>NC_140592.1:1008144846-1008744846 GCF_964204655.1 Triturus cristatus
GTGCATCACAGCACTATGATTAGAGGTATGCAAGATCATCCCATGAAGGGACCAGTGCATCAGAGATCATCCCATGAAGGGACCAGTGCATGAGAGATCATCCCATAAAGGGACCAGTGCATGAGAGATCATCCCATAAAGGGACCAGTGCATGAGAGATCATCCCATAAAGGGACCAGGGCATCAGAGATCATCCCATAAAGGGACCAGGGCATCAGAGATCATCCCATAAAGGGACCAGGGCATCACAGCACTATGATTAGAGGTATGCTAGATCATCCCATAAAGGGACCAGTGCATCAGAGATCATCCCATGAAGGGACCAGGGCATCAGAGATCATCCCATGAAGGGACCAGTACACCACAGCACGTACATTAGAGGTATGCAAGATCATCCCATGAAGGGACCAGTGCATCAGAGATCATCCCATGAAGGGACCAGGGCATGAGAGATCATCCCATGAAGGGACCAGGGCATGAGAGATCATCCCATGAAGGGACCAGGGCATGAGAGATCATCCCATGAAGGGACCAGGGCATCAGAAATCATCCCATGAAGGGACCAGGGCATCAGATCATCCCATGAAGGGACCAGGGCATCAGATCATCCCATGAAGGGACCAGGGCATCAGATCATCCCATGAAGGGACCAGTGCATCACAGAACTATGATTAGAGGTGTGCAAGATCATCCCATGAAGGGACCAGGGCATCAGAGATCATCCCATGAAGAGACCAGGGCATCAGAGATCATCCCATGAAGGGACCAGGGCATCAGAGATCATCCCATGATGGGACCAGGGCATCACAGCACTATGATTAGAGGTATGCAAGATCATCCCATGAAGGGACCAGTGCAGATATCATCCCATGAAGGAACCAGTGCATCAGAGATCATCCCATGAAGGGACCAGGGCATCAGAGATCATCCCATGAAGGGACCAGGGCATCAGAGATCATCCCATGAAGGGACCAGGGCATCAGAGATCATCCCATGAAGGGACCAGTGCATCAGACATCATCCCATGAAGGGACCAGGGCATCAGAGATCATCCCATGAAGGGACCAGGGCATCACAGCACTATGATTAGAGGTATGCAAGATCATCCCATGAAGGGACCAGTGCATCAGAGATCATCCCATGAAGGGACCAGGGCATCAGAGATCATCCCATGAAGGGACCAGTACACCACAGCACGTACATTAGAGGTATGCAAGATCATCCCATGAAGGGAGCAGTGCAAAGATAATCCCATGAAGGGACCAGTGCATCGAGATCGTCCCATAAAGGACCAGGGCATCACAGCACTATGATTAGTGGTATGCAAAATCATCCCATGAAGGGACCAGTGCATCGGAGATCATCCCATGAAGGGACCAGTGCATCGGAGATCATCCCATGAAGGGACCAGGACATCGGAGATCATCCCATGAAGGGACCAGGACATCGGAGATCATCCCATGAAGGGACCAGGGCATCGGAGATCATCCCATGAAGGGACCAGGGCATCACAGCACTATGATTAGAGGTATGCAAGATCATCCCATGAAGGGACCAGTGCATCAGACATCCCATGAAGGGACCAGGGCATCAGAGATCATCCCATTAAGGGACCAGGGCATCAGAGATCATCCCATGAAGGGACCAGGGCAGCAGAGATAATCCCATGAAGGGACCAGGGCATCAGAGATCATCCCATGAAGGGACCAGGGCATCAGAGATCATCCCATGAAGGGACCAGGGCATCAGAGATCATCCCATGATGGGACCAGGGCATCACAGCACTATGATTAGAGGTATGCAAGATCATCCCATTAAGGGACCAGTGCAGATATCATCCCATGAAGGAACCAGTGCATCAAAGATCATCCCATGAAGGGACCAGTGCATCAAAGATCATCCCATGAAGGGACCAGTGCATCAGAGATCATCCCATGAAGGGACCAGTGCATCACAGCACTATGATTAGAGGTATGCAAGATCATCCCATGAAGGGACCAGTGCATCAAAGATCATCCCATGAAGGGACCAGTGCATCAGAGATCATCCCATGAAGGGACCAGTGCATCAGAGATCATCCCATGAAGGGACCAGTGCATCACAGCACTATGATTAGAGGTATGCAAGATAATCCCATGAAGGGACCAGGGCATCAGAAATCATCCCATGAAGGGACCAGGGCATCAGAAATCATCCCATGAAGGGACCAGGGCATCAGAAATCATCCCATGAAGGGACCAGGGCATCAGAAAATCAGAAATCAACCCATGAAGGGACCAGGGCATCAGAAAATCAGAAATCAACCCATGAAGGGACCAGGGCATCAGAAAATCAGAAATCAACCCATGAAGGGACCAGGGCATCAGACCCCATCCCATGAAGGGACCAGTGCATCAGACATCATCCCATGAAGGGACCAGTGCATCAGACATCATCCCATGAAGGGACCAGTGCATCAGACATCATCCCATGAAGGGACCAGGGCATCACAGCACTATGATTAGAGGTATGCAAGATCATCCCATGAAGGGACCAGTGCATCAGAGATCATCCCATGAAGGGACCAGGGCATCAGAGATCATCCCATGAAGGGACCAGGGCATCAGAGATCATCCCATGAAGGGACCAGGGCATCAGAGATCATCCCATGAAGGGACCAGGGCATCAGAGATCATCCCATGAAGGGACCAGGGCATCAGAGATCATCCCATGAAGGGACCAGGGCATCAGCCATCATCCCATGAAGGGACCAGGGCATCAGCCATCATCCCATGAAGGGACCAGGGCATCAGCCATCATCCCATGAAGGGACCAGGGCATCAGCCATCATCCCATGAAGGGACCAGGGCATCAGCCATCATCCCATGAAGGGACCAGGGCATCAGCCATCATCCCATGAAGGGACCAGGGCATCAGCCATCATCCCATGAAGGGACCAGGGCATCAGCCATCATCCCATGAAGGGACCAGGGCATCAGCCATCATCCCATGAAGGGACCAGGGCATCAGCCATCATCCCATGAAGGGACCAGGGCATCAGACATCATCCCATGCAGGGGACCAGGGCATCAGACATCATCCCATGAAGGGACCAGGGCATCAGAGATCATCCCATGAGGGGACCAGTGCATCAGAGCACTATGATTAGAGGTATGCAAGATCTTCCCATGAAGGGACCAGGGCATCAGAGATCATCCCATGAAGGGACCAGTGCAGATATCATCCCATGAAGGGACCAGGGCATCAGCCATCATCCCATGAAGGGACCAGGGCATCAGCCATCATCCCATGAAGGGACCAGGGCATCAGCCATCATCCCATGAAGGGACCAGGGCATCAGACATCATCCCATGAGGGGGCCAGGGCATCAGACATCATCCCATGAGGGGGCCAGGGCATCAGAGCACTATGATTAGAGGTATGCAAGATCTTCCCATGAAGGGACCAGGGCATCAGATCATCCCATGAAGGGACCAGTGCATCAAAAATCATCCCATGAAGGGACCAGTGCATCAAAAATCATCCCATGAAGGGACCAGTGCATCAAAAATCATCCCATGAAGGGACCAGTGCATCAAAAATCATCCCATGAAGGGACCAGGGCATCACAGCACTATGATTAGAGGTATGCAAGATCATCCCATGAAGGGACCAGTGCATCAGACATCATTCCATGAAGGGACCAGGGCATCAGCCCTCATCCCATGAAGGGACCAGGGCATCAGCCCTCATCCCATGAAGGGACCAGGGCATCAGCCATCATCCCATGAAGGGACCAGGGCATCAGCCATCATCCCATGAAGGGACCAGGGCATCAGCCATCATCCCATGAAGGGACCAGGGCATCAGCCATCATCCCATGAAGGGACCAGGGCATCAGCCATCATCCCATGAAGGGACCAGGGCATAAGCCATCATCCCATGAAGGGACCAGGGCATCAGCCATCATCCCATGAAGGGACCAGGGCATCACAGCACTATGATTAGAGGTATGCAAGATCATCCCATGAAGGGACCAGTGCATCACAGCACTATGATTAGAGGTATGCAAGATCATCCCATGAAGGGACCAGGGCATCAGAGATCATCCCATGAAGGGACCAGGGCATCAGAGATCATCCCATGAAGGGACCAGGGCATCAGAGATCATCCCATGAAGGGACCAGGGCATCAGAGATCATCCCATGAAGGGACCAGGGCATCAGAGATCATCCCATGAAGGGACCAGGGCATCAGAGATCATCCCATGAAGGGACCAGGGCATCAGAGATCATCCCATGAAGGGATCAGGGCATCAGAGATCATCCCATGAAGGGACCAGGGCATCAGAGATCATCCCATAAAGGGACCAGGGCATCAGAGATCATCCCATGAAGGGACCAGGGCATCAGAGATCATCCCATGAAGGGACCAGGGCATCAGAGATCATCCCATGAAGGGACCAGGGCATCAGAGATCATCCCATGAAGGGACCAGGGCATCAGAGATCATCCCATGAAGGGACCAGGGCATCAGAGATCATCCCATGAAGGGACCAGGGCATCAGAGATCATCCCATGAAGGGACCAGGGCATCAGAGATCATCCCATGAAGGGACCAGGGCATCAGAGATCATCCCATGAAGGGACCAGGGCATCAGAGATCATCCCATGAAGGGACCAGTGCATCAGACATCATCCCATGAAGGGACCAGGGCATCAGAGATCATCCCATGAAGGGACCAGGGCATCACAGCACTATGATTAGAGGTATGCAAGATCATCCCATGAAGGGACCAGTGCATCAGAGATCATCCCATGAAGGGACCAGGGCATCAGAGATCATCCCATGAAGGGACCAGTACACCACAGCACGTACATTAGAGGTATGCAAGATCATCCCATGAAGGGAGCAGTGCAAAGATAATCCCATGAAGGGACCAGTGCATCGAGATCGTCCCATAAAGGACCAGGGCATCACAGCACTATGATTAGTGGTATGCAAAATCATCCCATGAAGGGACCAGTGCATCGGAGATCATCCCATGAAGGGACCAGTGCATCGGAGATCATCCCATGAAGGGACCAGGGCATCGGAGATCATCCCATGAAGGGACCAGGGCATCGGAGATCATCCCATGAAGGGACCAGGGCATCGGAGATCATCCCATGAAGGGACCAGGGCATCACAGCACTATGATTAGAGGTATGCAAGATCATCCCATGAAGGGACCAGTGCATCAGACATCCCATGAAGGGACCAGGGCATCAGAGATCATCCCATTAAGGGACCAGGGCATCAGAGATCATCCCATGAAGGGACCAGGGCAGCAGAGATAATCCCATGAAGGGACCAGGGCATCAGAGATCATCCCATGAAGGGACCAGGGCATCAGAGATCATCCCATGAAGGGACCAGGGCATCAGAGATCATCCCATGAAGGGACCAGGGCATCAGAGATCATCCCATGATGGGACCAGGGCATCACAGCACTATGATTAGAGGTATGCAAGATCATCCCATGAAGGGACCAGTGCAGATATCATCCCATGAAGGAACCAGTGCATCAAAGATCATCCCATGAAGGGACCAGTGCATCAAAGATCATCCCATGAAGGGACCAGTGCATCAGAGATCATCCCATGAAGGGACCAGTGCATCACAGCACTATGATTAGAGGTATGCAAGATCATCCCATGAAGGGACCAGTGCATCAAAGATCATCCCATGAAGGGACCAGTGCATCAGAGATCATCCCATGAAGGGACCAGTGCATCAGAGATCATCCCATGAAGGGACCAGTGCATCACAGCACTATGATTAGAGGTATGCAAGATAATCCCATGAAGGGACCAGGGCATCAGAAGTCATCCCATGAAGGGACCAGGGCATCAGAAATCATCCCATGAAGGGACCAGGGCATCAGAAATCATCCCATGAAGGGACCAGGGCATCAGAAAATCAGAAATCAACCCATGAAGGGACCAGGGCATCAGAAAATCAGAAATCAACCCATGAAGGGACCAGGGCATCAGAAAATCAGAAATCAACCCATGAAGGGACCAGGGCATCAGAGACCATCCCATGAAGGGACCAGTGCATCAGACATCATCCCATGAAGGGACCAGTGCATCAGACATCATCCCATGAAGGGACCAGTGCATCAGACATCATCCCATGAAGGGACCAGGGCATCACAGCACTATGATTAGAGGTATGCAAGATCATCCCATGAAGGGACCAGTGCATCAGAGATCATCCCATGAAGGGACCAGGGCATCAGAGATCATCCCATGAAGGGACCAGGGCATCAGAGATCATCCCATGAAGGGACCAGGGCATCAGAGATCATCCCATGAAGGGACCAGGGCATCAGAGATCATCCCATGAAGGGACCAGGGCATCAGCCATCATCCCATGAAGGGACCAGGGCATCAGCCATCATCCCATGAAGGGACCAGGGCATCAGCCATCATCCCATGAAGGGACCAGGGCATCAGCCATCATCCCATGAAGGGACCAGGGCATCAGCCATCATCCCATGAAGGGACCAGGGCATCAGCCATCATCCCATGAAGGGACCAGGGCATCAGCCATCATCCCATGAAGGGACCAGGGCATCAGCCATCATCCCATGAAGGGACCAGGGCATCAGCCATCATCCCATGAAGGGACCAGGGCATCAGCCATCATCCCATGAAGGGACCAGGGCATCAGCCATCATCCCATGAAGGGACCAGGGCATCAGCCATCATCCCATGAAGGGACCAGGGCATCAGCCATCATCCCATGAAGGGACCAGGGCATCAGCCATCATCCCATGCAGGGGACCAGGGCATCAGACATCATCCCATGAAGGGACCAGGGCATCAGAGATCATCCCATGAGGGGACCAGTGCATCAGAGCACTATGATTAGAGGTATGCAAGATCTTCCCATGAAGGGACCAGGGCATCAGAGATCATCCCATGAAGGGACCAGTGCATCAACAATCATCCCATGAAGGCACCAGGGCATCAGAGATCATCCCATGAAGGGACCAGGGCATCAGAGATCATCCCATGAAGGGACCAGGGCATCAGCCATCATCCCATGAAGGGACCAGGGCATCAGAGATCATCCCATGAAGGGACCAGGGCATCAGCCATCATCCCACGAAGGGACCAGGGCATCAGCCATCATCCCATGAAGGGACCAGGGCATCAGCCATCATCCCATGAAGGGACCAGGGCATCAGCCATCATCCCATGAAGGGACCAGGGCATCAGCCATCATCCCATGAAGGGACCAGGGCATCAGCCATCATCCCATGAAGGGACCAGGGCATCAGCCATCATCCCATGAAGGGACCAGGGCATCAGCCATCATCCCATGAAGGGACCAGGGCATCAG
The DNA here is from genome assembly GCF_964204655.1 of Triturus cristatus. Lineage (NCBI taxonomy): Eukaryota > Metazoa > Chordata > Amphibia > Caudata > Salamandridae > Triturus > Triturus cristatus. Next base: position 1,008,152,218 of record NC_140592.1, read on the forward strand.
CCATCATCCCATGAAGGGACCAGGGCATCAGCCATCATCCCATGAAGGGACCAGGGCATCAGCCATCATCCCATGAAGGGACCAGGGCATCAGCCATCATCCCATGAAGGGACCAGGGCATCAGCCATCATCCCATGAAGGGACCAGGGCATCAGCCATCATCCCATGAAGGGACCAGGGCATCAGCCATCATCCCATGAAGGGACCAGGGCATCAGCCATCATCCCATGAAGGGACCAGGGCATCAGCCATCATCCCATGAAGGGACCAGGGCATCAGCCATCATCCCATGAAGGGACCAGGGCATCAGCCATCATCCCATGAAGGGACCAGGGCATCAGCCATCATCCCATGAAGGGACCAGGGCATCAGACATCATCCCATGAGGGGGCCAGGGCATCAGACATCATCCCATGAGGGGGCCAGGGCATCAGAGCACTATGATTAGAGGTATGCAAGATCTTCCCATGAAGGGACCAGGGCATCAGATCATCCCATGAAGGGACCAGTGCATCAAAAATCATCCCATGAAGGGACCAGTGCATCAAAAATCATCCCATGAAGGGACCAGTGTATCAAAAATCATCCCATGAAGGGACCAGTGCATCAAAAATCATCCCATGAAGGGACCAGGGCATCACAGCACTATGATTAGAGGTATGCAAGATCATCCCATGAAGGGACCAGTGCATCAGACATCATTCCATGAAGGGACCAGGGCATCAGCCATCATCCCATGAAGGGACCAGGGCATCAGCCATCATCCCATGAAGGGACCAGGGCATCAGCCATCATCCCATGAAGGGACCAGGGCATCAGCCATCATCCCATGAAGGGACCAGGGCATCAGCCATCATCCCATGAAGGGACCAGGGCATCAGCCATCATCCCATGAAGGGACCAGGGCATCAGCCATCATCCCATGAAGGGACCAGGGCATCAGCCATCATCCCATGAAGGGACCAGGGCATCAGCCATCATCCCATGAAGGGACCAGGGCATCACAGCACTATGATTAGAGGTATGCAAGATCATCCCATGAAGGGACCAGTGCATCACAGCACTATGATTAGAGGTATGCAAGATCATCCCATGAAGGGACCAGGGCATCAGAGATCATCCCATGAAGGGACCAGGGCATCAGAGATCATCCCATGAAGGGACCAGGGCATCAGAGATCATCCCATGAAGGGACCAGGGCATCAGAGATCATCCCATGAAGGGACCAGGGCATCAGAGATCATCCCATGAAGGGACCAGGGCATCAGAGATCATCCCATGAAGGGATCAGGGCATCAGAGATCATCCCATGAAGGGACCAGGGCATCAGAGATCATCCCATAAAGGGACCAGGGCATCAGAGATCATCCCATGAAGGGACCAGGGCATCAGAGATCATCCCATGAAGGGACCAGGGCATCAGAGATCATCCCATGAAGGGACCAGGGCATCAGAGATCATCCCATGAAGGGACCAGGGCATCAGAGATCATCCCATAAAGGGACCAGGGCATCAGAGATCATCCCATGAAGGGACCAGGGCATCAGAGATCATCCCATGAAGGGACCAGGGCATCAGAGATCATCCCATGAAGTGACCAGGGCATCTGACATCATCCCATGAGGGGACCAGTGCATCAGAGCACTATGATTAGAGGTATGCAAGATCTTCCCATGAAGGGACCAGGGCATCAGAGATCATCCCATGAAGGGACCAGTGCATCAAAAATCATCCCATGAAGGGACCAGTGCATCAAAAATCATCCCATGAAGGGACCAGTGCATCAAAAATCATCCCATGAAGGGACCAGGGCATCACAGCACTATGATTAGAGGTATGCAAAATCATCCCATGAAGGGACCAGTGCATCAGAAATAATTCCATGAAGGGACCAGGGCAACACAGCACTATGATTAGAGGTATGCAAGATCATCCCATGAAGGGACCAGTGCATCAGACATCATTCCATGAAGGGACCAGTGCATCAGATCATCCCATGAAGGGACCAGGGCATCGGAGATCATCCCATGAAGGGACCAGGGCATCGGAGATCATCCCATGAAGGGACCAGGGCATCGGAGATCATCCCATGAAGGGACCAGGGCATCGGAGATCATCCCATGAAGGGACCAGGGCATCGGAGATCATCCCATGAAGGGACCAGGGCATCGGAGATCATCCCATGAAGGGACCAGGGCATCGGAGATCATCCCATGAAGGGACCAGGGCATCGGAGATCATCCCATGAAGGGACCAGGGCATCGGAGATCATCCCATGAAGGGACCAGGGCATCGGAGATCATCCCATGAAGGGACCAGGGCATCGGAGATCATCCCATGAAGGGACCAGGGCATCACAGCACTATGATTAGAGGTATGCAAGATCATCCCATGAAGGGACCAGTGCATCACAGCACTATGATTAGAGGTATGCAAGATCATCCCATGAAGGGACCAGGGCATCAGTGATCATCCCATGAAGGGACCAGGGCATCAGAAATCATCCCATGAAGGGACCAGGGCATCAGAAATCATCCCATGAAGGGACCAGGGCATCAGATATCATCCCATGAAGGGACAAGGGCATCACAGCACTATGATTAGAGGTATGCAAGATCATCCCATGAAGGGACCAGTGCATCAGACATCCCATGAAGGGACCAGGGCATCAGAGATCATCCCATGAAGGGACCAGGGCATCAGAGATCATCCCATGAAGGGACCAGTGCATCAGACATCATCCCATGAAGGGACCAGTGCATCAGACATCATCCCATGAAGGGACCAGTGCATCAGACATCATCCCATGAAGGGACCAGTGCATCAGAGATCATCCCATGAAGGGACCAGGGCATCACAGCACTATGATTAGAGGTATGCAAGATCATCCCATGAAGGGACCAGTGCATCAGAGATCATCCCATGCAGGGACCAGTGCATCCGAGATCATCCCATGAAGGGACCAGGGCATCAGAAATCATCCCATGAAGGGACCAGGGCATCAGAGATCATCCCATGAAGGGACCAGGGCATCAGATCATCCCATGAGGGGACCAGTGCATCAGAGCACTATGATTAGAGGTATGCAAGATAATCCCATGAAGGGACCAGTGCATCAGAGATCATCCCATGAAGGGACCAGGGCATTGGAGATCATCCCATGAAGGGACCAGTGCATCAGAGATCATCCCATGAAGGGACCAGGGCATTGGAGATCATCCCATGAAGGGACCAGGGCATTGGAGATCATCCCATGAAGGGACCAGGGCATCGGAGATCATCCCATGAAGGGACCAGGGCATCGGAGATCATCCCATGAAGGGACCAGGGCATCAGAAATCATCCCATGAAGGGACCAGGGCATCAGAGATCATCCCATGAAGGGACCAGGGCATCAGAGATCATCCCATGAAGGGACCAGGGCATCAGAGATCATCCCATGAAGGGACCAGGGCATCAGAGATCATATCATCAGCACTATGAGTAGAGGTATGCAAGATCATCCCATGAAGGGACCAGTGCATCAGAGATCATCCCATGAAGGGACCAGGGCATCAGAGATCATCCCATGAAGGGACCAGGGCATCAGATCATCCCATGAAGAGACCAGGGCATCAGATCATCCCGTGAAGGGACCAGTGCATCACAGCACTATGATTAGAGGTATGCAAGATCATCCCATGAAGAGACCAGGGCATCAGAGATCATCCCATGAAGGGACCAGGGCATCAGAGATCATCCCATGAAGGGACCAGTGCATCAGACATCATCCCATGAAGGGACCAGTGCATCAGACATCATCCCATGAAGGGACCAGGGCATCAGAAATCATCCCATGAAGGGACCAGGGCATCAGAGATCATCCCATGAAGGGACCAGGGCATCAGATCATCCCATGAGGGGACCAGTGCATCAGAGCACTATGATTAGAGGTATGCAAGATAATCCCATGAAGGGACCAGTGCATCAGAGATCATCCCATGAAGGGACCAGGGCATCGGAGATCATCCCATGAAGGGACCAGGGCATCGGAGATCATCCCATGAAGGGACCAGGGCATCGGAGATCATCCCATGAAGGGACCAGGGCATCGGAGATCATCCCATGAAGGGACCAGGGCATCAGCCATCATCCCATGAAGGGACCAGGGCATCAGCCATCATCCCATGAAGGGACCAGGGCATCAGCCATCATCCCATGAAGGGACCAGGGCATCAGCCATCATCCCATGAAGGGACCAGGGCATCAGCCATCATCCCATGAAGGGACCAGGGCATCAGACATCATCCCATGAGGGGGCCAGGGCATCAGACATCATCCCATGAGGGGGCCAGGGCATCAGAGCACTATGATTAGAGGTATGCAAGATCTTCCCATGAAGGGACCAGGGCATCAGATCATCCCATGAAGGGACCAGGGCATCAGATATCATCCCATGAAGGGACAAGGGCATCACAGCACTATGATTAGAGGTATGCAAGATCATCCCATGAAGGGACCAGTGCATCAGACATCCCATGAAGGGACCAGGGCATCAGAGATCATCCCATGAAGGGACCAGGGCATCAGAGATCATCCCATGAAGGGACCAGTGCATCAGACATCATCCCATGAAGGGACCAGTGCATCAGACATCATCCCATGAAGGGACCAGGGCATCAGCCATCATCCCATGAAGGGACCAGGGCATCAGCCATCATCCCATGAAGGGACCAGGGCATCAGCCATCATCCCATGAAGGGACCAGGGCATCAGCCATCATCCCATGAGGGGACCAGGGCATCAGACATCATCCCATGAGGGGGCCAGGGCATCAGACATCATCCCATGAGGGGGCCAGGGCATCAGAGCACTATGATTAGAGGTATGCAAGATCTTCCCATGAAGGGACCAGGGCATCAGAAATCATCCCATGAAGGGACCAGGGCATCAGATATCATCCCATGAAGGGACAAGGGCATCACAGCACTATGATTAGAGGTATGCAAGATCATCCCATGAAGGGACCAGTGCATCAGCCATCATCCCATGAAGGGACCAGGGCATCAGCCATCATCCCATGAAGGGACCAGGGCATCAGCCATCATCCCATGAAGGGACCAGGGCATCAGCCATCATCCCATGAAGGGACCAGGGCATCAGACATCATCCCATGAGGGGGCCAGGGCATCAGACATCATCCCATGAGGGGGCCAGGGCATCAGAGCACTATGATTAGAGGTATGCAAGATCTTCCCATGAAGGGACCAGGGCATCAGAAATCATCCCATGAAGGGACCAGGGCATCAGAAATCATCCCATGAAGGGACCAGGGCATCAGAAATCATCCCATGAAGGGACCAGGGCATCAGAAATCATCCCATGAAGGGACCAGGGCATCAGAAATCATCCCATGAAGGGACCAGGGCATCAGAAATCATCCCATGAAGGGACCAGGGCATCCGATCATCCCATGAAGGGACCAGTGCATCACAGCACTATGATTAGAGGTATGCAAGATCATCCCAAGAAGGGACCAGTGCATCCGAGATCATCCCATGCAGGGACCAGTGCATCCAAGATCATCCCATGAAGGGACCAGTGCATCACAGCACTATGATTAGAGGTATGCAAGATCATCCCATGAAGGGACCAGTGCATCAGAGATCATCCCATGAAGGGACCAGGGCATCAGAGATCATCCCATGAAGGGACCAGGGCATCAGAGATCATCCCATGAAGGGACCAGTACACCACAGCACGTACATTAGAGGTATGCAAGATCATCCCATGAAGGGAGCAGTGCAAAGATAATCCCATGAAGGGACCAGTGCATCGAGATCATCCCATAAAGGACCAGGGCATCACAGCACTATGATTAGTGGTATGCAAAATCATCCCATGAAGGGACCAGTGCATCGGAGATCATCCCATGAAGGGACCAGGGCATCGGAGATCATCCCATGAAGGGACCAGGGCATCGGAGATCATCCCATGAAGGGACCAGGGCATCGGAGATCATCCCATGAAGGGACCAGGGCATCACAGCACTATGATTAGAGGTATGCAAGATCATCCCATGAAGGGACCAGTGCATCAGACATCCCATGAAGGGACCAGGGCATCAGAGATCATCCCATGAAGGGACCAGGGCATCAGAGATCATCCCATGAAGGGACCAGGGCATCAGAGATCATCCCATGAAGGGACCAGGGCATCAGAGATCATCCCATGAAGGGACGAGGGCATCAGAGATCATCCCATGAAGGGACCAGGGCATCAGAGATCATCCCATGAAGGGACCAGTGCATCAGAGATCATCCCATGAAGGGACCAGGGCATCACAGCACTATGATTAGAGGTATGCAAGATCATCCCATGAAGGGACCAGTGCAGATATCATCCCATGAAGGAACCAGTGCATCAAAGATCATCCCATGAAGGGACCAGTGCATCAAAGATCATCCCATGAAGGGACCAGTGCATCAGAGATCATCCCATGAAGGGACCAGTGCATCACAGCACTATGATTAGAGGTATGCAAGATCATCCCATGAAGGGACCAGTGCATCACAGCACTATGATTGGAGGTATGCAAGATCATCCCATGAAGGGACCAGGGCATCACAGCACTATGATTAGAGGTATGCAAGATCATCCCATGAAGGGACCACTGCATCAGAGATCATCCAATGAAGGGACCAGTGCATCAGAGATCATCCCATGAAGGGACCAGGGCGTCAGAGATCATCCCATGAAGGGACCAGTGCATGAGAGATCATCCCATAAAGGGACCAGGGCGTCAGAGATCATCCCATGAAGGGACCAGGGCGTCAGAGATCATCCCATGAAGGGACCAGGGCGTCAGAGATCATCCCATGAAGGGACCAGGGCGTCAGAGATCATCCCATGAAGGGACCAGGGCGTCAGAGATCATCCCATGAAGGGACCAGGGCGTCAGAGATCATCCCATGAAGGGACCAGGGCATTAGAGATCATCCCATGAAGGGACCAGGGCATCAGAGATCATCCCATGAAGGGACCAGGGCATCACAGCACTATGATTAGAGGTATGCAAGATCATCCCATGAAGGGACCAGTGCATCAGAGAACATCCCATGAAGGAACCAGTACACCATAGCACGTACATTAGAGGTATGCAAGATCATCTCATGAAGGGACCAGTGCATCAGAGATCATCCCATGAAGGGACCAGGGCATGAGAGATCATCCCATGAAGGGACCAGGGCATGAGAGATCATCCCATGAAGGGACCAGGGCATGAGAGATCATCCCATGAAGGGACCAGGGCATGAGAGATCATCCCATGAAGGGACCAGGGCATGAGAGATCATCCCATGAAGGGACCAGGGCATGAGAGATCATCCCATGAAGGGACCAGGGCATGAGAGATCATCCCATGAAGGGACCAGGGCATGAGAGATCATCCCATGAAGGGACCAGGGCATGAGAGATCATCCCATGAATTGACCAGGACATCAGAGATCATCCCATGAAGGGACCAGGACATCAGAGATCATCCCATGAAGGGACCAGGGCATCAGAGATCATCCCATGAAGGGACCAGTGCATCAGAGATCATCCCATGAAGGGACCAGTGCAGCAGGGATCATCCCATGAAGGGACCAGTGTATCAGGGATCATCCCATGAAGGGACCAGTGCATCAGGGATCATCCCATGAAGGGACCAGTGCATCAGGGATCATCCCATGAAGGGACCAGTGCATCAGGGATCATCCCATGAAGGGACCAGGGATCATCCCATGAAGGGACCAGGACATCAGAGATCATCGCATGAAGGGACCAGGGCATCAGAAATCATCCCATGAAGGGACGAGTGCATCAGAGACCATCCCATGAAGGGACCAGTGCATCAGAGATCATCCCATGAAGGTACCAGGGCATCACAGCACTATGATTAGAGGTATGAAAGATCATCCCATGAAGGGACCAGGGCATCACAGCACTATGATTAGAGGTAGGAAAGATCATCCCATGAAGGGACCAGGGCATCAGAGATCATCCCATGAAGGGACCAGTGCATCAGAGATCATCCCATGAAGGGACCAGGGCATCAGAAATCATCCCATGAAGGGACCAGGGCATCAGAAATCATCCCATGAAGGGACCAGGGCATCAGAAAATCAGAAATCATCCCATGAAGGGACCAGGGCATCAGAAATCATCCCATGAAGGGACAAGGGCATCAGAAATCATCCCATGAAGGGACCAGGGCATCAGAAAATCAGAAATCAACCCATGAAGGGACGAGGGCATCAGAAATCATCCCATGAAGGGACCAGGGCATCAGAAATCATCCCATGAAGGGACCAGTGCATCAGAGATCATCCCATGAAGGGACCAGTGCATCAGAGATCATCCCATGAAGGGACCAGAGCATCAGACATCATCCCATGAAGGGACCAGAGCATCAGAGATCATCCCATGAAGGGACCAGAGCATCAGACATCATCCCATGAAGGGACCAGGGCATCACAGCACTATGATTAGAGGTATGCAAGATCATCCCATGAAGGGACCAGTGCATCACAGCACTATGATTAGAGGTTTGCAAGATCATCCCATGAAGGGACCAGTGCATCAGACATCATCCCATGAAGGGAGCAGAGCATCAGTCATCATCGCATGAAGGGACCAGGGCATCAGAAATCATCCCATGAAGGGACCAGGGCATCAGAAATCATCCCATGAAGGGACCAGGGCATCAGAAATCATCCCATGAAGGGACCAGGGCATCAGAAATCATCCCATGAAGGGACCAGGGCATCAGAAATCATCCCATGAAGGGACCAGGGCATCAGAAATCATCCCATGAAGGGACCAGGGCATCAGAGACCATCCCATGAAGGGACCAGGGCATCAGACATCATCCCATGAAGGGACCAGGGCATCAAAGCACTATGATTAGAGGTATGCAAGATCATCCCATGAAGAGACCAGTGCATCAAAAATCATCCCATGAAGGGACCAGTGCATCAAAAATCATCCCATGAAGGGACCAGGGCATCGGAGATCATCCCATGAAGGGACCAGGGCATCGGAGATCATCCCATGAAGGGACCAGGGCATCGGAGATCATCCCATGAAGGGACCAGGGCATCGGAGATCATCCCATGAAGGGACCAGGGCATCGGAGATCATCCCATGAAGGGACCAGGGCATCAGAGATCATCCCATGAAGGGACCAGGGCACCACATCACTATGATTAGAGGTATGCAAGATCATCCCATGAAGGGACCAGGGCATCAGAGATCATCCCATGAAGGGACCAGGGCACCAGAGACCATCCCATGAAGGGACCAGGGCATCAGAGATCATCCCATGAAGGGACCAGGGCATCAGAGATCATCCCATGAAGGGACCAGGGCATCAGAGATCATCCCATGAAGGGACCAGGGCACCACATCACTATGATTAGAGGTATGCAAGATCATCCCATGAAGGGACCAGGGCATCAGAGATCATCCCATGAAGGGACCAGGGCACCAGAGACCATCCCATGAAGGGACCAGGGCATCAGAGATCATCCCATGAAGGGACCAGGGCATCAGAGATCGTCCCATGAAGGGACCAGGGCATCAGAGACCGTCCCATGAAGGGACCAGGGCATCAGAGACCGTCCCATGAAGGGACCAGGGCATCAGAGACCATCCCATGAAGGGACCAGGGCATCAGAGACCATCCCATGAAGGGACCAGGGCATCAGAGACCATCCCATGAAGGGACCAGGGCATCAGAGACCATCCCATGAAGGGACCAGGGCATCAGAGACCATCCCATGAAGGGACCAGGGCATCAGAGACCATCCCATGAAGGGACCAGTGCATCAGAGATCATCCCATGAAGGGACCAGGGCATCAGAGCACTATGATTAGAGGTATGCAAGATCATCCCATGAAGGGACCAGTGCATCAGAGATCATCCCATGAAGGGACCAGTACACCACAGCACTTACATTAGAGGTATGCAAGATCAGCCCATGAAGGGACCAGTGCATCAGAGATCATCCCATGAAGGGACCAGGGCATCAGAGATCATCCCATGAAGGGACCAGGGCACCACAGCACTATGATGAGAGGTATGCAAGATCATCCCATGAAGGGACCAGTGCATCACAGCACTATGATTAGAGGTTTGCAAGATCATCCCATGAAGGGACCAGTGCATCAGACATCACCCCATGAAGGGACCAGTGCATCAGACATCATTCCATGAAGGGACCAGTGCATCAGACATCATCCCATGAAGGGACCAGTGCATCAGACATCATCCCATGAAGGGACCAGTGCATCAGACATCATCCCATGAAGGGACCAGTGCATCAAAAATCATCCCATGAAGGGACCAGTGCATCAAAAATCATCCCATGAAGGGACCAGTGCATCAAAAATCATCCCATGAAGGGACCAGTGCATCAAAAATCATCCCATGAAGGGACCAGTGCATCAAAAATCATCCCATGAAGGGACCAGTGCATCAAAAATCATCCCATGAAGGGACCAGGGCATCACAAATTATCCCATGAAGGGACCAGGGCATCAGAGATCATCCCATGAAGGGACCAGGGCATCAGAGATCATCCCATGAAGGGACCAGGGCATCAGAGACCGTCCCATGAAGGGACCAGGGCATCAGATATCATCCCATGAAGGGACCAGGGCATCACAGCACTATGATTAGAGGTATGCAAGATCATCCCATGAAGGGACCAGGGCATCACAGCACTATGATTAGAGGTATGCAAGATCATCCCATGAAGGGACCAGTGCATCAGACATCATCCCGTGAAGGGACCAGTGCATCAGAGATCATCCCGTGAAGGGACCAGTGCATCAGAGATCATCCCGTGAAGGGACCAGTGCATCAGAGATCATCCCGTGAAGGGACCAGTGCATCAGAGATCATCCCGTGAAGGGACCAGTGCATCAGAGATCATCCCATGAAGGGACCAGTGCATCAGACATCATCCCATGAAGGGACCAGTGCATCAGACATCATCCCATGAAGGGACCAGTGCATCAGACATCATCCCATGAAGGGACCAGTGCATCAGACATCATCCCATGAAGGGACCAGTGCATCAGACATCATTCCATGAAGGGACCAGTGCAGACATCATCCCATGAAGGGACCAGTGCATCAGACATCATCCCATGAAGGGACCAGTGCATCAGAGATCATCCCATGAAGGGACCAGGGCATCACAGCACTATGATTAGAGGCATGCAAGATCATCCCGTGAAGGGACCAGTGCATCAGAGATCATCCCATGAAGGGACCAGTGCATCAGATCATCCCATGAAGGGACCAGTACACCACAGCACGTATATTAGAGGTATGCAAGATCATCCCATGAAGGGACCAGTGCATCAGAGACCATCCCATGAAGGGACCAGGGCATCAGAGACCATCCCATGAAGGGACCAGTGCATCAGAGATCATCCCATGAAGGGACCAGTGCATCAGAGATCATCCCATGAAGGGACCAGTGCATCAGAGATCATCCCATGAAGGGACCAGTGCATCAGAGATCATCCCATGAAGGGACCAGTGCATCAGAGATCATCCCATGAAGGGACCAGTGCATCAGAGATCATCCCATGAAGGGACCAGTACACCACAGCACGTACATTAGTGGTATGCAAGATCATCCCATGAAGGGACCAGTGCAAAGATAATCCCATGAAGGGACCAGGGCATCAGAGATCATCCCATGAAGGGACCAGTGCATCAGAGATCATCCCATGAAGGGACCAGGGCATCAGACATCATCCCATGAAGGGACCAGGGCATCAGACATCATCCCATGAAGGGACCAGGGCATCAGACATCATCCCATGAAGGGACCAGGGCATCAGACATCATCCCATGAAGGGACCAGGGCATCAGACATCATCCCATGAAGGGACCTGGGCATCAGACATCATCCCATGAAGGGACCTGGGCATCAGACATCATCCCATGAAGGGACCAGGGCATCAGACATCATCCCATGAAGGGACCAGGGCATCAGAGATCATCCCATGAAGGGACCAGGGCATCAGAGATCATCCCATGAGGGGACCAGGGCATCAGAGATCATCCCATGAGGGGACCAGTGCATCAGAGCACTATGATTAGAGGTATGCAAGATCTTCCCATGAAGGGACCAGGGCATCAGAGATCATCCCATGAAGGGACCAGGGCATCAGAGATCATCCCATGAAGGGACCAGGGCATCAGAGATCATCCCAAAAAGGGACCAGGGCATCAGAGATCATCCCATGAAGGGACCAGGGCATCAGAGATCATCCCATGAAGGGACCAGTGCATCAAAAATCATCCCATGAAGGGACCAGTTTATCAAACATCATCCCATGAAGGGACCAGGGCATCACAGCACTATGATTAGAGGTATGCAAAATCATCCCATGAAGGGACCAGGGCATCAGATATCATCCCGTGAAGGGACCAGTGCATCAGAGATCATCCCGTGAAGGGACCAGGGCATCAGAGATCATCCCGTGAAGGGACCAGGGCATCAGAGATCATCCCGTGAAGGGACCAGGGCATCACAGCACTATGATTAGAGGTATGCTAGATCATCCCATAAAGGGACCAGTGCATCAGAGATCATCCCATGAAGGGACCAGGGCATCAGAGAACATCCCATGAAGGGACCAGGGCATGAGAGATCATCCCATGAAGGGACCAGGGCATGAGAGATCATCCCATGAAGGGACCAGGGCATGAGAGATCATCCCATGAAGGGACCAGGGCATGAGAGATCATCCCATGAAGGGACCAGGGCATGAGAGATCATCCCATGAAGGGACCAGGGCATGAGAGATCATCCCATGAAGGGACCAGGGCATGAGAGATCATCCCATGAAGGGACCAGGGCATGAGAGATCATCCCATGAAGGGACCAGGACATCAGAGATCATCCCATGAAGGGACCAGGACATCAGAGATCATCCCATGAAGGGACCAGGACATCAGAGATCATCCCATGAAGGGACCAGTGCATCAGAGATCATCCCATGAAGGGACCAGTGCATCAGAGATCATCCCATGAAGGGACCAGTGTATCAGGGATCATCCCATGAAGGGACCAGTGCATCAGGGATCATCCCATGAAGGGACCAGGGATCATCCCAAGAAGGGACCAGGGCATCAGGGATCATCCCATGAAGGGACCAGGACATCAGGGATCATCCCATGAAGGGACCAGGGCATCAGAAATCATCCCATGAAGGGACCAGGGCATCAGAAAATCAGAAATCATCGCATGAAGGGACCAGGGCATCAGAAATCATCCCATGAAGGGACAAGGGCATCAGAAATCATCCCATGAAGGGACCAGGGCATCAGAAAATCAGAAATCAACCCATGAAGGGACCAGGGCATCAGAAATCATCCCATGAAGGGACCAGGGCATCAGAAATCATCCCATGAAGGGACCAGTGCATCAGAGATCATCCCATGAAGGGACCAGTGCATCAGAGATCATCCCATGAAGGGACCAGAGCATCAGACATCATCCCATGAAGGGACCAGGGCATCACAGCACTATGATTAGAGGTATGCAAGATCATCCCATGAAGGGACCAGTGCATCAGAGATCATCCCATGAAGGGACCAGGGCATCAGATCATCCCATGAAGGGACCAGGGCATCAGAGATCATCCCATGAAAGGACCAGGGCATCAGAGATCATCCCATGAAGGGACCAGGGCATCAGAGATCATCCCATGAAGGGACCAGGGCACCACAGCACTATGATTAGAGGTATGCAAGATCATCCCATGAAGGGACCAGTGCATCAGACATCATCCCATGAAGGGACCAGTGCATCAGAGATCATCCCATGAAGGGACCAGTGCATCAGAGATCATCCCATGAAGGGACCAGTGCATCAGAGATCATCCCATGAAGGGACCAGGGCATCACAGCACTATGATTAGAGGTATGCAAGATCATCCCATGAAGGGACCAGTGCATCACAGCACTATGATTAGAGGTTTGCAAGATCATCCCATGAAGGGACCAGTGCATCAGACATCATCCCATGAAGGGAGCAGAGCATCAGTCATCATCCCATGAAGGGACCAGGGCATCAGAAATCATCCCATGAAGGGACCAGGGCATCAGAAATCATCCCATGAAGGGACCAGGGCATCAGAAATCATCCCATGAAGGGACCAGGGCATCAGAAATCATCCCATGAAGGGACCAGGGCATCAGAAACCATCCCATGAAGGGACCAGGGCATCAGAAACCATCCCATGAAGGGACCAGGGCATCACAGCACTATGATTAGAGGTATGCAAGATCATCCCATGAAGAGACCAGTGCATCAAAAATCATCCCATGAAGGGACCAGTGCATCAAAAATCATCCCATGAAGGGACCAGTGCATCAAAAATCATCCCATGAAGGGACCAGGGCATCAAAAATCATCCCATGAAGGGACCAGGGCATCGGAGATCATCCCATGAAGGGACCAGGGCATCAGAGATCATCCCATGAAGGGACCAGGGCATCAGAGATCATCCCATGAAGGGACCAGGGCATCACAGCACTATAATTAGAGGTATGCAAGATCATCCCATGAAGGGACCAGGGCATCAGAAATCATCCCATGAAGGGACAAGGGCATCAGAAATCATCCCATGAAGGGACCAGGGCATCAGAGATCATCCCATGAAGGGACCAGGGCATCAGAGATCATCCCATGAAGGGACCAGGGCATCAGAGATCATCCCATGAAGGGACCAGGGCATCAGAGATCATCCCATGAAGGGACCAGGGCACCACAGCACTATGATTAGAGGTATGCAAGATCATCCCATGAAGGGACCAGTGCATCAGACATCATCCCATGAAGGGACAAGGGCATCAGAAATCATCCCATGAAGGGACCAGGGCATCAGAGATCATCCCATGAAGGGACCAGGGCATCAGAGATCATCCCATGAAGGGACCAGGGCATCAGAGACCATCCCATGAAGGGACCAGGGCATCAGAGACCATCCCATGAAGGGACCAGGGCATCAGAGACCATCCCATGAAGGGACCAGGGCATCAGAGACCATCCCATGAAGGGACCAGGGCATCAGAGACCATCCCATGAAGGGACCAGGGCATCAGAGACCATCCCATGAAGGGACCAGGGCATCAGAGACCATCCCATGAAGGGACCAGGGCATCAGAGACCATCCCATGAAGGGACCAGTGCATCAGAGATCATCCCATGAAGGGACCAGTACACCACAGCACTTACATTAGCGGTATGCAAGATCAGCCCATGAAGGGACCAGTGCATCAGAGATCATCCCATGAAGGGACCAGGGCATCAGAGATCATCCCATGAAGGGACCAGGGCATCAGAGATCATCCCATGAAGGGACCAGGGCATCAGAGATCATCCCACGAAGGGACCAGGGCACCACAGCACTATGATGAGGTATGCAAGATCATCCCATGAAGGGACCAGTGCATCACAGCACTATGATTAGAGGTTTGCAAGATCATCCCATGAAGGGACCAGTGCATCAGACATCACCCCATGAAGGGACCAGTGCATCAGACATCATTCCATGAAGGGACCAGTGCATCAGACATCATCCCATGAAGGGACCAGTGCATCAGACATCATCCCATGAAGGGACCAGTGCATCAAAGATCATCCCATGAAGGGACCAGTGCATCAGACATCATCCCATGAAGGGACCAGTGCATCAAAAATCATCCCATGAAGGAACCAGTGCATCAAAAATCATCCCATGAAGGGACCAGTGCATCAAAAATCATCCCATGAAGGGACCAGTGCATCAAAAATCATCCCATGAAGGGACCAGTGCATCAAAAATCATCCCATGAAGGGACCAGTGCATCACAAATCATCCCATGAAGGGACCAGTGCATCACAAATCATCCCATGAAAGGACCAGGGCATCAGAGATCATCCCATGAAGGGACCAGGGCATCAGAGATCATCCCATGAAGGGACCAGGGCATCAGAGATCATCCCATGAAGGGACCAGGGCATCAGATATCATCCCATGAAGGGACCAGGGCATCAGATATCATCCCATGAAGGGACCAGGGCATCAGATATCATCCCATGAAGGGACCAGGGCATCAGATATCATCCCATGAAGGGACCAGGGCATCACAGCACTATGATTAGAGGTATGCAAGATCATCCCATGAAGGGACCAGGGCATCACAGCACTATGATTAGAGGTATGCAAGATCATCCCATGAAGGGACCAGTGCATCAGACATCATCCCGTGAAGGGACCAGTGCATCAGAGATCATCCCGTGAAGGGACCAGTGCATCAGAGATCATCCCGTGAAGGGACCAGTGCATCAGAGATCATCCCGTGAAGGGACCAGTGCATCAGAGATCATCCCGTGAAGGGACCAGTGCATCAGAGATCATCCCGTGAAGGGACCAGTGCATCAGAGATCATCCCGTGAAGGGACCAGTGCATCAGACATCATCCCGTGAAGGGACCAGTGCATCAGACATCATCCCGTGAAGGGACCAGTGCATCAGACATCATCCCGTGAAGGGACCAGTGCATCAGACATCATCCCGTGAAGGGACCAGTGCATCAGACATCATCCCATGAAGGGACCAGTGCATCAGACATCATCCCATGAAGGGACCAGTGCATCAGACATCATCCCATGAAGGGACCAGTGCATCACATCACTATGATTAGAGGTATGCAAGATCATCCCATAAAGGGACCAGTGCATCAGACATCATCCCATGAAGGGACCAGTGCATCAGACATCATCCCATGAAGGGACCAGTGCATCAGAGATCATCCCATGAAGGGACCAGGGCATCACAGCACTATGATTAGAGGCATGCAAGATCATCCCATGAAGGGACCAGTGCATCAGAGATCATCCCATGAAGGGACCAGTGCATCAGATCATCCCATGAAGGGACCAGTACACCACAGCACGTATATTAGAGGTATGCAAGATCATCCCATGAAGGGACCAGTGCATCAGAGATCATCCCATGAAGGGACCAGTGCATCAGAGATCATCCCATGAAGGGACCAGTGCATCAGAAATCATCCCATGAAGGGACCAGTGCATCAGAGATCATCCCATGAAGGGACCAGTACACCACAGCACGTACATTAGAGGTATGCAAGATCATCCCATGAAGGGACCAGTGCATCAGAGATCATCCCATGAAGGGACCAGTGCATCAGAGATCATCCCATGAAGGGACCAGTGCATCAGACATCATCCCATTAAAGGGACCAGTGCATCAGACATCATCCCATGAAGGGACCAGGGCATCAGACATCATCCCATGAAGGGACCAGGGCATCAGACATCATCCCATGAAGGGACCAGGGCATCAGACATCATCCCATGAAGGGACCAGGGCATCAGACCTCATCCCATGAAGGGACCAGGGCATCAGACCTCATCCCATGAAGGGACCAGGGCATCAGACCTCATCCCATGAAGGGACCAGGGCATCAGACCTCATCCCATGAAGGGACCAGGGCATCAGACCTCATCCCATGAAGGGACCAGGGCATCAGAGATCATCCCATGAAGGGACCAGGGCATCAGAGATCATCCCATGAAGGGACCAGGGCATCAGAGATCATCCCATGAAGGGACCAGGGCATCAGAGATCATCCCATGAGGGGACCAGTGCATCAGAGCACT
This sequence comes from Triturus cristatus, assembly GCF_964204655.1. Taxonomy (NCBI): domain Eukaryota; kingdom Metazoa; phylum Chordata; class Amphibia; order Caudata; family Salamandridae; genus Triturus; species Triturus cristatus. The sequence continues at coordinate 1,008,169,938 of NC_140592.1, forward strand.
ATGATTAGAGGTATGCAAGATCTTCCCATGAAGGGACCAGGGCATCAGAGATCATCCCATGAAGGGACCAGGGGAACAGAGATCATCCCATGAAGGGACCAGGGCATCAGAGATCATCCCATGAAGGGACCAGTGCATCAGAGATCATCCCATGAAGGGACCAGTGCATCAAAAATCATCCCATGAAGGGACCAGTTTATCAAACATCATCCCATGAAGGGACCAGGGCATCACAGCACTATGATTAGAGGTATGCAAAATCATCCCATGAAGGGACCAGTGCATCAGAAATCATTCCATGAAGGGACCAGGGCATCACAGCACTATGATTAGAGATATGCAAGATCATCCCATGAAGGGACCAGGGCATCAGAGATCATCCCATGAAGGGACCAGGGCATCAGAGATCATCCCATGAAGGGACGAGGGCATCAGAGATCATCCCATGAAGGGACGAGGGCATCAGAGATCATCCCATGAAGGGACCAGGGCATCAGAGATCATCCCATGAAGTGACCAGGGCATCAGAGATCATCCCATGAAGGGACCAGGGCATCAGAGCACTATGATTAGAGGTATGCAAGATCATCCCATGAAGGGACCAGTGCATCAGACATCATTCCATGAAGGGACCAGTGCATCAGAGATCATCCCATGAAGGGACCAGGGCATTGGAGATCATCCCATGAAGGGACCAGGGCATCGGAGATCATCCCATGAAGGGACCAGGGCATCGGAGATCATCCCATGAAGGGACCAGGGCATCACAGCACTATGATTAGAGGTATGCAAGATCATCCCATGAAGGGACCAGTGCATCACAGCACTATGATTAGAGGTATGCAAGATCATCCCATGAAGGGACCAGGGCATCAGTGATCATCCCATGAAGGGACCAGGGCATCAGAAATCATCCCATGAAGGGACCAGGGCATCAGAAATCATCCCATGAAGGGACCAGGGCATCAGAAATCATCCCATGAAGGGACCAGGACATCAGAAATCATCCCATGAAGGGACCAGGGCATCAGATCATCCCATGAGGGACCAGGGCATCAGATCATCCCATGAAGGGACCAGTGCATCACAGAACTATGATTAGAGGTGTACAAGATCATCCCATGAAGGGACCAGTGCATCAGAGATCATCCCATGAAGGGACCAGGGCATCAGAGATCATCCCATGAAGGGACCAGGGCATCAGAGATCATCCCATGAAGGGACCAGTGCATCAGACATCATCCCATGAAGGGACCAGGGCATCAGAGATCATCCCATGAAGGGACCAGGGCATCAGAGATCATCCCATGAAGGGACCAGGGCATCAGAGATCATCCCATGAAGGGACCAGGGCATCAGAGATCATCCCATGAAGTGACCAGGGCATCAGAGATCATCCCATGAAGGGACCAGGGCATCAGAGATCATCCCATGAAGGGACCAGGGCATCACAGCACTATGATTAGAGGTATGCAAGACAATCCCATAAAGGGACCAGTGCATCAGACATCCCATGAAGGGACCAGGGCATCAGAGATCATCCCATGAAGGGACCAGGGCATCAGAGATCATCCCATGAAGGGACCAGGGCATCAGAGATCATCCCATGAAGGGACCAGGGCATCAGAGATCATCCCATGAAGGGACCAGGGCATCAGAGATCATCCCATGAAGGGACCAGGGCATCACAGCACTATGATTAGAGGTATGCAAGATCATCCCATGAAGGGACCAGTGCAGACATCCCATGAAGGGACCAGGGCATCAGAGATCATCCCATGAAGGGACCAGGGCATCAGAGATCATCCCATGAAGGGACCAGGGCATCAGAGATCATCCCACGAAGGGACCAGGGCATCAGAGATCATCCCACGAAGGGACCAGGGCATCAGAGATCATCCCATGAAGGGACCAGGGCATCAGAGATCATCCCATGAAGGGACCAGTGCATCAGAGATCATCCCATGAAGGGACCAGGGCATCACAGCACTATGATTAGAGGTATGCAAGATCATCCCATGAAGGGACCAGTGCAGATATCATCCCATGAAGGAACCAGTGCATCAAAGATCATCCCATGAAGGGACCAGTGCATCAGAGATCATCCCATGAAGGGACCAGTGCATCAGAGATCATCCCATGAAGGGACCAGTGCATCAGAGATCATCCCATGAAGGGACCAGTGCATCACAGCACTATGATTAGAGGTATGCAAGATCATCCCATGAAGGGACCAGTGCATCACAGCACTATGATTGGAGGTATGCAAGATCATCCCATGAAGGGACCAGGGCATCACAGCACTATGATTAGAGGTATGCAAGATCATCCCATGAAGGGACCACTGCATCAGAGATCATCCAATGAAGGGACCAGTGCATCAGAGATCATCCCATGAAGGGACCAGGGCGTCAGAGATCATCCCATGAAGGGACCAGGGCGTCAGAGATCATCCCATGAAGGGACCAGGGCGTCAGAGATCATCCCATGAAGGGACCAGGGCGTCAGAGATCATCCCATGAAGGGACCAGGGCATCAGAGATCATCCCATGAAGGGACCAGGGCATCACAGCACTATGATTAGAGGTATGCAAGATCATCCCATGAAGGGACCAGTGCATGAGAGATCATCCCATGAAGGGACCAGTGCATGAGAGATCATCCCATGAAGGGACCAGTGCATGAGAGATCATCCCATAAAGGGACCAGTGCATGAGAGATCATCCCATAAAGGGACCAGGGCATCAGAGATCATCCCATGAAGGGACCAGGGCATCAGAGATCATACCATGAAGGGACCAGGGCATCAGAGATCATCCCATGAAGGGACCAGTGCATCAGAGATCATCCCATGAAGGGACCAGTTCATCAGAGATCATCCCATGAAGGGACCAGGGCATCACAGCACTATGATTAGAGGTATGCAAGATCATCCCATGAAGGGACCAGTGCATCAGAGATCATCCCATGAAGGGGCCAGGGATCATCCCATGAAGGGGCCAGGGATCATCCCATGAAGGGACCAGGGATCATCCCATGAAGGGACCAGGGATCATCCCATGAAGGGACCAGGGATCATCCCATGAAGGGACCAGGGATCATCCCATGAAGGGACCAGGGATCATCCCATGAAGGGACCAGGGATCATCCCATGAAGGGACCAGGGATCATCCCATGAAGGGACCAGGGATCATCCCATGAAGGGACCAGGGATCATCCCATGAAGGGACCAGGGATCATCCCATGAAGGGACCAGGGATCATCCCATGAAGGGACCAGGGATCATCCCATGAAGGGACCAGGGCATCAGAAATCATCCCATGAAGGGACCAGGGCATCAGAAATCATCCCATGAAGGGACAAGGGCATCAGAAAATCAGAAATCATCCCATGAAGGGACCAGGGCATCAGAAATCATCCCATGAAGGGACAAGGGCATCAGAAATCATCCCATGAAGGGACCAGGGCATCGGAAAATCAGAAATCAACCCATGAAGGGACGAGGGCATCAGAAATCATCCCATGAAGGGACCAGGGCATCAGAAATCATCCCATGAAGGGACCAGTGCATCAGAGATCATCCCATGAAGGGACCAGTGCATCAGAGATCATCCCATGAAGGGACCAGTGCATCAGAGATCATCCCATGAAGGGACCAGAGCATCAGACCTCATCCCATGAAGGGACCAGAGCATCAGACCTCATCCCATGAAGGGACCAGAGCATCAGACATCATCCCATGAAGGGACCAGAGCATCAGACATCATCCCATGAAGGGACCAGAGCATCAGACATCATCCCATGAAGGGACCAGGGCATCACAGCACTATGATTAGAGGTATGCAAGATCATCCCATGAAGGGACCAGTGCATCAGAGATCATCCCATGAAGGGACCAGGGCATCAGAGATCATCCCATGAAGGGACCAGGGCATCAGATCATCCCATGAAGGGACCAGGGCATCAGAGATCATCCCATGAAGGGACCAGGGCATCAGAGATCATCCCATGAAGGGACCAGGGCATCAGAGATCATCCCATGAAGGGACCAGGGCATCAGAGATCATCCCATGAAGGGACCAGGGCATCAGAGATCATCCCATGAAGGGACCAGGGCATCAGAGATCATCCCATGAAGGGACCAGGGCATCAGAGATCATCCCATGAAGGGACCAGGGCATCAGAGATCATCCCATGAAGGGACCAGGGCACCACAGCACTATGATTAGAGGTATGCAAGATCATCCCATGAAGGGACCAGTGCATCAGACATCATCCCATGAAGGGACCAGTGCATCAGAGATCATCCCATGAAGGGACCAGTGCATCAGAGATCATCCCATGAAGGGACCAGGGCATCACAGCACTATGATTAGAGGTATGCAAGATCATCCCATGAAGGGACCAGTGCATCACAGCACTATGATTAGAGGTTTGCAAGATCATCCCATGAAGGGACCAGTGCATCAGACATCATCCCATGAAGGGAGCAGAGCATCAGTCATCATCGCATGAAGGGACCAGGGCATCAGAAATCATCCCATGAAGGGACCAGGGCATCAGAAATCATCCCATGAAGGGACCAGGGCATCAGAAATCATCCCATGAAGGGACCAGGGCATCAGAAATCATCCCATGAAGGGACCAGGGCATCAGAAATCATCCCATGAAGGGACCAGGGCATCAGAAATCATCCCATGAAGGGACCAGGGCATCAGAAACCATCCCATGAAGGGACCAGTGCATCAGAGATCATCCCATGAAGGGACCAGGGCATCAGACATCATCCCATGAAGGGACCAGGGCATCAAAGCACTATGATTAGAGGTATGCAAGATCATCCCATGAAGAGACCAGTGCATCAAAAATCATCCCATGAAGGGACCAGTGCATCAAAAATCATCCCATGAAGGGACCAGTGCATCAAAAATCATCCCATGAAGGGACCAGGGCATCGGAGATCATCCCATGAAGGGACCAGGGCATCGGAGATCATCCCATGAAGGGACCAGGGCATCGGAGATCATCCCATGAAGGGACCAGGGCATCGGAGATCATCCCATGAAGGGACCAGGGCATCGGAGATCATCCCATGAAGGGACCAGGGCATCGGAGATCATCCCATGAAGGGACCAGGGCATCGGAGATCATCCCATGAAGGGACCAGGGCATCGGAGATCATCCCATGAAGGGACCAGGGCATCACAGCACTATAATTAGAGGTATGCAAGATCATCCCATGAAGGGACCAGGGCATCAGAAATCATCCCATGAAGGGACAAGGGCATCAGAAATCATCCCATGAAGGGACCAGGGCATCAGAGATCATCCCATGAAGGGACCAGGGCATCAGAGATCATCCCATGAAGGGACCAGGGCATCAGAGATCATCCCATGAAGGGACCAGGGCATCAGAGATCATCCCATGAAGGGACCAGGGCATCAGAGATCATCCCATGAAGGGACCAGGGCATCAGAGATCATCCCATGAAGGGACCAGGGCATCAGAGATCATCCCATGAAGGGACCAGTGCATCACAGCACTATAATTAGAGGTATGCAAGATCATCCCATGAAGGGACCAGGGCATCACAGCACTATAATTAGAGGTATGCAAGATCATCCCATGAAGGGACCAGGGCATCAGAGATCATCCCATGAAGGCACCAGGGCATCAGAGACCATCCCATGAAGGGACCAGGGCATCAGAGATCATCCCATGAAGGGACCAGAGATCATCCCATGAAGGGACCAGGGCATTGGAGATCATCCCATGAAGGGACCAGGGCATTGGAGATCATCCCATGAAGGGACCAGGGCATCGGAGATCATCCCATGAAGGGACCAGGGCATCGGAGATCATCCCATGAAGGGACCAGGGCATCAGAGATCGTCCCATGAAGGGACCAGGGCATCAGAGACCATCCCATGAAGGGACCAGGGCATCAGAGACCATCCCATGAAGGGACCAGGGCATCAGAGACCATCCCATGAAGGGACCAGGGCATCAGAGACCATCCCATGAAGGGACCAGGGCATCAGAGACCATCCCATGAAGGGACCAGTGCATCAGAGATCATCCCATGAAGGGACCAGGGCATCACAGCACTATGATTAGAGGTATGCAAGATCATCCCATGAAGGGACCAGTGCATCAGAGATCATCCCATGAAGGGACCAGTACACCACAGCACTTACATTAGAGGTATGCAAGATCAGCCCATGAAGGGACCAGTGCATCAGAGATCATCCCATGAAGGGACCAGTGCATCAGAGATCATCCCATGAAGGGACCAGGGCATCAGAGATCATCCCATGAAGGGACCAGGGCATCAGAGATCATCCCATGAAGGGACCAGGGCATCAGAGATCATCCCATGAAGGGACCAGGGCATCAGAGATCATCCCATGAAGGGACCAGGGCACCACAGCACTATGATGAGGTATGCAAGATCATCCCATGAAGGGACCAGTGCATCACAGCACTATGATTAGAGGTTTGCAAGATCATCCCATGAAGGGACCAGGGCATCAGAAATCATTCCATGAAGGGACCAGTGCATCAGACATCATCCCATGAAGGGACCAGTGCATCAGACATCATCCCATAAAGGGACCAGTGCATCAGATATCATCCCATGAAGGGACCAGTGCATCAAAGATCATCCCATGAAGGGACCAGTGCATCAAAAATCATCCCATGAAGGGACCAGTGCATCAAAAATCATCCCATGAAGGGACCAGTGCATCAAAAATCATCCCATGAAGGGACCAGTGCATCAAAAAATCATCCCATGAAGGGACCAGTGCATCAAAAATCATCCCATGAAGGGACCAGTGCATCAAAAATCATCCCATGAAGGGACCAGTGCATCACAAATTATCCCATGAAGGGACCAGGGCATCACAAATTATCCCATGAAGGGACCAGGGCATCAGAGATCATCCCATGAAGGGACCAGGGCATCAGAGATCATCCCATGAAGGGACCAGGGCATCAGATATCATCCCATGAAGGGACCAGGGCATCAGATATCATCCCATGAATGGACCAGGGCATCAGATATCATCCCATGAAGGGACCAGGGCATCAGATATCATCCCATGAAGGGACCAGGGCATCACAGCACTATGATTAGAGGTATGCAAGATCATCCCATGAAGGGACCAGGGCATCACAGCACTATGATTAGAGGTATGCAAGATCATCCCATGAAGGGACCAGTGCATCAGACATCATCCCGTGAAGGGACCAGTGCATTAGAGATCATCCCGTGAAGGGACCAGTGCATCAGAGATCATCCCGTGAAGGGACCAGTGCATCAGAGATCATCCCGTGAAGGGACCAGTGCATCAGAGATCATCCCGTGAAGGGACCAGTGCATCAGAGATCATCCCGTGAAGGGACCAGTGCATCAGAGATCATCCCGTGAAGGGACCAGTGCATCAGAGATCATCCCGTGAAGGGACCAGTGCATCAGACATCATCCCATGAAGGGACCAGTGCATCAGACATCATTCCATGAAGGGACCAGTGCATCAGACATCATCCCATGAAGGGACCAGTGCATCAGAGATCATCCCATGAAGGGACCAGGGCATCACAGCACTATGATTAGAGGCATGCAAGATCATCCCGTGAAGGGACCAGTGCAGAGATCATCCCATGAAGGGACCAGTGCATCAGATCATCCCATGAAGGGACCAGTACACCACAGCACGTATATTAGAGGTATGCAAGATCATCCCATGAAGGGACCAGTGCATCAGAGATCATCCCATGAAGGGACCAGTGCATCAGAGATCATCCCATGAAGGGACCAGTGCATCAGAGATCATCCCATGAAGGGACCAGTGCATCAGAGATCATCCCATGAAGGGACCAGTGCACCACAGCACGTACATTAGAGGTATGCAAGATCATCCCATGAAGGGACCAGTGCATCAGAGATCATCCCATGAAGGGACCAGTGCATCAGAGATCATCCCATGAAGGGACCAGTGCATCAGAGATCATCCCATGAAGGGACCAGTGCATCAGAGATCATCCCATGAAGGGACCAGTACACCACAGCACGTACATTAGTGGTATGCAAGATCATCCCATGAAGGGACCAGTGCAAAGATAATCCCATGAAGGGACCAGGGCATCAGACATCATCCCATGAAGGGACCGGGGCATCAGAAATCATCCCATGAAGGGACCAGTGCATCAGAGATCATCCCATGAAGGGACCAGTGCATCAGAGATCATCCCATGAAGGGACCAGTGCATCAGACATCATCCCATGAAGGGACCAGGGCATCAGACATCATCCCATGAAGGGACCAGGGCATCAGACATCATCCCATGAAGGGACCAGGGCATCAGACATCATCCCATGAAGGGACCAGGGCATCAGACATCATCCCATGAAGGGACCAGGGCATCAGACATCATCCCATGAAGGGACCAGGGCATCAGACATCATCCCATGAAGGGACCAGGGCATCAGACATCATCCCATGAAGGGACCAGGGCATCAAACATCATCCCATGAAGGGACCAGGGCATCAGACATCATCCCATGAAGGGACCAGGGCATCAGACATCATCCCATGAAGGGACCAGGGCATCAGACATCATCCCATGAGGGGACCAGTGCATCAGAGCACTATGATTAGAGGTATGCAAGATCTTCCCATGAAGGGACCAGGGCATCAGAGATCATCCCATGAAGGGACCAGGGCATCAGAGATCATCCCATGAAGGGACCAGGGCATCAGAGATCATCCCATGAAGGGGCCAGTGCATCAAAAATCATCCCATGAAGGGACCAGTTTATCAAACATCATCCCATGAAGGGACCAGGGCATCACAGCACTATGATTAGAGGTATGCAAGATCATCCAATGAAGGGACCAGGGCATCACAGCACTATGATTAGAGGTATGCAAGATCATCCCATGAAGGGACCAGGGCATCAGAGATCATCCCATGAAGGGACCAGGGCATCAGAGATCATCCCATGAAGGGACCAGGGCATCAGAGACCATCCCATGAAGGGACCAGGTCATCAGAGACCATCCCATGAAGGGACCAGGGCATCAGAGATCATCCCATGAAGGGACCAGGGCATCAGAGATCATCCCATGAAGGGACCAGGGCATCAGAGATCATCCCATGAAGGGACCAGGGCATCAGAGATCATCCCATGAAGGGACCAGGGCATCAGAGATCATCCCATGAAGGGACCAGGGCATCAGAGATCATCCCATGAAGGGACCAGGGCATCAGAGATCATCCCATGAAGGGACCAGGGCATCAGAGATCATCCCATGAAGGGACCAGGGCATCAGAGATCATCCCATGAAGGGACCAGGGCATCAGAGATCATCCCATGAAGGGACCAGGGCATCAGAGATCATCCCATAAAGGGACCAGGGCATCGGAGATCATCCCATGAAGGGACTAGGGCATCGGAGATCATCCCATGAAGGGACCAGGGCATCGGAGATCATCCCATGAAGGGACCAGGGCATCACAGCACTATGATTAGAGGTATGCAAGATCATCCCATGAAGGGACCAGTGCATCCGAGATCACCCCATGCAGGGACCAGTGCATCCAAGATCATCCCATGAAGGGACCAGTGCATCACAGCACTATGATTAGAGGTATGCAAGATCATCCCATGAAGGGACCAGTGCATCAGAGATCATCCCATGAAGGGACCAGGGCATCAGAGATCATCCCATGAAGGGACCAGGGCATCAGAGATCATCCCATGAAGGGACCAGGGCATCAGAGATCATCCCATAAAGGGACCAGGGCATCAGAGATCATACCATAAAGAGACCAGGGCATCAGATATCATCCCGTGAAGGGACCAGTGCATCAGAGATCATCCCGTGAAGGGACCAGGGCATCAGATCATCCCATAAAGGGACCAGGGCATCAGAGATCATCCCATAAAGGGACCAGGGCATCACAGCACTATGATTATAGGTATGCTAGATCATCCCATAAAGGGACCAGTGCATCAGAGATCATCCCATGAAGGGACCAGGGCATCAGAACATCCCATGAAGGGACCAGTACACCACAGCACGTACATTAGAGGTATGCAAGATCATCCCATGAAGGGACCAGTGCATCAGAGATCATCCCATGAAGGGACCAGGGCATGAGAGATCCTCCCATGAAGGGACCAGGGCATGAGAGATCATCCCATGAAGGGACCAGGGCATGAGAGATCATCCCATGAAGGGACCAGGGCATGAGAGATCATCCCATGAAGGGACCAGGGCATGAGAGATCATCCCATGAAGGGACCAGGGCATGAGAGATCATCCCATGAAGGGACCAGGACATCAGAGATCATCCCATGAAGGGACCAGGACATCAGAGATCATCCCATGAAGGGACCAGGGCATCAGAGATCATCCCATGAAGGGACCAGTGCATCAGAGATCATCCCATGAAGGGACCAGTGCATCAGAGATCATCCCATGAAGGGACCAGTGTATCAGGGATCATCCCATGAAGGGACCAGTGTATCAGGGATCATCCCATGAAGGGACCAGTGCATCAGGGATCATCCCATGAAGGGACCAGGGATCATCCCAAGAAGGGACCAGGGCATCAGGGATCATCCCATGAAGGGACCAGGGCATCAGAAATCATCCCATGAAGGGACCAGGGCATCAGAAATCATCCCATGAAGGGACCAGGGCATCAGAAAATCAGAAATCATCGCATGAAGGGACCAGGGCATCAGAAATCATCCCATGAAGGGACAAGGGCATCAGAAATCATCCCATGAAGGGACCAGGGCATCAGAAAATCAGAAATCAACCCATGAAGGGACCAGGGCATCAGAAATCATCCCATGAAGGGACCAGGGCATCAGAAATCATCCCATGAAGGGACCAGTGCATCAGAGATCATCCCATGAAGGGACCAGAGCATCAGACATCATCCCATGAAGGGACCAGGGCATCACAGCACTATGATTAGAGGTATGCAAGATCATCCCATGAAGGGACCAGTGCATCAGAGATCATCCCATGAAGGGACCAGGGCATCAGAGATCATCCCATGAAGGGACCAGGGCATCAGAGATCATCCCATGAAAGGACCAGGGCATCAGAGATCATCCCATGAAGGGACCAGGGCATCAGAGATCATCCCATGAAGGGACCAGGGCATCAGAGATCATCCCATGAAGGGACCAGGGCACCACAGCACTATGATTAGAGGTATGCAAGATCATCCCATGAAGGGACCAGTGCATCAGAGATCATCCCATGAAGGGACCAGTGCATCAGAGATCATCCCATGAAGGGACCAGTGCATCAGAGATCATCCCATGAAGGGACCAGTGCATCAGAGATCATCCCATGAAGGGACCAGGGCATCACAGCACTATGATTAGAGGTATGCAAGATCATCCCATGAAGGGACCAGTGCATCACAGCACTATGATTAGAGGTTTGCAAGATCATCCCATGAAGGGACCAGTGCATCAGACATCATCCCATGAAGGGAGCAGAGCATCAGTCATCATCCCATGAAGGGACCAGGGCATCAGAAATCATCCCATGAAGGGACCAGGGCATCAGAAATCATCCCATGAAGGGACCAGGGCATCAGAAATCATCCCATGAAGGGACCAGGGCATCAGAAATCATCCCATGAAGGGACCAGGGCATCAGAAATCATCCCATGAAGGGACCAGGGCATCAGAAACCATCCCATGAAGGGACCAGGGCATCACAGCACTATGATTAGAGGTATGCAAGATCATCCCATGAAGAGACCAGTGCATCAAAAATCATCCCATGAAGGGACCAGTGCATCAAAAATCATCCCATGAAGGGACCAGGGCATCAAAAATCATCCCATGAAGGGACCAGGGCATCAAAAATCATCCCATGAAGGGACCAGGGCATCAAAAATCATCCCATGAAGGGACCAGGGCATCAGAGATCATCCCATGAAGGGACCAGGGCATCAGAGATCATCCCATGAAGGGACCAGGGCATCAGAGATCATCCCATGAAGGGACCAGGGCATCAGAGCACTATAATTAGAGGTATGCAAGATCATCCCATGAAGGGACCAGGGCATCAGAAATCATCCCATGAAGGGACAAGGGCATCAGAAATCATCCCATGAAGGGACCAGGGCATCAGAGATCATCCCATGAAGGGACCAGGGCATCAGAGATCATCCCATGAAGGGACCAGGGCATCAGAGATCATCCCATGAAGGGACCAGGGCATCAGAGATCATCCCATGAAGGGACCAGGGCACCACAGCACTATGATTAGAGGTATGCAAGATCATCCCATGAAGGGACCAGTGCATCAGACATCATCCCATGAAGGGACAAGGGCATCAGAAATCATCCCATGAAGGGACCAGGGCATCAGAGATCATCCCATGAAGGGACCAGGGCATCAGAGATCATCCCATGAAGGGACCAGGGCATCAGAGACCATCCCATGAAGGGACCAGGGCATCAGAGACCATCCCATGAAGGGACCAGGGCATCAGAGACCATCCCATGAAGGGACCAGGGCATCAGAGACCATCCCATGAAGGGACCAGGGCATCAGAGACCATCCCATGAAGGGACCAGGGCATCAGAGACCATCCCATGAAGGGACCAGGGCATCAGAGACCATCCCATGAAGGGACCAGGGCATCAGAGACCATCCCATGAAGGGACCAGGGCATCAGAGACCATCCCATGAAGGGACCAGTGCATCAGAGATCATCCCATGAAGGGACCAGTGCATCAGAGATCATCCCATGAAGGGACCAGTACACCACAGCACTTACATTAGCGGTATGCAAGATCAGCCCATGAAGGGACCAGTGCATCAGAGATCATCCCATGAAGGGACCAGGGCATCAGAGATCATCCCATGAAGGGATCAGAGATCATCCCATGAAGGGACCAGGGCATCAGAGATCATCCCATGAAGGGACCAGGGCACCACAGCACTATGATGAGAGGTATGCAAGATCATCCCATGAAGGGACCAGTGCATCACAGCACTATGATTAGAGGTTTGCAAGATCATCCCATGAAGGGACCAGTGCATCAGACATCACCCCATGAAGGGACCAGTGCATCAGACATCATTCCATGAAGGGACCAGTGCATCAGACATCATCCCATGAAGGGACCAGTGCATCAGACATCATCCCATGAAGGGACCAGTGCATCAAAGATCATCCCATGAAGGGACCAGTGCATCAAAGATCATCCCATGAAGGGACCAGTGCATCAGACATCATCCCATGAAGGGACCAGTGCATCAGACATCATCCCATGAAGGGACCAGTGCATCAAAAATCATCCCATGAAGGGACCAGTGCATCAAAAATCATCCCATGAAGGGACCAGTGCATCAAAAATCATCCCATGAAGGGACCAGTGCATCAAAAATCATCCCATGAAGGGACCAGTGCATCACAAATCATCCCATGAAGGGACCAGGGCATCACAAATCATCCCATGAAAGGACCAGGGCATCACAGATCATCCCATGAAGGGACCAGGGCATCAGAGATCATCCCATGAAGGGACCAGGGCATCAGAGATCATCCCATGAAGGGACCAGGGCATCAGAGATCATCCCATGAAGGGACCAGGGCATCAGATATCATCCCATGAAGGGACCAGGGCATCAGATATCATCCCATGAAGGGACCAGGGCATCAGATATCATCCCATGAAGGGACCAGGGCATCAGATATCATCCCATGAAGGGACCAGGGCATCAGATATCATCCCATGAAGGGACCAGGGCATCACAGCACTATGATTAGAGGTATGCAAGATCATCCCATGAAGGGACCAGGGCATCACAGCACTATGATTAGAGGTATGCAAGATCATCCCATGAAGGGACCAGTGCATCAGACATCATCCCGTGAAGGGACCAGTGCATCAGAGATCATCCCGTGAAGGGACCAGTGCATCAGAGATCATCCCGTGAAGGGACCAGTGCATCAGAGATCATCCCGTGAAGGGACCAGTGCATCAGAGATCATCCCGTGAAGGGACCAGTGCATCAGAGATCATCCCGTGAAGGGACCAGTGCATCAGAGATCATCCCGTGAAGGGACCAGTGCATCAGAGATCATCCCGTGAAGGGACCAGTGCATCAGAGATCATCCCGTGAAGGGACCAGTGCATCAGACATCATCCCATGAAGGGACCAGTGCATCAGACATCATCCCATGAAGGGACCAGTGCATCAGACATCATCCCATGAAGGGACCAGTGCATCACATCACTATGATTAGAGGTATGCAAGATCATCCCATAAAGGGACCAGTGCATCAGACATCATCCCATGAAGGGACAAGTGCATCAGACATCATCCCATGAAGGGACAAGTGCATCAGAGATCATCCCATGAAGGGACCAGTGCATCAGAGATCATCCCATGAAGGGACCAGGGCATCACAGCACTATGATTAGAGGCATGCAAGATCATCCCATGAAGGGACCAGTGCATCAGATCATCCCATGAAGGGACCAGTGCATCAGATCATCCCATGAAGGGACCAGTACACCACAGTACGTATATTAGAGGTATCAGAGATCATCCCATGAAGGGACCAGTGCATCAGAGATCATCCCATGAAGGGACCAGTGCATCAGAGATCATCCGATGAAGGGACCAGTGCATCAGAGATCATCCCATGAAGGGACCAGTGCATCAGAGATCATCCCATGAAGGGACCAGTGCATCAGAGATCATCCCATGAAGGGACCAGTACACCACAGCACGTACATTAGTGGTATGCAAGATCATCCCATGAAGGGACCAGTGCAAAGATAATCCCATGAAGGGACCAGGGCATCAGACATCATCCCATGAAGGGACCGGGGCATCAGACATCATCCCATGAAGGGACCAGGGCATCAGAGATCATCCCATGAAGGGACCAGGGCATCAGAGATCATCCCATGAAGGGACCAGGGCATCAGACATCATCCCATGAAGGGACCAGGGCATCAGACATCATCCCATGAAGGGACCAGGGCATCAGACCTCATCCCATGAAGGGACCAGGGCATCAGACCTCATCCCATGAAGGGACCAGGGCATCAGACCTCATCCCATGAAGGGACCAGGGCATCAGACCTCATCCCATGAAGGGACCAGGGCATCAGAGATCATCCCATGAGGGGACCAGGGCATCAGAGATCATCCCATGAGGGGACCAGGGCATCAGAGATCATCCCATGAGGGGACCAGTGCATCAGAGCACTATGATTAGAGGTATGCAAGATCTTCCCATGAAGGGACCAGGGCATCAGAGATCATCCCATGAAGGGACCAGGGCATCAGAGATCATCCCATGAAGGGACCAGTGCATCAAAAATCATCCCATGAAGGGACCAGTTTATCAAACATCATCCCATGAAGGGACCAGGGCATCACAGCACTATGATTAGAGGTATGCAAAATCATTCCATGAAGGGACCAGTGCATCAGAAATCATTCCATGAAGGGACCAGGGCATCACAGCACTATGATTAGAGATATGCAAGATCATCCCATGAAGGGACCAGGGCATCAGAGATCATCCCATGAAGGGACCAGGGCATCAGAGATCATCCCATGAAGGGACGAGGGCATCAGAGATCATCCCATGAAGTGACCAGGGCATCAGAGATCATCCCATGAAGGGACCAGGGCATCAGAGCACTATGATTAGAGGTATGCAAGATCATCCCATGAAGGGACCAGTGCATCAGACATCATTCCATGAAGGGACCAGTGCATCAGAGATCATTCCATGAAGGGACCAGGGCATCGGAGATCATCCCATGAAGGGACCAGGGCATCGGAGATCATCCCATGAAGGGACCAGGGCATTGGAGATCATCCCATGAAGGGACCAGGGCATCGGAGATCATCCCATGAAGGGACCAGGGCATCGGAGATCATCCCATGAAGGGACCAGGGCATCACAGCACTATGATTAGAGGTATGCAAGATCATCCAATGAAGGGACCAGGGCATCACAGCACTATGATTAGAGGTATGCAAGATCATCCCATGAAGGGACCAGGGCATCAGAGATCATCCCATGAAGGGACCAGGGCATCAGAGATCATCCCATGAAGGGACCAGGGCATCAGAGACCATCCCATGAAGGGACCAGGTCATCAGAGATCATCCCATGAAGGGACCAGGGCATCAGAGATCATCCCATGAAGGGACCAGGGCATCAGAGATCATCCCATGAAGGGACCAGGGCATCAGAGATCATCCCATGAAGGGACCAGGGCATCAGAGATCATCCCATGAAGGGACCAGGGCATCAGAGATCATCCCATGAAGGGACCAGGGCATCAGAGATCATCCCATGAAGGGACCAGGGCATCAGAGATCATCCCATGAAGGGACCAGGCCATCAGAGATCATCCCATGAAGGGACCAGGCCATCAGAGATCATCCCATGAAGGGACCAGGGCATCAGAGATCATCCCATGAAGGGACCAGGGCATCAGAGATCATCCCATGAAGGGACCAGGGCATCAGAGATCATCCCATGAAGGGACCAGGGCATCAGAGATCATCCCATGAAGGGACCAGGGCATCAGAGATCATCCCATAAAGGGACCAGGGCATCGGAGATCATCCCATGAAGGGACCAGGGCATCGGAGATCATCCCATGAAGGGACCAGGGCATCGGAGATCATCCCATGAAGGGACCAGGGCATCACAGCACTATGATTAGAGGTATGCAAGATCATCCCATGAAGGGACCAGGGCATCAGAGATCATCCCATGAAGGGACCAGGGCATCAGAGATCATCCCATGAAGGGACCAGGGCATCACAGCACTATGATTAGAGGTATGCAAGATCATCCCATGAAGGGACCAGGGCATCAGAGATCATCCCATGAAGGGACCAGGGCATCAGAGATCATCCCATGAAGGGACCAGGGCATCAGAGATCATCCCATGAAGGGACCAGGGCATCAGAGATCATCCCATGAAGGGACCAGGGCATCAGAGATCATCCCATGAAGGGACCAGGGCATCAGGGATCATCCCATGAAGGGACCAGTGCATCAGGGATCATCCCATGAAGGGACCAGGGATCATCCCAAGAAGGGACCAGGGCATCAGGGATCATCCCATGAAGGGACCAGGGCATCAGAAATCATCCCATGAAGGGACCAGGGCATCAGAAATCATCCCATGAAGGGACCAGGGCATCAGAAAATCAGAAATCATCGCATGAAGGGACCAGGGCATCAGAAATCATCCCATGAAGGGACCAGGGCATCAGAAATCATCCCATGAAGGGACCAGGGCATCAGAAATCATCCCATGAAGGGACCAGGGCATCAGAAAATCAGAAATCAACCCATGAAGGGACCAGGGCATCAGAAATCATCCCATGAAGGGACCAGGGCATCAGAAATCATCCCATGAAGGGACCAGTGCATCAGAGATCATCCCATGAAGGGACCAGAGCATCAGAGATCATCCCATGAAGGGACCAGGGCATCACAGCACTATGATTAGAGGTATGCAAGATCATCCCATGAAGGGACCAGTGCATCAGAGATCATCCCATGAAGGGACCAGGGCATCAGAGATCATCCCATGAAGGGACCAGGGCATCAGAGATCATCCCATGAAAGGACCAGGGCATCAGAGATCATCCCATGAAGGGACCAGGGCATCAGAGATCATCCCATGAAGGGACCAGGGCATCAGAGATCATCCCATGAAGGGACCAGGGCATCAGAGATCATCCCATGAAGGGACCAGGGCACCACAGCACTATGATTAGAGGTATGCAAGATCATCCCATGAAGGGACCAGTGCATCAGACATCATCCCATGAAGGGACCAGTGCATCAGAGATCATCCCATGAAGGGACCAGGGCATCAGAGATCATCCCATGAAGGGACCAGGGCATCAGAGATCATCCCATGAAGGGACCAGGGCATCAGAGATCATCCCATGAAGGGACCAGGGCATCAGAGATCATCCCATGAAGGGACCAGGGCATCAGAGATCATCCCATAAAGGGACCAGGGCATCAGAGATCATACCATAAAGGGACCAGGGCATCAGATATCATCCCGTGAAGGGACCAGTGCATCAGAGATCATCCCGTGAAGGGACCAGGGCATCAGAGATCATCCCATAAAGGGACCAGGGCATCAGAGATCATCCCATAAAGGGACCAGGGCATCACAGCACTATGATTATAGGTATGCTAGATCATCCCATAAAGGGACCAGTGCATCAGAGATCATCCCATGAAGGGACCAGGGCATCAGAACATCCCATGAAGGGACCAGTACACCACAGCACGTACATTAGAGGTATGCAAGATCATCCCATGAAGGGACCAGTGCATCAGAGATCATCCCATGAAGGGACCAGGGCATGAGAGATCCTCCCATGAAGGGACCAGGGCATGAGAGATCATCCCATGAAGGGACCAGGGCATGAGAGATCATCCCATGAAGGGACCAGGGCATGAGAGATCATCCCATGAAGGGACCAGGGCATCAGAGATCATCCCATGAAGGGACCAGGGCATCAGAGATCATCCCATGAAGGGACCAGGACATCAGAGATCATCCCATGAAGGGACCAGGGCATCAGAGATCATCCCATGAAGGGACCAGTGCATCAGAGATCATCCCATGAAGGGACCAGTGTATCAGAGATCATCCCATGAAGGGACCAGTGTATCAGGGATCATCCCATGAAGGGACCAGGGGACCAGGGATCATCCCAAGAAGGGACCAGGGATCATCCCAAGAAGGGACCAGGGCATCAGGGATCATCCCATGAAGGGACCAGGGCATCAGAAATCATCCCATGAAGGGACCAGGGCATCAGAAATCATCCCATGAAGGGACCAGGGCATCAGAAAATCAGAAATCATCGCATGAAGGGACCAGGGCATCAGAAATCATCCCATGAAGGGACAAGGGCATCAGAAATCATCCCATGAAGGGACCAGGGCATCAGAAAATCAGAAATCAACCCATGAAGGGACCAGGGCATCAGAAATCATCCCATGAAGGGACCAGGGCATCAGAAATCATCCCATGAAGGGACCAGTGCATCAGAGATCATCCCATGAAGGGACCAGAGCATCAGACATCATCCCATGAAGGGACCAGGGCATCACAGCACTATGATTAGAGGTATGCAAGATCATCCCATGAAGGGACCAGTGCATCAGAGATCATCCCATGAAGGGACCAGGGCATCAGAGATCATCCCATGAAGGGACCAGGGCATCAGAGATCATCCCATGAAAGGACCAGGGCATCAGAGATCATCCCATGAAGGGACCAGGGCATCAGAGATCATCCCATGAAGGGACCAGGGCATCAGAGATCATCCCATGAAGGGACCAGGGCATCAGAGATCATCCCATGAAGGGACCAGGGCACCACAGCACTATGATTAGAGGTATGCAAGATCATCCCATGAAGGGACCAGTGCATCAGACATCATCCCATGAAGGGACCAGTGCATCAGACATCATCCCATGAAGGGACCAGTGCATCAGAGATCATCCCATGAAGGGACCAGTGCATCAGAGATCATCCCATGAAGGGACCAGTGCATCAGAGATCATCCCATGAAGGGACCAGTGCATCAGAGATCATCCCATGAAGGGACCAGGGCATCACAGCACTATGATTAGAGGTATGCAAGATCATCCCATGAAGGGACCAGTGCATCACAGCACTATGATTAGAGGTTTGCAAGATCATCCCATGAAGGGACCAGTGCATCAGACATCATCCCATGAAGGGAGCAGAGCATCAGTCATCATCCCATGAAGGGACCAGGGCATCAGAAATCATCCCATGAAGGGACCAGGGCATCAGAAATCATCCCATGAAGGGACCAGGGCATCAGAAATCATCCCATGAAGGGACCAGGGCATCAGAAATCATCCCATGAAGGGACCAGGGCATCAGAAATCATCCCATGAAGGGACCAGGGCATCAGAAACCATCCCATGAAGGGACCAGGGCATCACAGCACTATGATTAGAGGTATGCAAGATCATCCCATGAAGAGACCAGTGCATCAAAAATCATCCCATGAAGGGACCAGTGCATCAAAAATCATCCCATGAAGGGACCAGGGCATCAAAAAGCATCCCATGAAGGGACCAGGGCATCAAAAATCATCCCATGAAGGGACCAGGGCATCGGAGATCATCCCATGAAGGGACCAGGGCATCGGAGATCATCCCATGAAGGGACCAGGGCATCAGAGATCATCCCATGAAGGGACCAGGGCATCACAGCACTATAATTAGAGGTATGCAAGATCATCCCATGAAGGGACCAGGGCATCAGAAATCATCCCATGAAGGGACAAGGGCATCAGAAATCATCCCATGAAGGGACAAGGGCATCAGAAATCATCCCGTGAAGGGACCAGGGCATCAGAGATCATCCCATGAAGGGACCAGGGCATCAGAGATCATCCCATGAAGGGACCAGGGCACCGCAGCACTATGATTAGAGGTATGCAAGATCATCCCATGAAGGGACCAGTGCATCAGACATCATCCCATGAAGGGACAAGGGCATCAGAAATCATCCCATGAAGGGACCAGGGCATCAGAGATCATCCCATGAAGGGACCAGGGCATCAGAGATCATCCCATGAAGGGACCAGGGCATCAGAGATCATCCCATGAAGGGACCAGGGCATCAGAGATCATCCCATGAAGGGACCAGGGCATCAGAGATCACCCCATGAAGGGACCAGGGCATCAGAGATCATCCCATGAAGGGACCAGGGCATCAGAGACCATCCCATGAAGGGACCAGGGCATCAGAGACCATCCCATGAAGGGACCAGGGCATCAGAGACCATCCCATGAAGGGACCAGGGCATCAGAGACCATCCCATGAAGGGACCAGGGCATCAGAGATCATCCCATGAAGGGACCAGTGCATCAGAGATCATCCCATGAAGGGACCAGTACACCACAGCACTTACATTAGCGGTATGCAAGATCAGCCCATGAAGGGACCAGTGCATCAGAGATCATCCCATGAAGGGACCAGGGCATCAGAGATCATCCCATGAAGGGATCAGAGATCATCCCATGAAGGGACCAGGGCATCAGAGATCATCCCATGAAGGGACCAGGGCACCACAGCACTATGATGAGAGGTATGCAAGATCATCCCATGAAGGGACCAGTGCATCACAGCACTATGATTAGAGGTATGCAAGATCATCCCATGAAGAGACCAGTGCATCAAAAATCATCCCATGAAGGGACCAGTGCATCAAAAATCATCCCATGAAGGGACCAGTGCATCAAAAATCATCCCATGAAGGGACCAGGGCATCGGAGATCATCCCATGAAGGGACCAGGGCATCGGAGATCATCCCATGAAGGGACCAGGGCATCGGAGATCATCCCATGAAGGGACCAGGGCATCGGAGATCATCCCATGAAGGGACCAGGGCATCGGAGATCATCCCATGAAGGGACCAGGGCATCGGAGATCATCCCATGAAGGGACCAGGGCATCGGAGATCATCCCATGAAGGGACCAGGGCATCGGAGATCATCCCATGAAGGGACCAGGGCATCGGAGATCATCCCATGAAGGGACCAGGGCATCGGAGATCATCCCATGAAGGGACCAGGGCATCGGAGATCATCCCATGAAGGGACCAGGGCATCGGAGATCATCCCATGAAGGGACCAGGGCATCGGAGATCATCCCATGAAGGGACCAGGGCATCACAGCACTATAATTAGAGGTATGCAAGATCATCCCATGAAGGGACCAGGGCATCAGAAATCATCCCATGAAGGGACAAGGGCATCAGAAATCATCCCATGAAGGGACCAGGGCATCAGAGATCATCCCATGAAGGGACCAGGGCATCATAGATCATCCCATGAAGGGACCAGGGCATCAGAGATCATCCCATGAAGGGACCAGGGCATCAGAGATCATCCCATGAAGGGACCAGTGCATCACAGCACTATGATTAGAGGTATGCAAGATCATCCCATGAAAGGACCAGGGCATCAGAGATCATCCCATGAAGGCACCAGGGCATCAGAGACCATCCCATGAAGGGACCAGGGCATCAGAGATCATCCCATGAAGGGACCAGGGCATCAGAGATCGTCCCATGAAGGGACCAGGGCATCAGAGACCATCAAAATGAAGGGACCAGGGCATCAGAGACCATCCCATGAAGGGACCAGGGCATCAGAGACCATCCCATGAAGGGACCAGGGCATCAGAGACCATCCCATGAAGGGACCAGGGCATCAGAGACCATCCCATGAAGGGACCAGTGCATCAGAGATCATCCCATGAAGGGACCAGGGCATCACAGCACTATGATTAGAGGTATGCAAGATCATCCCATGAAGGGACCAGTGCATCAGAGATCATCCCATGAAGGGACCAGTACACCACAGCACTTACATTAGAGGTATGCAAGATCAGCCCATGAAGGGACCAGTGCATCAGAGATCATCCCATGAAGGGACCAGTGCATCAGAGATCATCCCATGAAGGGACCAGGGCATCAGAGATCATCCCATGAAGGGACCAGGGCATCAGAGATCATCCCATGAAGGGACCAGGGCATCAGAGATCATCCCATGAAGGGACCAGGGCACCACAGCACTATGATGAGGTATGCAAGATCATCCCATGAAGGGACCAGTGCATCACAGCACTATGATTAGAGGTTTGCAAGATCATCCCATGAAGGGACCAGGGCATCAGAAATCATTCCATGAAGGGACCAGTGCATCAGACATCATCCCATGAAGGGACCAGTGCATCAGACATCATCCCATAAAGGGACCAGTGCATCAGATATCATCCCATGAAGGGACCAGTGCATCAAAGATCATCCCATGAAGGGACCAGTGCATCAAAAATCATCCCATGAAGGGACCAGTGCATCAAAAATCATCCCATGAAGGGACCAGTGCATCAAAAATCATCCCATGAAGGGACCAGTGCATCAAAAATCATCCCATGAAGGGACCAGTGCATCAAAAATCATCCCATGAAGGGACCAGTGCATCACAAATTATCCCATGAAGGGACCAGGGCATCACAAATTATCCCATGAAGGGACCAGGGCATCAGATCATCCCATGAAGGGACCAGGGCATCAGATCATCCCATGAAGGGACCAGGGCATCAGAGATCATCCCATGAAGGGACCAGGGCATCAGATATCATCCCATGAAGGGACCAGGGCATCAGATATCATCCCATGAATGGACCAGGGCATCAGATATCATCCCATGAAGGGACCAGGGCATCAGATATCATCCCATGAAGGGACCAGGGCATCACAGCACTATGATTAGAGGTATGCAAGATCATCCCATGAAGGGACCAGGGCATCACAGCACTATGATTAGAGGTATGCAAGATCATCCCATGAAGGGACCAGTGCATCAGACATCATCCCGTGAAGGGACCAGTGCATTAGAGATCATCCCGTGAAGGGACCAGTGCATCAGAGATCATCCCGTGAAGGGACCAGTGCATCAGAGATCATCCCGTGAAGGGACCAGTGCATCAGAGATCATCCCGTGAAGGGACCAGTGCATCAGAGATCATCCCGTGAAGGGACCAGTGCATCAGAGATCATCCCATGAAGGGACCAGTGCATCAGAGATCATCCCATGAAGGGACCAGTGCATCAGACATCATCCCATGAAGGGACCAGTGCATCAGACATCATTCCATGAAGGGACCAGTGCATCAGACATCATCCCATGAAGGGACCAGTGCATCAGAGATCATCCCATGAAGGGACCAGGGCATCACAGCACTATGATTAGAGGCATGCAAGATCATCCCGTGAAGGGACCAGTGCATCAGAGATCATCCCATGAAGGGACCAGTGCATCAGATCATCCCATGAAGGGACCAGTACACCACAGCACGTATATTAGAGGTATGCAAGATCATCCCATGAAGGGACCAGTGCATCAGAGATCATCCCATGAAGGGACCAGTGCATCAGAGATCATCCCATGAAGGGACCAGTGCATCAGAGATCATCCCATGAAGGGACCAGTGCATCAGAGATCATCCCATGAAGGGACCAGTGCACCACAGCACGTACATTAGAGGTATGCAAGATCATCCCATGAAGGGACCAGTGCATCAGAGATCATCCCATGAAGGGACCAGTGCATCAGAGATCATCCCATGAAGGGACCAGTGCATCAGAGATCATCCCATGAAGGGACCAGTGCATCAGAGATCATCCCATGAAGGGACCAGTACACCACAGCACGTACATTAGTGGTATGCAAGATCATCCCATGAAGGGACCAGTGCAAAGATAATCCCATGAAGGGACCAGGGCATCAGACATCATCCCATGAAGGGACCGGGGCATCAGAAATCATCCCATGAAGGGACCAGTGCATCAGAGATCATCCCATGAAGGGACCAGTGCATCAGACATCATCCCATGAAGGGACCAGTGCATCAGACATCATCCCATGAAGGGACCAGGGCATCAGACATCATACCATGAAGGGACCAGGGCATCAGACATCATCCCATGAAGGGACCAGGGCATCAGACATCCCATGAAGGGACCAGGGCATCAGACATCATCCCATGAAGGGACCAGGGCATCAGAGATCATCCCATGAGGGGACCAGTGCATCAGAGCACTATGATTAGAGGTATGCAAGATCTTCCCATGAAGGGACCAGGGCATCAGAGATCATCCCATGAAGGGACCAGGGCATCAGAGATCATCCCATGAAGGGGCCAGTGCATCAAAAATCATCCCATGAAGGGACCAGTTTATCAAACATCATCCCATGAAGGGACCAGGGCATCACAGCACTATGATTAGAGGTATGCAAGATCATCCAATGAAGGGACCAGTGCATCACAGCACTATGATTAGAGGTATGCAAGATCATCCCATGAAGGGACCAGGGCATCAGAGATCATCCCATGAAGGGACCAGGGCATCAGAGATCATCCCATGAAGGGACCAGGGCATCAGAGACCATCCCATGAAGGGACCAGGGCATCAGAGACCATCCCATGAAGGGACCAGGTCATCAGAGATCATCCCATGAAGGGACCAGGGCATCAGAGATCATCCCATGAAGGGACCAGGGCATCAGAGATCATCCCATGAAGGGACCAGGGCATCAGAGATCATCCCATGAAGGGACCAGGGCATCAGAGATCATCCCATGAAGGGACCAGGGCATCAGAGATCATCCCATGAAGGGACCAGGGCATCAGAGATCATCCCATGAAGGGACCAGGGCATCAGAGATCATCCCATGAAGGGACCAGGGCATCAGAGATCATCCCATGAAGGGACCAGGGCATCAGAGATCATCCCATGAAGGGACCAGGGCATCAGAGATCATCCCATGAAGGGACCAGGGCATCAGAGATCATCCCATGAAGGGACCAGGGCATCAGAGATCATCCCATAAAGGGACCAGGGCATCGGAGATCATCCCATAAAGGGACCAGGGCATCGGAGATCATCCCATGAAGGGACCAGGGCATCGGAGATCATCCCATGAAGGGACCAGGGCATCGGAGATCATCCCATGAAGGGACCAGGGCATCGGAGATCATCCCATGAAGGGACCAGGGCATCACAGCACTATGATTAGAGGTATGCAAGATCATCCCATGAAGGGACCAGTGCATCCGAGATCACCCCATGCAGGGACCAGTGCATCCAAGATCATCCCATGAAGGGACCAGTGCATCACAGCACTATGATTAGAGGTATGCAAGATCATCCCATGAAGGGACCAGTGCATCAGAGATCATCCCATGAAGGGACCAGGGCATCAGAGATCATCCCATGAAGGGACCAGGGCATCAGAGATCATCCCATGAAGGGACCAGGGCATCAGAGATCATCCCATAAAGGGACCAGGGCATCAGAGATCATACCATAAAGGGACCAGGGCATCAGATATCATCCCGTGAAGGGACCAGTGCATCAGAGATCATCCCGTGAAGGGACCAGGGCATCAGAGATCATCCCATAAAGGGACCAGGGCATCAGAGATCATCCCATAAAGGGACCAGGGCATCACAGCACTATGATTATAGGTATGCTAGATCATCCCATAAAGGGACCAGTGCATCAGAGATCATCCCATGAAGGGACCAGGGCATCAGAACATCCCATGAAGGGACCAGTACACCACAGCACGTACATTAGAGGTATGCAAGATCATCCCATGAAGGGACCAGTGCATCAGAGATCATCCCATGAAGGGACCAGGGCATGAGAGATCCTCCCATGAAGGGACCAGGGCATGAGAGATCATCCCATGAAGGGACCAGGGCATGAGAGATCATCCCATGAAGGGACCAGGGCATCAGAGATCATCCCATGAAGGGACCAGGACATCAGAGATCATCCCATGAAGGGACCAGGACATCAGAGATCATCCCATGAAGGGACCAGGACATCAGAGATCATCCCATGAAGGGACCAGGGCATCAGAGATCATCCCATGAAGGGACCAGTGCATCAGAGATCATCCCATGAAGGGACCAGTGCATCAGAGATCATCCCATGAAGGGACCAGTGTATCAGGGATCATCCCATGAAGGGACCAGTGCATCAGGGATCATCCCATGAAGGGACCAGGGATCATCCCAAGAAGGGACCAGGGCATCAGGGATCATCCCATGAAGGGACCAGGGCATCAGAAATCATCCCATGAAGGGACCAGGGCATCAGAAATCATCCCATGAAGGGACCAGGGCATCAGAAAATCAGAAATCATCGCATGAAGGGACCAGGGCATCAGAAATCATCCCATGAAGGGACAAGGGCATCAGAAATCATCCCATGAAGGGACCAGGGCATCAGAAAATCAGAAATCAACCCATGAAGGGACCAGGGCATCAGAAATCATCCCATGAAGGGACCAGGGCATCAGAAATCATCCCATGAAGGGACCAGTGCATCAGAAATCATCCCATGAAGGGACCAGTGCATCAGAGATCATCCCATGAAGGGACCAGAGCATCAGACATCATCCCATGAAGGGACCAGGGCATCACAGCACTATGATTAGAGGTATGCAAGATCATCCCATGAAGGGACCAGTGCATCAGAGATCATCCCATGAAGGGACCAGGGCATCAGAGATAATCCCATGAAGGGACCAGGGCATCAGAGATCATCCCATGAAGGGACCAGGGCATCAGAGATCATCCCATGAAGGGACCAGGGCATCAGAGATCATCCCATGAAGGGACCAGGGCATCAGAGATCATCCCATGAAGGGACCAGGGCATCAGAGATCATCCCATGAAGGGACCAGGGCACCACAGCACTATGATTAGAGGTATGCAAGATCATCCCATGAAGGGACCAGTGCATCAGAGATCATCCCATGAAGGGACCAGTGCATCAGAGATCATCCCATGAAGGGACCAGTGCATCAGAGATCATCCCATGAAGGGACCAGTGCATCAGAGATCATCCCATGAAGGGACCAGGGCATCACAGCACTATGATTAGAGGTATGCAAGATCATCCCATGAAGGGACCAGTGCATCACAGCACTATGATTAGAGGTTTGCAAGATCATCCCATGAAGGGACCAGTGCATCAGACATCATCCCATGAAGGGAGCAGAGCATCAGTCATCATCCCATGAAGGGACCAGGGCATCAGAAATCATCCCATGAAGGGACCAGGGCATCAGAAATCATCCCATGAAGGGACCAGGGCATCAGAAATCATCCCATGAAGGGACCAGGGCATCAGAAACCATCCCATGAAGGGACCAGGGCATCACAGCACTATGATTAGAGGTATGCAAGATGATCCCATGAAGAGACCAGTGCATCAAAAATCATCCCATGAAGGGACCAGTGCATCAAAAATCATCCCATGAAGGGACCAGTGCATCAAAAATCATCCCATGAAGGGACCAGGGCATCAAAAATCATCCCATGAAGGGACCAGGGCATCGGAGATCATCCCATGAAGGGACCAGGGCATCAGAGATCATCCCATGAAGGGACCAGGGCATCAGAGATCATCCCATGAAGGGACCAGGGCACCACAGCACTATGATTAGAGGTATGCAAGATCATCCCATGAAGGGACCAGTGCATCAGACATCATCCCATGAAGGGACAAGGGCATCAGAAATCATCCCATGAAGGGACCAGGGCATCAGAGATCATCCCATGAAGGGACCAGGGCATCAGAGATCATCCCATGAAGGGACCAGGGCATCAGAGACCATCCCATGAAGGGACCAGGGCATCAGAGACCATCCCATGAAGGGACCAGGGCATCAGAGACCATCCCATGAAGGGACCAGGGCATCAGAGACCATCCCATGAAGGGACCAAGGCATCAGAGACCATCCCATGAAGGGACCAGGGCATCAGAGACCATCCCATGAAGGGACCAGGGCATCAGAGACCATCCCATGAAGGGACCAGTGCATCAGAGATCATCCCATGAAGGGACCAGTGCATCAGAGATCATCCCATGAAGGGACCAGTACACCACAGCACTTACATTAGCGGTATGCAAGATCAGCCCATGAAGGGACCAGTGCATCAGAGATCATCCCATGAAGGGACCAGGGCATCAGAGATCATCCCATGAAGGGATCAGAGATCATCCCATGAAGGGACCAGGGCATCAGAGATCATCCCATGAAGGGACCAGGGCACCACAGCACTATGATGAGAGGTATGCAAGATCATCCCATGAAGGGACCAGTGCATCACAGCACTATGATTAGAGGTTTGCAAGATCATCCCATGAAGGGACCAGAGATCATCCCATGAAGGGACCAGTGCATCAAAGATCATCCCATGAAGGGACCAGTGCATCAGACATCATCCCATGAAGGGACCAGTGCATCAGACATCATCCCATGAAGGGACCAGTGCATCAAAAATCATCCCATGAAGGGACCAGTGCATCAAAAATCATCCCATGAAGGGACCAGTGCATCAAAAATCATCCCATGAAGGGACCAGTGCATCAAAAATCATCCCATGAAGGGACCAGTGCATCAAAAATCATCCCATGAAGGGACCAGTGCATCAAAAATCATCCCATGAAGGGACCAGTGCATCAAAAATCATCCCATGAAGGGACCAGTGCATCACAAATCATCCCATGAAGGGACCAGGGCATCACAAATCATCCCATGAAAGGACCAGGGCATCACAGATCATCCCATGAAGGGACCAGGGCATCAGAGATCATCCCATGAAGGGACCAGGGCATCAGAGATCATCCCATGAAGGGACCAGGGCATCAGAGATCATCCCATGAAGGGACCAGGGCATCAGATATCATCCCATGAAGGGACCAGGGCATCAGATATCATCCCATGAAGGGACCAGGGCATCAGATATCATCCCATGAAGGGACCAGGGCATCACAGCACTATGATTAGAGGTATGCAAGATCATCCCATGAAGGGACCAGGGCATCACAGCACTATGATTAGAGGTATGCAAGATCATCCCATGAAGGGACCAGTGCATCAGACATCATCCCGTGAAGGGACCAGTGCATCAGAGATCATCCCGTGAAGGGACCAGTGCATCAGAGATCATCCCGTGAAGGGACCAGTGCATCAGAGATCATCCCGTGAAGGGACCAGTGCATCAGAGATCATCCCGTGAAGGGACCAGTGCATCAGAGATCATCCCGTGAAGGGACCAGTGCATCAGAGATCATCCCGTGAAGGGACCAGTGCATCAGAGATCATCCCGTGAAGGGACCAGTGCATCAGAGATCATCCCGTGAAGGGACCAGTGCATCAGAGATCATCCCGTGAAGGGACCAGTGCATCAGACATCCCATGAAGGGACCAGTGCATCAGACATCATCCCATGAAGGGACCAGTGCATCAGACATCATCCCATGAAGGGACCAGTGCATCAGACATCATCCCATGAAGGGACCAGTGCATCACATCACTATGATTAGAGGTATGCAAGATCATCCCATAAAGGGACCAGTGCATCAGACATCATCCCATGAAGGGACAAGTGCATCAGACATCATCCCATGAAGGGACAAGTGCATCAGACATCATCCCATGAAGGGACCAGTGCATCAGAGATCCCATGAAGGGACCAGGGCATCACAGCACTATGATTAGAGGCATGCAAGATCATCCCATGAAGGGACCAGTGCATCAGATCATCCCATGAAGGGACCAGTGCATCAGATCATCCCATGAAGGGACCAGTACACCACAGTACGTATATTAGAGGTATCAGAGATCATCCCATGAAGGGACCAGTGCATCAGAGATCATCCCATGAAGGGACCAGTGCATCAGAGATCATCCCATGAAGGGACCAGTGCATCAGAGATCATCCCATGAAGGGACCAGTGCATCAGAGATCATCCCATGAAGGGACCAGTACACCACAGCACGTACATTAGTGGTATGCAAGATCATCCCATGAAGGGACCAGTGCAAAGATAATCCCATGAAGGGACCAGGGCATCAGACATCATCCCATGAAGGGACCGGGGCATCAGACATCATCCCATGAAGGGACCAGGGCATCAGACATCATCCCATGAAGGGACCAGGGCATCAGACATCATCCCATGAAGGGACCAGGGCATCAGACATCATCCCATGAAGGGACCAGGGCATCAGACATCATCCCATGAAGGGACCAGGGCATCAGACATCATCCCATGAAGGGACCAGGGCATCAGACATCATCCCATGAAGGGACCAGGGCATCAGACCTCATCCCATGAAGGGACCAGGGCATCAGACCTCATCCCATGAAGGGACCAGGGCATCAGACCTCATCCCATGAAGGGACCAGGGCATCAGAGATCATCCCATGAGGGGACCAGGGCATCAGAGATCATCCCATGAGGGGACCAGTGCATCAGAGCACTATGATTAGAGGTATGCAAGATCTTCCCATGAAGGGACCAGGGCATCAGAGATCATCCCATGAAGGGACCAGGGCATCAGAGATCATCCCATGAAGGGACCAGTGCATCAAAAATCATCCCATGAAGGGACCAGTTTATCAAACATCATCCCATGAAGGGACCAGGGCATCACAGCACTATGATTAGAGGTATGCAAAATCATTCCATGAAGGGACCAGTGCATCAGAAATCATTCCATGAAGGGACCAGGGCATCACAGCACTATGATTAGAGATATGCAAGATCATCCCATGAAGGGACCAGGGCATCAGAGATCATCCCATGGAGGGACCAGGGCATCAGAGATCATCCCATGAAGGGACGAGGGCATCAGAGATCATCCCATGAAGTGACCAGGGCATCAGAGATCATCCCATGAAGGGACCAGGGCATCAGAGCACTATGATTAGAGGTATGCAAGATCATCCCATGAAGGGACCAGTGCATCAGAGATCATCCCATGAAGGGACCAGGGCATCAGCCATCATCCCATGAAGGGACCAGGGCATCAGACATCATCCCATGAAGGGACCAGGGCATCAGACATCATCCCATGAAGGGACCAGGGCATCACAGCACTATGATTAGAGGTATGCAAAATCATTCCATGAAGGGACCAGTGCATCAGAAATCATTCCATGAAGGGACCAGGGCATCACAGCACTATGATTAGAGATATGCAAGATCATCCCATGAAGGGACCAGGGCATCAGAGATCATCCCATGAAGGGACCAGGGCATCAGAGATCATCCCATGAAGGGACGAGGGCATCAGAGATCATCCCATGAAGTGACCAGGGCATCAGAGATCATCCCATGAAGGGACCAGGGCATCAGAGCACTATGATTAGAGGTATGCAAGATCATCCCATGAAGGGACCAGTGCATCAGAGATCATCCCATGAAGGGACCAGGGCATCAGCCATCATCCCATGAAGGGACCAGGGCATCAGCCATCATCCCATGAAGGGACCAGGGCATCAGACCTCATCCCATGAAGGGACCAGGGCATCAGACCTCATCCCATGAAGGGACCAGGGCATCAGACCTCATCCCATGAAGGGACCAGGGCATCAGACCTCATCCCATGAAG
This sequence comes from Triturus cristatus, assembly GCF_964204655.1. Classification (NCBI taxonomy): domain Eukaryota; kingdom Metazoa; phylum Chordata; class Amphibia; order Caudata; family Salamandridae; genus Triturus; species Triturus cristatus. The sequence goes on from NC_140592.1 coordinate 1,008,202,055, forward strand.
GGACCAGGGCATCAGACCTCATCCCATGAAGGGACCAGGGCATCAGAGATCATCCCATGAGGGGACCAGGGCATCAGAGATCATCCCATGAGGGGACCAGTGCATCAGAGCACTATGATTAGAGGTATGCAAGATCTTCCCATGAAGGGACCAGGGCATCAGAGATCATCCCATGAAGGGACCAGGGCATCAGAGATCATCCCATGAAGGGACCAGTGCATCAAAAATCATCCCATGAAGGGACCAGTTTATCAAACATCATCCCATGAAGGGACCAGGGCATCACAGCACTATGATTAGAGGTATGCAAAATCATTCCATGAAGGGACCAGTGCATCAGAAATCATTCCATGAAGGGACCAGGGCATCACAGCACTATGATTAGAGATATGCAAGATCATCCCATGAAGGGACCAGGGCATCAGAGATCATCCCATGAAGGGACCAGGGCATCAGAGATCATCCCATGAAGGGACGAGGGCATCAGAGATCATCCCATGAAGTGACCAGGGCATCAGAGATCATCCCATGAAGGGACCAGGGCATCAGAGCACTATGATTAGAGGTATGCAAGATCATCCCATGAAGGGACCAGTGCATCAGAGATCATCCCATGAAGGGACCAGGGCATCGGAGATCATCCCATGAAGGGACCAGGGCATCGGAGATCATCCCATGAAGGGACCAGGGCATCGGAGATCATCCCATGAAGGGACCAGGGCATCGGAGATCATCCCATGAAGGGACCAGGGCATCGGAGATCATCCCATGAAGGGACCAGGGCATCGGAGATCATCCCATGAAGGGACCAGGGCATCACAGCACTATGATTAGAGGTATGCAAGATCATCCAATGAAGGGACCAGGGCATCACAGCACTATGATTAGAGGTATGCAAGATCATCCCATGAAGGGACCAGTGCATCACAGCACTATGATTAGAGGTATGCAAGATCATCCCATGAAGGGACCAGGGCATCAGAGATCATCCCATGAAGGGACCAGGGCATCAGAGACCATCCCATGAAGGGACCAGGGCATCAGAGACCATCCCATGAAGGGACCAGGTCATCAGAGATCATCCCATGAAGGGACCAGGGCATCAGAGATCATCCCATGAAGGGACCAGGGCATCAGAGATCATCCCATGAAGGGACCAGGGCATCAGAGATCATCCCATGAAGGGACCAGGGCATCAGAGATCATCCCATGAAGGGACCAGGGCATCAGAGATCATCCCATGAAGGGACCAGGGCATCAGAGATCATCCCATGAAGGGACCAGGGCATCAGAGATCATCCCATGAAGGGACCAGGGCATCAGAGATCATCCCATGAAGGGACCAGGGCATCAGAGATCATCCCATGAAGGGACCAGGGCATCAGAGATCATCCCATGAAGGGACCAGGCCATCAGAGATCATCCCATGAAGGGACCAGGGCATCAGAGATCATCCCATGAAGGGACCAGGGCATCAGAGATCATCCCATGAAGGGACCAGGGCATCAGAGATCATCCCATGAAGGGACCAGGGCATCAGAGATCATCCCATAAAGGGACCAGGGCATCGGAGATCATCCCATGAAGGGACTAGGGCATCGGAGATCATCCCATGAAGGGACCAGGGCATCGGAGATCATCCCATGAAGGGACCAGGGCATCACAGCACTATGATTAGAGGTATGCAAGATCATCCCATGAAGGGACCAGTGCATCCGAGATCACCCCATGCAGGGACCAGTGCATCCAAGATCATCCCATGAAGGGACCAGTGCATCACAGCACTATGATTAGAGGTATGCAAGATCATCCCATGAAGGGACCAGTGCATCAGAGATCATCCCATGAAGGGACCAGGGCATCAGAGATCATCCCATGAAGGGACCAGGGCATCAGAGATCATCCCATGAAGGGACCAGGGCATCAGAGATCATCCCATAAAGGGACCAGGGCATCAGAGATCATACCATAAAGGGACCAGGGCATCAGATATCATCCCGTGAAGGGACCAGTGCATCAGAGATCATCCCGTGAAGGGACCAGGGCATCAGAGATCATCCCGTGAAGGGACCAGGGCATCAGAGATCATCCCATAAAGGGACCAGGGCATCACAGCACTATGATTATAGGTATGCTAGATCATCCCATAAAGGGACCAGTGCATCAGAGATCATCCCATGAAGGGACCAGGGCATCAGAACATCCCATGAAGGGACCAGTACACCACAGCACGTACATTAGAGGTATGCAAGATCATCCCATGAAGGGACCAGTGCATCAGAGATCATCCCATGAAGGGACCAGGGCATGAGAGATCCTCCCATGAAGGGACCAGGGCATGAGAGATCATCCCATGAAGGGACCAGGGCATGAGAGATCATCCCATGAAGGGACCAGGGCATGAGAGATCATCCCATGAAGGGACCAGAGCATGAGAGATCATCCCATGAAGGGACCAGGGCATGAGAGGTCATCCCATGAAGGGACCAGGGCATGAGAGGTCATCCCATGAAGGGACCAGGGCATCAGAGATCATCCCATGAAGGGACCAGGGCATCAGAGATCATCCCATGAAGGGACCAGTGCATCAGAGATCATCCCATGAAGGGACCAGTGCATCAGAGATCATCCCATGAAGGGACCAGTGTATCAGGGATCATCCCATGAAGGGACCAGTGCATCAGGGATCATCCCATGAAGGGACCAGGGATCATCCCAAGAAGGGACCAGGGCATCAGGGATCATCCCATGAAGGGACCAGGGCATCAGAAATCATCCCATGAAGGGACCAGGGCATCAGAAATCATCCCATGAAGGGACCAGGGCATCAGAAAATCAGAAATCATCGCATGAAGGGACCAGGGCATCAGAAATCATCCCATGAAGGGACAAGGGCATCAGAAATCATCCCATGAAGGGACCAGGGCATCAGAAAATCAGAAATCAACCCATGAAGGGACCAGGGCATCAGAAATCATCCCATGAAGGGACCAGGGCATCAGAAATCATCCCATGAAGGGACCAGTGCATCAGAGATCATCCCATGAAGGGACCAGAGCATCAGACATCATCCCATGAAGGGACCAGGGCATCACAGCACTATGATTAGAGGTATGCAAGATCATCCCATGAAGGGACCAGTGCATCAGAGATCATCCCATGAAGGGACCAGGGCATCAGAGATCATCCCATGAAGGGACCAGGGCATCAGAGATCATCCCATGAAAGGACCAGGGCATCAGAGATCATCCCATGAAGGGACCAGGGCATCAGAGATCATCCCATGAAGGGACCAGGGCATCAGAGATCATCCCATGAAGGGACCAGGGCATCAGAGATCATCCCATGAAGGGACCAGGGCACCACAGCACTATGATTAGAGGTATGCAAGATCATCCCATGAAGGGACCAGTGCATCAGACATCATCCCATGAAGGGACCAGTGCATCAGAGATCATCCCATGAAGGGACCAGTGCATCAGAGATCATCCCATGAAGGGACCAGTGCATCAGAGATCATCCCATGAAGGGACCAGGGCATCACAGCACTATGATTAGAGGTATGCAAGATCATCCCATGAAGGGACCAGTGCATCACAGCACTATGATTAGAGGTTTGCAAGATCATCCCATGAAGGGAACAGTGCATCAGACATCATCCCATGAAGGGAGCAGAGCATCAGTCATCATCCCATGAAGGGACCAGGGCATCAGAAATCATCCCATGAAGGGACCAGGGCATCAGAAATCATCCCATGAAGGGACCAGGGCATCAGAAATCATCCCATGAAGGGACCAGGGCATCAGAAATCATCCCATGAAGGGACCAGGGCATCAGAAATCATCCCATGAAGGGACCAGGGCATCAGAAATCATCCCATGAAGGGACCAGGGCATCAGAAATCATCCCATGAAGGGACCAGGGCATCAGAAACCATCCCATGAAGGGACCAGGGCATCACAGCACTATGATTAGAGGTATGCAAGATCATCCCATGAAGAGACCAGTGCATCAAAAATCATCCCATGAAGGGACCAGGGCATCAAAAATCATCCCATGAAGGGACCAGGGCATCAAAAATCATCCCATGAAGGGACCAGGGCATCGGAGATCATCCCATGAAGGGACCAGGGCATCAGAGATCATCCCATGAAGGGACCAGGGCATCAGAGATCATCCCATGAAGGGACCAGGGCATCACAGCACTATAATTAGAGGTATGCAAGATCATCCCATGAAGGGACCAGGGCATCAGAAATCATCCCATGAAGGGACAAGGGCATCAGAAATCATCCCATGAAGGGACAAGGGCATCAGAAATCATCCCGTGAAGGGACCAGGGCATCAGAGATCATCCCATGAAGGGACCAGGGCATCAGAGATCATCCCATGAAGGGACCAGGGCACCACAGCACTATGATCAGAGGTATGCAAGATCATCCCATGAAGGGACCAGTGCATCAGACATCATCCCATGAAGGGACAAGGGCATCAGAAATCATCCCATGAAGGGACCAGGGCATCAGAGATCATCCCATGAAGGGACCAGGGCATCAGAGATCATCCCATGAAGGGACCAGGGCATCAGAGATCATCCCATGAAGGGACCAGGGCATCAGAGATCATCCCATGAAGGGACCAGGGCATCAGAGATCATCCCATGAAGGGACCAGGGCATCAGAGACCATCCCATGAAGGGACCAGGGCATCAGAGACCATCCCATGAAGGGACCAGGGCATCAGAGACCATCCCATGAAGGGACCAGGGCATCAGAGACCATCCCATGAAGGGACCAGGGCATCAGAGACCATCCCATGAAGGGACCAGTGCATCAGAGATCATCCCATGAAGGGACCAGTACACCACAGCACTTACATTAGCGGTATGCAAGATCAGCCCATGAAGGGACCAGTGCATCAGAGATCATCCCATGAAGGGACCAGGGCATCAGAGATCATCCCATGAAGGGATCAGAGATCATCCCATGAAGGGACCAGGGCATCAGAGATCATCCCATGAAGGGACCAGGGCACCACAGCACTATGATGAGGTATGCAAGATCATCCCATGAAGGGACCAGTGCATCACAGCACTATGATTAGAGGTTTGCAAGATCATCCCATGAAGGGACCAGTGCATCAGACATCACCCCATGAAGGGACCAGTGCATCAGACATCATTCCATGAAGGGACCAGAGCATCAGACATCATCCCATGAAGGGACCAGAGCATCAGACATCATCCCATGAAGGGACCAGGGCATCACAGCACTATGATTAGAGGTATGCAAGATCATCCCATGAAGGGACCAGGGCATCAGAGATCATCCCATGAAGGGACCAGGGCATCAGAGATCATCCCATGAAGGGACCAGGGCATCAGAGATCATCCCATGAAGGGACCAGGGCATCAGAGATCATCCCATGAAGGGACCAGGGCATCAGAGATCATCCCATGAAGGGACCAGGGCATCAGAGATCATCCCATGAAGGGACCAGGGCACCACAGCACTATGATTAGAGGTATGCAAGATCATCCCATGAAGGGACCAGTGCATCACAGCACTATGATTAGAGGTTTGCAAGATCATCCCATGAAGGGACCAGGGCATCAGAGATCATCCCATGAAGGGACCAGGGCATCAGAGATCATCCCATGAAGGGACCAGGGCATCAGACATCATCCCATGAAGGGACCAGGGCATCAGAGATCATCCCATGAAGGGACCAGGGCATCAGACATCATCCCATGAAGGGACCAGGGCATCAGAGATCATCCCATGAAGGGACCAGTGCATCAGAGATCATCCCATGAAGGGACCAGTGCATCAGAGATCATCCCATGAAGGGACCAGGGCATCACAGCACTATGATTAGAGGTATGCAAGATCATCCCCATGAAGGGACCAGTGCATCACAGCACTATGATTAGAGGTTTGCAAGATCATCCCATGAAGAGACCAGTGCATCAAAAATCATCCCATGAAGGGACCAGTGCATCAGAGATCATCCCATGAAGGGAGCAGAGCATCAGTCATCATCGCATGAAGGGACCAGGGCATCAGAAATCATCCCATGAAGGGACCAGGGCATCAGAAATCATCCCATGAAGGGACCAGGGCATCAGAAATCATCCCATGAAGGGACCAGGGCATCAGAAATCATCCCATGAAAGGACCAGGGCATCAGAAATCATCCCATGAAGGGACCAGGGCATCAGAAATCATCCCATGAAGGGACCAGGGCATCAGAAACCATCCCATGAAGGGACCAGGGCATCAGACATCATCCCATGAAGGGACCAGGGCATCAAAGCACTATGATTAGAGGTATGCAAGATCATCCCATGAAGAGACCAGTGCATCAAAAATCATCCCATGAAGGGACCAGTGCATCAAAAATCATCCCATGAAGGGACCAGTGCATCAAAAATCATCCCATGAAGGGACCAGTGCATCAAAAATCATCCCATGAAGGGACCAGGGCATCGGAGATCATCCCATGAAGGGACCAGGGCATCGGAGATCATCCCATGAAGGGACCAGGGCATCGGAGATCATCCCATGAAGGGACCAGGGCATCGGAGATCATCCCATGAAGGGACCAGGGCATCGGAGATCATCCCATGAAGGGACCAGGGCATCGGAGATCATCCCATGAAGGGACCAGGGCATCGGAGATCATCCCATGAAGGTACCAGGGCATCACAGCACTATAATTAGAGGTATGCAAGATCATCCCATGAAGGGACCAGGGCATCAGAAATCATTCCATGAAGGGACAAGGGCATCAGAAATCATCCCATGAAGGGACCAGGGCATCAGAGATCATCCCATGAAGGGACCAGGGCATCAGAGATCATCCCATGAAGGGACCAGGGCATCAGAGATCATCCCATGAAGGGACCAGGGCATCAGAGATCATCCCATGAAGGGACCAGGGCATCAGAGATCATCCCATGAAGGGACCAGGGCATCAGAGATCATCCCATGAAGGGACCAGTGCATCACAGCACTATGATTAGAGGTATGCAAGATCATCCCATGAAGGGACCAGGGCATCAGAGATCATCCCATGAAGGCACCAGGGCATCAGAGACCATCCCATGAAGGGACCAGGGCATCAGAGATCATCCCATGAAGGGACCAGGGCATCAGAGATCATCCCATGAAGGGACCAGGGCATCAGAGATCGTCCCATGAAGGGACCAGGGCATCAGAGACCGTCCCATGAAGGGACCAGGGCATCAGAGACCATCCCATGAAGGGACCAGGGCATCAGAGACCATCCCATGAAGGGACCAGGGCATCAGAGACCATCCCATGAAGGGACCAGGGCATCAGAGACCATCCCATGAAGGGACCAGTGCATCAGAGATCATCCCATGAAGGGACCAGGGCATCACAGCACTATGATTAGAGGTATGCAAGATCATCCCATGAAGGGACCAGTGCATCAGAGATCATCCCATGAAGGGACCAGTACACCACAGCACTTACATTAGAGGTATGCAAGATCAGCCCATGAAGGGACCAGTGCATCAGAGATCATCCCATGAAGGGACCAGGGCACCACAGCACTATGATTAGAGGTTTGCAAGATCATCCCATGAAGGGACCAGTGCATCAGACATCACCCCATGAAGGGACCAGTGCATCAGACATCATCCCATGAAGGGACCAGTGCATCAAAAATCATCCCATGAAGGGACCAGTGCATCAAAAATCATCCCATGAAGGGACCAGTGCATCAAAAATCATCCCATGAAGGGACCAGTGCATCAAAAATCATCCCATGAAGGGACCAGTGCATCAAAAATCATCCCATGAAGGGACCAGTGCATCAAAAATCATCCCATGAAGGGACCAGTGCATCACAAATTATCCCATGAAGGGACCAGTGCATCACAAATTATCCCATGAAGGGACCAGGGCATCACAAATTATCCCATGAAGGGACCAGGGCATCAGAGATCATCCCATGAAGGGACCAGGGCATCAGAGATCATCCCATGAAGGGACCAGGGCATCAGAGATCATCCCATGAAGGGACCAGGGCATCAGATATCATCCCATGAAGGGACCAGGGCATCAGATATCATCCCATGAAGGGACCAGGGCATCAGATATCATCCCATGAAGGGACCAGGGCATCAGATATCATCCCATGAAGGGACCAGGGCATCAGATATCATCCCATGAAGGGACCAGGGCATCACAGCACTATGATTAGAGGTATGCAAGATCATCCCATGAAGGGACCAGGGCATCACAGCACTATGATTAGAGGTATGCAAGATCATCCCATGAAGGGACCAGTGCATCAGACATCATCCCGTGAAGGGACCAGTGCATCAGAGATCATCCCGTGAAGGGACCAGTGCATCAGAGATCATCCCGTGAAGGGACCAGTGCATCAGAGATCATCCCGTGAAGGGACCAGTGCATCAGAGATCATCCCGTGAAGGGACCAGTGCATCAGAGATCATCCCGTGAAGGGACCAGTGCATCAGAGATCATCCCGTGAAGGGACCAGTGCATCAGAGATCATCCCGTGAAGGGACCAGTGCATCAGAGATCATCCCGTGAAGGGACCAGTGCATCAGAGATCATCCCGTGAAGGGACCAGTGCATCAGAGATCATCCCGTGAAGGGACCAGTGCATCAGACATCATCCCATGAAGGGACCAGTGCATCAGACATCATTCCATGAAGGGACCAGTGCATCAGACATCATCCCATGAAGGGACCAGTGCATCAGAGATCATCCCATGAAGGGACCAGGGCATCACAGCACTATGATTAGAGGCATGCAAGATCATCCCGTGAAGGGACCAGTGCATCAGAGATCATCCCATGAAGGGACCAGTGCATCAGATCATCCCATGAAGGGACCAGTACACCACAGCACGTATATTAGAGGTATGCAAGATCATCCCATGAAGGGACCAGTGCATCAGAGATCATCCCATGAAGGGACCAGTGCATCAGAGATCATCCCATGAAGGGACCAGTGCATCAGAGATCATCCCATGAAGGGACCAGTGCATCAGAGATCATCCCATGAAGGGACCAGTGCACCACAGCACGTACATTAGAGGTATGCAAGATCATCCCATGAAGGGACCAGTGCATCAGAGATCATCCCATGAAGGGACCAGTGCATCAGAGATCATCCCATGAAGGGACCAGTGCATCAGAGATCATCCCATGAAGGGACCAGTGCATCAGAGATCATCCAATGAAGGGACCAGTACACCACAGCACGTACATTAGTGGTATGCAAGATCATCCCATGAAGGGACCAGTGCAAAGATAATCCCATGAAGGGACCAGGGCATCAGACATCATCCCATGAAGGGACCGGGGCATCAGAAATCATCCCATGAAGGGACCAGTGCATCAGAGATCATCCCATGAAGGGACCAGTGCATCAGACATCATCCCATGAAGGGACCAGTGCATCAGACATCATCCCATGAAGGGACCAGGGCATCAGACATCATCCCATGAAGGGACCAGGGCATCAGACATCATCCCATGAAGGGACCAGGGCATCAGACATCATCCCATGAAGGGACCAGGGCATCAGAGATCATCCCATGAAGGGACCAGGGCATCAGAGATCATCCCATGAAGGGACCAGGGCATCAGAGATCATCCCATGAGGGGACCAGTGCATCAGAGCACTATGATTAGAGGTATGCAAGATCTTCCCATGAAGGGACCAGGGCATCAGAGATCATCCCATGAAGGGACCAGGGCATCAGAGATCATCCCATGAAGGGGCCAGTGCATCAAAAATCATCCCATGAAGGGACCAGTTTATCAAACATCATCCCATGAAGGGACCAGGGCATCACAGCACTATGATTAGAGGTATGCAAGATCATCCAATGAAGGGACCAGGGCATCACAGCACTATGATTAGAGGTATGCAAGATCATCCCATGAAGGGACCAGTGCATCACAGCACTATGATTAGAGGTATGCAAGATCATCCCATGAAGGGACCAGGGCATCAGAGATCATCCCATGAAGGGACCAGGGCATCAGAGATCATCCCATGAAGGGACCAGGGCATCAGAGACCATCCCATGAAGGGACCAGGTCATCAGAGATCATCCCATGAAGGGACCAGGGCATCAGAGATCATCCCATGAAGGGACCAGGGCATCAGAGATCATCCCATGAAGGGACCAGGGCATCAGAGATCATCCCATGAAGGGACCAGGGCATCAGAGATCATCCCATGAAGGGACCAGGGCATCAGAGATCATCCCATGAAGGGACCAGGGCATCAGAGATCATCCCATGAAGGGACCAGGGCATCAGAGATCATCCCATGAAGGGACCAGGGCATCAGAGATCATCCCATGAAGGGACCAGGGCATCAGAGATCATCCCATGAAGGGACCAGGGCATCAGAGATCATCCCATGAAGGGACCAGGGCATCAGAGATCATCCCATAAAGGGACCAGGGCATTGGAGATCATCCCATGAAGGGACTAGGGCATCGGAGATCATCCCATGAAGGGACCAGGGCATCGGAGATCATCCCATGAAGGGACCAGGGCATCACAGCACTATGATTAGAGGTATGCAAGATCATCCCATGAAGGGACCAGTGCATCCGAGATCACCCCATGCAGGGACCAGTGCATCCAAGATCATCCCATGAAGGGACCAGTGCATCACAGCACTATGATTAGAGGTATGCAAGATCATCCCATGAAGGGACCAGTGCATCAGAGATCATCCCATGAAGGGACCAGGGCATCAGAGATCATCCCATGAAGGGACCAGGGCATCAGAGATCATCCCATGAAGGGACCAGGGCATCAGAGATCATCCCATGAAGGGACCAGGGCATCAGATATCATCCCGTGAAGGGACCAGGGCATCAGAGATCATCCCGTGAAGGGACCAGGGCATCAGAGATCATCCCATAAAGGGACCAGGGCATCAGAGATCATCCCATAAAGGGAGCAGGGCATCACAGCACTATGATTATAGGCATGCTAGATCATCCCATAAAGGGACCAGTGCATCAGAGATCATCCCATGAAGGGACCAGGGCATCAGAACATCCCATGAAGGGACCAGTACACCACAGCACGTACATTAGAGGTATGCAAGATCATCCCATGAAGGGACCAGTGCATCAGAGATCATCCCATGAAGGGACCAGGGCATGAGAGATCCTCCCATGAAGGGACCAGGGCATGAGAGATCCTCCCATGAAGGGACCAGGGCATGAGAGATCATCCCATGAAGGGACCAGGGCATGAGAGATCATCCCATGAAGGGACCAGGACAGAGATCATCCCATGAAGGGACCAGGACATCAGAGATCATCCCATGAAGGGACCAGGGCATCAGAGATCATCCCATGAAGGGACCAGTGCATCAGAGATCATCCCATGAAGGGACCAGTGCATCAGAGATCATCCCATGAAGGGACCAGTGCATCAGAGATCATCCCATGAAGGGACCAGTGTATCAGGGATCATCCCATGAAGGGACCAGTGCATCAGGGATCATCCCATGAAGGGACCAGTGCATCAGGGATCATCCCATGAAGGGACCAGGGATCATCCCAAGAAGGGACCAGGGCATCAGGGATCATCCCATGAAGGGACCAGGGCATCAGAAATCATCCCATGAAGGGACCAGGGCATCAGAAAATCAGAAATCATCGCATGAAGGGACCAGGGCATCAGAAATCATCCCATGAAGGGACAAGGGCATCAGAAATCATCCCATGAAGGGACCAGGGCATCAGAAAATCAGAAATCAACCCATGAAGGGACCAGGGCATCAAAGATCATCCCATGAAGGGACCAGTGCATCAGACATCATCCCATGAAGGGACCAGTGCATCAGACATCATCCCATGAAGGGACCAGTGCATCAAAAATCATCCCATGAAGGGACCAGTGCATCAAAAATCATCCCATGAAGGGACCAGTGCATCAAAAATCATCCCATGAAGGGACCAGTGCATCAAAAATCATCCCATGAAGGGACCAGTGCATCAAAAATCATCCCATGAAGGGACCAGTGCATCAAAAATCATCCCATGAAGGGACCAGTGCATCACAAATCATCCCATGAAGGGACCAGGGCATCACAGATCATCCCATGAAAGGACCAGGGCATCACAGATCATCCCATGAAGGGACCAGGGCATCAGAGATCATCCCATGAAGGGACCAGGGCATCAGAGATCATCCCATGAAGGGACCAGGGCATCAGAGATCATCCCATGAAGGGACCAGGGCATCAGAGATCATCCCATGAAGGGACCAGGGCATCAGATATCATCCCATGAAGGGACCAGGGCATCACAGCACTATGATTAGAGGTATGCAAGATCATCCCATGAAGGGACCAGGGCATCACAGCACTATGATTAGAGGTATGCAAGATCATCCCATGAAGGGACCAGTGCATCAGACATCATCCCGTGAAGGGACCAGTGCATCAGAGATCATCCCGTGAAGGGACCAGTGCATCAGAGATCATCCCGTGAAGGGACCAGTGCATCAGAGATCATCCCGTGAAGGGACCAGTGCATCAGAGATCATCCCGTGAAGGGACCAGTGCATCAGAGATCATCCCGTGAAGGGACCAGTGCATCAGAGATCATCCCGTGAAGGGACCAGTGCATCAGACATCATCCCATGAAGGGACCAGTGCATCAGACATCATCCCATGAAGGGACCAGTGCATCAGACATCATCCCATGAAGGGACCAGTGCATCAGACATCATCCCATGAAGGGACCAGTGCATCACATCACTATGATTAGAGGTATGCAAGATCATCCCATAAAGGGACCAGTGCATCAGACATCATCCCATGAAGGGACAAGTGCATCAGACATCATCCCATGAAGGGACCAGTGCATCAGAGATCATCCCATGAAGGGACCAGGGCATCACAGCACTATGATTAGAGGCATGCAAGATCATCCCATGAAGGGACCAGTGCATCAGATCATCCCATGAAGGGACCAGTGCATCAGATCATCCCATGAAGGGACCAGTACACCACAGCACGTATATTAGAGGTATCAGAGATCATCCCATGAAGGGACCAGTGCATCAGAGATCATCCCATGAAGGGACCAGTGCATCAGAGATCATCCCATGAAGGGACCAGTGCATCAGAGATCATCCCATGAAGGGACCAGTGCATCAGAGATCATCCCATGAAGGGACCAGTGCATCAGAGATCATCCCATGAAGGGACCAGTACACCACAGCACGTACATTAGTGGTATGCAAGATCATCCCATGAAGGGACCAGTGCAAAGATAATCCCATGAAGGGACCAGGGCATCAGACATCATCCCATGAAGGGACCGGGGCATCAGACATCATCCCATGAAGGGACCAGGGCATCAGAGATCATCCCATGAAGGGACCAGGGCATCAGACATCATCCCATGAAGGGACCAGGGCATCAGACATCATCCCATGAAGGGACCAGGGCATCAGACATCATCCCATGAAGGGACCAGGGCATCAGACATCATCCCATGAAGGGACCAGGGCATCAGACATCATCCCATGAAGGGACCAGGGCATCAGACCTCATCCCATGAAGGGACCAGGGCATCAGACCTCATCCCATGAAGGGACCAGGGCATCAGACCTCATCCCATGAAGGGACCAGGGCATCAGAGATCATCCCATGAGGGGACCAGGGCATCAGAGATCATCCCATGAGGGGACCAGTGCATCAGAGCACTATGATTAGAGGTATGCAAGATCTTCCCATGAAGGGACCAGGGCATCAGAGATCATCCCATGAAGGGACCAGGGCATCAGAGATCATCCCATGAAGGGACCAGTGCATCAAAAATCATCCCATGAAGGGACCAGTTTATCAAACATCATCCCATGAAGGGACCAGGGCATCACAGCACTATGATTAGAGGTATGCAAAATCATTCCATGAAGGGACCAGTGCATCAGAAATCATTCCATGAAGGGACCAGGGCATCACAGCACTATGATTAGAGATATGCAAGATCATCCCATGAAGGGACCAGGGCATCAGAGATCATCCCATGAAGGGACCAGGGCATCAGAGATCATCCCATGAAGGGACGAGGGCATCAGAGATCATCCCATGAAGTGACCAGGGCAACAGAGATCATCCCATGAAGTGACCAGGGCATCAGAGCACTATGATTAGAGGTATGCAAGATCATCCCATGAAGGGACCAGTGCATCAGACATCATTCCATGAAGGGACCAGTGCATCAGAGATCATTCCATGAAGGGACCAGGGCATCGGAGATCATCCCATGAAGGGACCAGGGCATTGGAGATCATCCCATGAAGGGACCAGGGCATCGGAGATCATCCCATGAAGGGACCAGGGCATCGGAGATCATCCCATGAAGGGACCAGGGCATCGGAGATCATCCCATGAAGGGACCAGGGCATCACAGCACTATGATTAGAGGTATGCAAGATCATCCCATGAAGGGACCAGTGCATCACAGCACTATGATTAGAGGTATGCAAGATCATCCCATGAAGGGACCAGGGCATCAGTGATCATCCCATGAAGGGACCAGGGCATCAGAAATCATCCCATGAAGGGACCAGGGCATCAGAAATCATCCCATGAAGGGACCAGGGCATCAGAAATCATCCCATGAAGGGACCAGGGCATCAGAAATCATCCCATGAAGGGACCAGGACATCAGAAATCATCCCATGAAGGGACCAGGGCATCAGAAATCATCCCATGAAGGGACCAGGGCATCAGATCATCCCATGAAGGGACCAGGGCATCAGATCATCCCATGAAGGGACCAGGGCATCAGATCATCCCATGAAGGGACCAGTGCATCACAGAACTATGATTAGAGGTGTACAAGATCATCCCATGAAGGGACCAGTGCATCAGAGATCATCCCATGAAGGGACCAGGGCATCAGAGATCATCCCATGAAGGGACCAGGGCATCAGAGATCATCCCATGAAGGGACCAGGGCATCAGAGATCATCCCATGAAGGGACCAGGGCATCAGAGATCATCCCATGAAGGGACCAGGGCATCAGAGATCATCCCATGAAGGGACCAGGGCATCAGAGATCATCCCATGAAGGGACCAGGGCATCACAGCACTATGATTAGAGGTATGCAAGACCATCCCATAAAGGGACCAGTGCATCAGAGATCATCCCATGAAGGGACCAGGGCATATCAGCACTATGATTAGAGGTATGCAAGATCATCCCATGAAGGGACCAGTGCATCAGAGATCATCCCATGCAGGGACCAGTGCATCCAAGATCATCCCATGAAGGGACCAGTGCATCACAGCACTATGATTAGAGGTATGCAAGATCATCCCATGAAGGGACCAGTGCATCAGAGATCATCCCATGAAGGGACCAGGGCATCAGAGATCATCCCATGTAGGGACCAGGGCATCCGAGATCATCCCATGAAGGGACCAGGGCATCAGATCATCCCATGAAGGGACCAGGGCATCAGATCATCCCATGAAGGGACCAGGGCATCAGATCATCCCATGAAGGGACCAGGGCATCAGATCATCCCATGAAGGGACCAGGGCATCAGATCATCCCATGAAGGGACCAGGGCATCAGATCATCCCATGAAGGGACCAGGGCATCAGATCATCCCATGAAGGGACCAGGGCATCAGATCATCCCATGAAGGGACCAGGGCATCAGATCATCCCATGAAGGGACCAGGGCATCACAGCACTATGATTAGAGGTATGCAAGATCATCCCATGAAGGGACCAGTGCATCAGAGATCACCCCATGCAGGGACCAGTGCATCCAAGATCATCCCATGAAGGGACCAGTGCATCACAGCACTATGATTAGAGGTATGCAAGATCATCCCATGAAGGGACCAGTGCATCAGAGATCATCCCATGAAGGGACCAGGGCATCAGAGATCATCCCATGAAGGGACCAGGGCATCAGAGATCATCCCATGAAGGGACCAGGGCATCAGAGATCATCCCATAAAGGGACCAGGGCATCAGAGATCATACCATAAAGGGACCAGGGCATCAGATATCATCCCGTGAAGGGACCAGGGCATCAGACATCATCCCATGAAGGGACCAGGGCATCAGACATCATCCCATGAAGGGACCAGGGCATCAGACATCATCCCATGAAGGGACCAGGGCATCAGACCTCATCCCATGAAGGGACCAGGGCATCAGACCTCATCCCATGAAGGGACCAGGGCATCAGACCTCATCCCATGAAGGGACCAGGGCATCAGAGATCATCCCATGAGGGGACCAGGGCATCAGAGATCATCCCATGAGGGGACCAGTGCATCAGAGCACTATGATTAGAGGTATGCAAGATCTTCCCATGAAGGGACCAGGGCATCAGAGATCATCCCATGAAGGGACCAGGGCATCAGAGATCATCCCATGAAGGGACCAGTGCATCAAAAATCATCCCATGAAGGGACCAGTTTATCAAACATCATCCCATGAAGGGACCAGGGCATCACAGCACTATGATTAGAGGTATGCAAAATCATTCCATGAAGGGACCAGTGCATCAGAAATCATTCCATGAAGGGACCAGGGCATCACAGCACTATGATTAGAGATATGCAAGATCATCCCATGAAGGGACCAGGGCATCAGAGATCATCCCATGAAGGGACCAGGGCATCAGAGATCATCCCATGAAGGGACGAGGGCATCAGAGATCATCCCATGAAGTGACCAGGGCATCAGAGATCATCCCATGAAGTGACCAGGGCATCAGAGCACTATGATTAGAGGTATGCAAGATCATCCCATGAAGGGACCAGTGCATCAGACATCATTCCATGAAGGGACCAGTGCATCAGAGATCATTCCATGAAGGGACCAGGGCATCGGAGATCATCCCATGAAGGGACCAGGGCATTGGAGATCATCCCATGAAGGGACCAGGGCATCGGAGATCATCCCATGAAGGGACCAGGGCATCGGAGATCATCCCATGAAGGGACCAGGGCATCGGAGATCATCCCATGAAGGGACCAGGGCATCACAGCACTATGATTAGAGGTATGCAAGATCATCCCATGAAGGGACCAGTGCATCACAGCACTATGATTAGAGGTATGCAAGATCATCCCATGAAGGGACCAGGGCATCAGTGATCATCCCATGAAGGGACCAGGGCATCAGAAATCATCCCATGAAGGGACCAGGGCATCAGAAATCATCCCATGAAGGGACCAGGGCATCAGAAATCATCCCATGAAGGGACCAGGGCATCAGAAATCATCCCATGAAGGGACCAGGGCATCAGAAATCATCCCATGAAGGGACCAGGACATCAGAAATCATCCCATGAAGGGACCAGGGCATCAGAAATCATCCCATGAAGGGACCAGGGCATCAGAAATCATCCCATGAAGGGACCAGGGCATCAGATCATCCCATGAAGGGACCAGGGCATCAGATCATCCCATGAAGGGACCAGTGCATCACAGAACTATGATTAGAGGTGTACAAGATCATCCCATGAAGGGACCAGTGCATCAGAGATCATCCCATGAAGGGACCAGGGCATCAGAGATCATCCCATGAAGGGACCAGGGCATCAGAGATCATCCCATGAAGGGACCAGGGCATCAGAGATCATCCCATGAAGGGACCAGGGCATCAGAGATCATCCCATGAAGGGACCAGGGCATCAGAGATCATCCCATGAAGGGACCAGGGCATCAGAGATCATCCCATGAAGGGACCAGGGCATCACAGCACTATGATTAGAGGTATGCAAGACCATCCCATAAAGGGACCAGTGCATCAGAGATCATCCCATGAAGGGACCAGGGCATCACAGCACTATGATTAGAGGTATGCAAGATCATCCCATGAAGGGACCAGTGCATCAGAGATCATCCCATGCAGGGACCAGTGCATCCAAGATCATCCCATGAAGGGACCAGTGCATCACAGCACTATGATTAGAGGTATGCAAGATCATCCCATGAAGGGACCAGGGCATCAGAGATCATCCCATGAAGGGACCAGGGCATCAGAGATCATCCCATGAAGGGACCAGGGCATCAGAGATCATCCCATGAAGGGACCAGGGCATCAGAGATCATCCCATGAAGGGACCAGGGCATCAGATCATCCCATGAAGGGACCAGGGCATCAGATCATCCCATGAAGGGACCAGGGCATCAGATCATCCCATGAAGGGACCAGGGCATCAGATCATCCCATGAAGGGACCAGGGCATCAGATCATCCCATGAAGGGACCAGGGCATCAGATCATCCCATGAAGGGACCAGGGCATCAGATCATCCCATGAAGGGACCAGGGCATCAGATCATCCCATGAAGGGACCAGGGCAGCAGATCATCCCATGAAGGGACCAGGGCATCACAGCACTATGATTAGAGGTATGCAAGATCATCCCATGAAGGGACCAGTGCATCAGAGATCATCCCATGCAGGGACCAGTGCATCCAAGATCATCCCATGAAGGGACCAGTGCATCACAGCACTATGATTAGAGGTATGCAAGACCATCCCATAAAGGGACCAGTGCATCAGAGATCATCCCATGAAGGGACCAGGGCATCACAGCACTATGATTAGAGGTATCAGAGATCATCCCATGAAGGGACCAGGGCATCAGAGATCATCCCATGAAGGGACCAGGGCATCAGAGATCATACCATGTAGGGACCAGGGCATCAGAGATCATCCCATGTAGGGACCAGGGCATCAGAGATCATCCCATGAAGGGACCAGGGCATCAGAGATCATCCCATGAAGGGACCAGGGCATCAGAGATCATCCCATGAAGGGACCAGTGCATCAGAGATCATCCCATGAAGGGACCAGTACACCACAGCACGTACATTAGAGGTATGCAAGATAATCCCATGAAGGGACCAGTGCATCGAGATCGTCCCATGAAGGGACCAGGGCATCGGAGATCATCCCATGAAGGGACCAGGGCATCGGAGATCATCCCATGAAGGGACCAGGGCATCGGAGATCATCCCATGAAGGGACCAGGGCATCGGAGATCATCCCATGAAGGGACCAGGGCATCGGAGATCATCCCATGAAGGGACCAGGGCATCGGAGATCATCCCATGAAGGGACCAGGGCATCGGAGATCATCCCATGAAGGGACCAGGGCATCAGAGATCATCCCATAAAGGGATCAGAGATCATCCAATAAAAGGACCAGGGCATCAGAGATCATCCCATAAAGGGACCAGGGCATCACAGCACTATGATTAGAGGTATGCTAGATCATCCCATAAAGGGACCAGTGCATCAGAGATCATCCCATGAAGGGACCAGGGCATCAGAGATCATCCCATGAAGGGACCAGGGCATCAGAGAACATCCCATGAAGGGACCAGTACACCACAGCACGTACATTAGAGGTATGCAAGATCATCCCATGAAGGGACCAGTGCATCAGAGATCATCCCATGAAGGGACCAGGGCATCAGAGATCATCCCATGAAGGGACCAGGGCATCAGATCATCCCATGAAGGGACCAGGGCATCAGATCATCCCATGAAGGGACCAGGGCATCAGATCATCCCATGAAGGGACCAGTGCATCAGGGATCATCCCATGAAGGGACCAGTGCATCAGGGATCATCCCATGAAGGGACCAGTGCATCAGGGATCATCCCATGAAGGGACCAGTGCATCAGGGATCATCCCATGAAGGGACCAGTGCATCAGGGATCATCCCATGAAGGGACCAGTGCATCAGGGATCATCCCATGAAGGGACCAGTGCATCAGGGATCATCCCATGAAGGGACCAGTGCATCAGGGATCATCCCATGAAGGGACCAGTGCATCAGGGATCATCCCATGAAGGGACCAGTGCATCAGGGATCATCCCATGAAGGGACCAGTGCATCAGGGATCATCACATGAAGGGACCAGGGCATCAGAGATCATCCCATGAAGGGACCAGGGCATCAGAAATCATCCCATGAAGGGACCAGGGCATCAGAAATCATCCCATGAAGGGACCAGAGATCATCCCATGAAGGGATCAGAGCACTATGATTAGAGGTATGCAAGCTCATCCCATGAAGGGACCAGTGCAGAGATCATCCCATGAAGGGACCAGTGCATCACAGCACTATAATTAGAGGTATGCAAGATCATCCCATGAAGGGACCAGTGCATCAGACCTCATCCCATGAAGGGACCAGGGCATCAGAGATCATCCCATGAAGGGACCAGGGCATCAGAGATCATCCCATGTAGGGACCAGGGCATCAGAGATCATCCCATGTAGGGACCAGGGCATCAGAGATCATACCATGTAGGGACCAGGGCATCAGAGATCATACCATGTAGGGACCAGGGCATCAGAGATCATCCCATGAAGGGACCAGGGCATCAGAGATCATCCCATGAAGGGACCAGGGCATCAGAGATCATCCCATGAAGGGACCAGGGCATCAGAGATCATCCCATGAAGGGACCAGTGCATCAGACATCCCATGAAGGGACCAGTACACCACAGCACGTACATTAGAGGTATGCAAGATCATCCCATGAAGGGACCAGTGCAAAGATAAT
This sequence comes from Triturus cristatus, assembly GCF_964204655.1. Classification (NCBI taxonomy): domain Eukaryota; kingdom Metazoa; phylum Chordata; class Amphibia; order Caudata; family Salamandridae; genus Triturus; species Triturus cristatus. The sequence continues at coordinate 1,008,222,674 of NC_140592.1, forward strand.
CCCATGAAGGGACCAGTGCATCGAGATCGTCCCATGAAGGGACCAGGGCATCGGAGATCATCCCATGAAGGGACCAGGGCATCGGAGATCATCCCATGAAGGGACCAGGGCATCGGAGATCATCCCATGAAGGGACCAGGGCATCAGAGATCATCCCATAAAGGGACCAGGGCATCAGCGATCATCCCATAAAGGGACCAGGGCATCAGAGATCATCCCATAAAGGGACCAGGGCATCAGAGATCATCCCATAAAGGGACCAGGGCATCAGAGATCATCCCATAAAGGGACCAGGGCATCAGAGATCATCCCATAAAGGGACCAGGGCATCAGAGATCATCCCATAAAGGGACCAGGGCATCAGAGATCATCCCATGAAGGGACCAGTACACCACAGCACGTACATTAGAGGTATGCAAGATCATCCCATGAAGGGACCAGTGCATCAGAGATCATCCCATGAAGGGACCAGGGCATCAGAGATCATCCCATGAAGGGACCAGGGCTTCAGAGATCATCCCATGAAGGGACCAGGGCATCAGAGATCATCCCATAAAGGGACCAGGGCATCAGATCATCCCATGAAGGGACCAGTGCATCAGGGATCATCCCACGAAGGGACCAGTGCATCAGGGATCATCCCACGAAGGGACCAGTGCATCAGGGATCATCCCATGAAGGGACCAGTGCATCAGGGATCATCCCATGAAGGGACCAGTGCATCAGGGATCATCCCATGAAGGGACCAGTGCATCAGGGATCATCCCATGAAGGGACCAGTGCATCAGGGATCATCCCATGAAGGGACCAGTGCATCAGGGATCATCCCATGAAGGGACCAGTGCATCAGGGATCATCCCATGAAGGGACCAGGGCATCAGAGATCATCCCATGAAGGGACCAGGGCATCAGAGATCATCCCATGAAGGGACCAGGGCATCAGAAATCATCCCATGAAGGGACCAGGGCATCAGAAATCATCCCATGAAGGGACCAGGGCATCAGAAATCATCCCATGAAGGGACCAGGGCATCAGAAATCATCCCATGAAGGGACCAGAGATCATCCCATGAAGGGATCAGAGCACTATGATTAGAGGTATGCAAGCTCATCCCATGAAGGGACCAGTGCAGAGATCATCCCATGAAGGGACCAGTGCATCAAAGATCATCCCATGAAGGGACCAGTGCATCAAAGATCATCCCATGAAGGGACCAGTGCATCACAGCACTATAATTAGAGGTATGCAAGATCATCCCATGAAGGGACCAGTGCATCAGACATCATCCCATGAAGGGACCAGGGCATCAGAGATCATCCCATGAAGGGACCAGGGCATCAGAGATCATCCCATGTAGGGACCAGGGCATCAGAGATCATCCCATGTAGGGACCAGGGCATCAGAGATCATCCCATGAAGGGACCAGGGCATCAGAGATCATCCCATGAAGGGACCAGGGCATCACAGCACTATAATTAGAGGTATGTAAAATCATCCCATGAAGGGACCAGTGCATCACAGCACTATGATTAGAGGTATGCAAGATCATCCCATGAAGGGACCACTGCATCATAGATCATCCAATGAAGGGACCAGGGCATCAGAGATCATCCCATAAAGGGACCAGGGCATCAGAGATCATCCCATAAAGGGACCAGGGCATCACAGCACTATGAATAGAGGTATGCAAGATCATCCCATGAAGGGACCAGTGCATCAGAGATCATCCCATGAAGGGACCAGTACACCACAGCACTTACATTAGAGGTATGCAAGATCAGCCCATGAAGGGACCAGTGCATCAGAGATCATCCCATGAAGGGACCAGGGCATCGGAGATCATCCCATGAAGGGACCAGGGCATCGGAGATCATCCCATGAAGGGACCAGGGCATCGGAGATCATCCCATGAAGGGACCAGGGCATCGGAGATCATCCCATGAAGGGACCAGGGCATCGGAGATCATCCCATGAAGGGACCAGGGCATCACAGCACTATGATTAGAGGTATGCAAGATCATCCCATGAAGGGACCAGTGCATCACAGCACTATGATTAGAGGTATGCAAGATCATCCCATGAAGGGACCAGTGCATCAGATCATCCCACGAAGGGACCAGTGCATCACAGCACTATGATTAGAGGAATGCAAGATCATCCCATGAAGGGACCAGTGCATCAGAGATCATCCCATGAAGGGACCAGTGCATCAGATCATGCCATGAAGGGACCAGGGCATCAGAGATCATGCCATGAAGGGACCAGGGCATCAGAGATCATCCCATGAAGGGACCAGGGCATCAGAGATCATCCCATGAAGGGACCAGGGCATCAGAGATCATCCCATGAAGGGACCAGGGCATCAGAGATCATCCCATGAAGGGACCAGGGCATCAGAGATCATGCCATGAAGGGACCAGGGCATCAGAGATCATGCCATGAAGGGACCAGGGCATCAGAGATCATGCCATGAAGGGACCAGGGCATCAGAGATCATGCCATGAAGGGACCAGGGCATCAGAGATCATGCCATGAAGGGACCAGGGCATCAGAGATCATGCCATGAAGGGACCAGGGCATCAGAGATCATGCCATGAAGGGACCAGGGCATCAGAGATCATCCCATGAAGGGACCAGGGCATCAGAGATCATCCCATGAAGGGACCAGGGCATCAGAGATTATCCCATGAAGGGACCAGGGCATCAGAGATCATCCCATGAAGGGACCAGGGCATCAGAGATCATCCCATGAAGGGACCAGGGCATCAGAGATCATCCCATGAAGGGACCAGGGCATCACAGCACTATGATTAGAGGTATGCAAGATCATCCCATGAAGGGACCAGTGCAGAGATCATCCCATGAAGGGACCAGTGCATCAAAGATCATCCCCTGAAGGGACCAGTGCAGAGATCATCCCATGAAGGGACCAATGCATCAGAGCACTATGATTAGAGGTATGCAAGATCATCCCATGAAGGGACCAGTGCATCAGACATCATCCCATGAAGGGACCAGTGCATCAGGGACCAGGGCATCAGAGATCATCCCATGAAGGGACCAGGGCATCAGAGATCATCCCATGAAGGGACCAGGGCATCAGAGATCATCCCATGAAGGGACCAGGGCATCAGAGATCATCCCATGAAGGGATCAGGGCATCAGAGATCATCCCATGAAGGGACCAGGGCATCACAGCACTATGATTAGAGGTATGCAAGATCATCCCATGAAGGGACCAGTGCATCAGAGATCATCCCATGAAGGGACCAGGGCATCAGAGATCATCCCATGAAGGGACCAGGGCATCAGCGATCATCCCATGAAGGGACCAGGGCATCAGCGATCATCCCATGAAGGGACCAGGGCATCAGCGATCATCCCATGAAGGGACCAGGGCATCAGCGATCATCCCATGAAGGGACCAGTGCATCAGAGATCATCCCATGAAGGGACCAGTGCATCAGAGATCATCCCATGAAGGGACCAGTGCATCACAGCACTATGATTAGAGGTATGCAAGATCATCCCATGAAGGGACCAGTGCATCAGACATCATCCCATGAAGGGATCAGTGCATCAGAGATCATCCCATGAAGGGACCAGTGCATCACAGCACTATGATTAGAGGTATGCAAGATCATCCCATGAAGGGACCAGGGCATCAGACATCATCCCATGAAGGGACCAGTGCATCAGAGATCATCCCATGAAGGGACCAGTGCATCAGAGATCATCCCATGAAGGGACCAGTGCATCAGAGATCATCCCATAAAGGGACCAGTGCATCACAGCACTATGATTAGAGGTATGCTAGATCATCCCATAAAGGGACCAGTGCATCAGAGATCATCCCATGAAGGGACCAGGGCATCAGAGAACATCCCATGAAGGGACCAGTACACCACAGCACGTACATTAGAGGTATGCAAGATCATCCCATGAAGGGACCAGTGCATCAGAGATCATCCCATGAAGGGACCAGGGCATGAGAGATCATCGCATGAAGGGACCAGGGCATGAGAGATCATCCCATGAAGGGACCAGGGCATGAGAGATCATCCCATGAAGGGACCAGGGCATGAGAGATCATCCCATGAAGGGACCAGGACATCAGAGATCATCCCATGAAGGGACCAGGGCATCAGAGATCATCCCATGAAGGGACCAGGGCATCATAGATCATCCCATGAAGGGACCAGGGCATCAGAGATCATCCCATGAAGGGACCAGGGCATCAGAGATCATCCCATGAAGGGACCAGTGCATCAGAGATCATCCCATGAAGGGACCAGTGCATCAGAGATCATCCCATGAAGGGACCAGTGCATCAGAGATCATCCCATGAAGGGACCAGTGCATCAGAGATCATCCCATGAAGGGACCAGGGATCATCCCATGAAGGGACCAGGGCATCAGAAATCATCCCATGAAGGGACCAGGGCATCAGAAATCATCCCATGAAGGGACCAGGGCATCAGAAAATCAGAAATCAACGCATGAAGGGACCAGGGCATCAGAAATCATCCCATGAAGGGACCAGGGCATCAGAAAATCAGAAATCAACCCATGAAGGGACCAGGGCATCAGAAAATCATCCCATGAAGGGACCAGGGCATCAGAGACCATCCCATGAAGGGACCAGTGCATCAGAGATCATCCCATGAAGGGACCAGTGCATCAGAGATCATCCCATGAAGGGACCAGGGCATCAAAGATCATCCCATGAAGGGACCAGGGCACCACAGCACTATGATTAGAGGTATGCAAGATCATCCCATGAAGGGACCAGTGCATCAGAGATCATCCCATGAAGGGACCAGTGCATCAGACATCATGCCATGAAGGGACCAGGGCATCACAGCACTATGATTAGAGGTATGCAAGATCATCCCATGAAGGGACCAGTGCAGAGATCATCCCATGAAGGGACCAGTGCATCAAAGATCATCCCCTGAAGGGACCAGTGCAGAGATCATCCCATGAAGGGACCAGTGCATCAGAGCACTATGATTAGAGGTATGCAAGATCATCCCATGAAGGGACCAGTGCATCAGACATCATCCCATGAAGGGACCAGTGCATCAGGGACCAGGGCATCAGAGATCATCCCATGAAGGGACCAGGGCATCAGATCATCCCATGAAGGGACCAGGGCATCAGAGATCATCCCATGAAGGGACCAGGGCATCAGAGATGATCCCATGAAGGGACCAGGGCATCAGAGATCATCCCATGAAGGGACCAGGGCATCAGCGATCATCCCATGAAGGGACCAGGGCATCAGCGATCATCCCATGAAGGGACCAGGGCATCAGCGATCATCCCATGAAGGGACCAGGGCATCAGCGATCATCCCATGAAGGGACCAGGGCATCAGCGATCATCCCATGAAGGGACCAGGGCATCAGCGATCATCCCATGAAGGGACCAGGGCATCAGAGATCATCCCATGAAGGGACCAGTGCATCAGAGATCATCCCATGAAGGGACCAGTGCATCACAGCACTATGATTAGAGGTATGCAAGATCATCCCATGAAGGGACCAGTGCATCAGACATCATCCCATGAAGGGATCAGTGCATCAGAGATCATCCCATGAAGGGACCAGTGCATCACAGCACTATGATTAGAGGTATGCAAGATCATCCCATGAAGGGACCAGTGCATCAGACATCATCCCATGAAGGGACCAGTGCATCAGAGATCATCCCATGAAGGGACCAGTGCATCAGAGATCATCCCATGAAGGGACCAGTGCATCAGAGATCATCCCATAAATGGACCAGGGCATCACAGCACTATGATTAGAGGTATGCTAGATCATCCCATAAAGGGACCAGTGCATCAGAGATCATCCCATGAAGGGACCAGGGCATCAGAGAACATCCCATGAAGGGACCAGTACACCACAGCACGTACATTAGAGGTATGCAAGATCATCCCATGAAGGGACCAGTGCATCAGAGATAATCGCATGAAGGGACCAGGGCATGAGAGATCATCGCATGAAGGGACCAGGGCATGAGAGATCATCGCATGAAGGGACCAGGGCATCAGAGATCATCCCATGAAGGGACCAGTGCATCAAACATCATCCCATGAAGGGACCAGGGCATCACAGCACTATGATTAGAGGTATGCAAGATCATCCCATGAAGGGACCAGGGCATCAGAGATCATCCCATGAAGGGACCAGGGCATCAGAGATCATCCCATGAAGGGACCAGGGCATCAGAGATCATCCCATGAAGGGACCAGGGCATCAGAGATCATCCCATGAAGGGACCAGGGCATCAGCCATCATCCCATGAAGGGACCAGGGCATCAGCCATCATCCCATGAAGGGACCAGGGCATCCCCCATCATCCCATGAAGGGACCAGGGCATCAGCCATCATCCCATGAAGGGACCAGGGCATCAGCCATCATCCCATGAAGGGACCAGGGCATCAGCCATCATCCCATGAAGGGACCAGGGCATCAGCCATCATCCCATGAAGGGACCAGGGCATCAGCCATCATCCCATGAAGGGACCAGGGCATCAGCCATCATCCCATGAAGGGACCAGGGCATCAGCCATCATCCCATGAAGGGACCAGGGCATCAGCCATCATCCCATGAAGGGACCAGGGCATCAGCCATCATCCCATGAAGGGACCAGGGCATCAGCCATCATCCCATGAAGGGACCATGGCATCAGCCATCATCCCATGAAGGGACCAGGGCATCAGCCATCATCCCATGAAGGGACCAGGGCATCAGCCATCATCCCATGAAGGGACCAGGGCATCAGACATCATCCCATGAGGGGACCAGGGCATCAGAGATCATCCCATGAGGGGACCAGTGCATCAGAGCACTATGATTAAAGGTATGCAAGATCATCCCATGAAGGGACCAGAGCATCAACAATCATCCCATGAAGGGACCAGGGCATCAGAGATCATCCCATGAAGGGACCAGGGCATCAGAGATCATCCCATGAAGGGACCAGGGCATCAGAGATCATCCCATGAAGGGACCAGGGCATCAGAGATCATCCCATGAAGGGACTAGGGCATCAGAGATCATCCCATGAAGGGACCAGGGCATCAGAGATCATCCCATGAAGTGACCAGGGCATCAGACATCATCCCATGAGGGGACCAGTGCATCAGAGCACTATGATTAGAGGTATGCAAGATCTTCCCATGAAGGGACCAGGGCATCAGAGATCATCCCATGAAGGGACCAGTGCATCAAAAATCATCCCATGAAGGGACCAGTGCATCAAAAATCATCCCATGAAGGGACCAGGGCATCACAGCACTATGATACGAGGTATGCAAAATCATCCCATGAAGGGACCAGTGCATCAGAAATAATTCCATGAAGGGACCAGGGCAACACAGCACTATGATTAGAGGTATGCAAGATCATCCCATGAAGGGACCAGTGCATCAGACATCATTCCATGAAGGGACCAGTGCATCAGATCATCCCATGAAGGGACCAGGGCATCGGAGATCATCCCATGAAGGGACCAGGGCATCGGAGATCATCCCATGAAGGGACCAGGGCATCGGAGATCATCCCATGAAGGGACCAGGGCATCGGAGATCATCCCATGAAGGGACCAGGGCATCGGAGATCATCCCATGAAGGGACCAGTGCATCACAGCACTATGATTAGAGGTATGCAAGATCATCCCATGAAGGGACCAGGGCATCAGTGATCATCCCATGAAGGGACCAGGGCATCAGAAATCATCCCATGAAGGGACCAGGGCATCAGAAATCATCCCATGAAGGGACCAGGGCATCAGAAATCATCCCATGAAGGGACCAGGGCATCAGAAATCATCCCATGAAGGGACCAGGGCATCAGAAATCATCCCATGAAGGGACCAGGGCATCAGAAATCATCCCATGAAGGGACCAGGGCATCAGAAATCATCCCATGAAGGGACCAGGGCATCAGAAATCATCCCATGAAGGGACCAGGTCATCAGATCATCCCATGAAGGGACCAGGGCATCAGATCATCCCATGAAGGGACCAGTGCATCACAGCACTATGATTAGAGGTGTGCAAGATCATCCCATGAAGGGACCAGTGCATCAGACATCATCCCATGAAGGGACCAGTGCATCAGACATCATCCCATGAAGGGACCAGTGCATCAGACATCATCCCATGAAGGGACCAGGGCATCAGCCATCATCCCATGAAGGGACCAGGGCATCAGCCATCATCCCATGAAGGGACCAGGGCATCAGAGCACTATGATTAGAGGTATGCAAGATCTTCCCATGAAGGGACCAGGGCATCAGAGATCATCCCATGAAGGGACCAGTGCATCAAAAATCATCCCATGAAGGGACCAGTGCATCAAAAATCATCCCATGAAGGGACCAGGGCATCAGAGATCATCCCATGAAGGGACCAGGGCATCAGAGATCATCCCATGAAGGGACCAGGGCATCAGAGATCATCCCATGAAGGGACCAGGGCATCAGAGATCATCCCATGAAGGGACCAGGGCATTAGCCATCATCCCATGAAGGGACCAGGGCATCAGCCATCATCCCATGAAGGGACCAGGGCATCAGCCATCATCCCATGAAGGGACCAGGGCATCAGCCATCATCCCATGAAGGGACCAGGGCATCAGCCATCATCCCATGAAGGGACCAGGGCATCAGCCATCATCCCATGAAGGTACCAGGGCATCAGCCATCATCCCATGAAGGTACCAGGGCATCAGCCATCATCCCATGAAGGGACCAGGGCATCAGCCATCATCCCATGAAGGGACCAGGGCATCAGCCATCATCCCATGAAGGGACCAGGGCATCAGCCATCATCCCATGAAGGGACCAGGGCATCAGCCATCATCCCATGAAGGGACCAGGGCATCAGCCATCATCCCATGAAGGGACCAGGGCATCAGCCATCATCCCATGAAGGGACCAGGGCATCAGCCATCATCCCATGAAGGGACCAGGGCATCAGCCATCATCCCATGAAGGGACCAGGGCATCAGCCATCATCCCATGAAGGGACCAGGGCATCAGCCATCATCCCATAAAGGGACCAGGGCATCAGCCATCATCCCATGAAGGGACCAGGGCATCAGAGATCATCCCATGAAGGGACCAGGGCATCAGACATCATCCCATGAAGGGACCAGGGCATCAGACATCATCCCATGAAGGGACCAGGGCATCAGACATCATCCCATGAGGGGACCAGGGCATCAGACATCATCCCATGAGGGGACCAGTGCATCAGAGCACTATGATTAGAGGTATGCAAGATCTTCCCATGAAGGGACCAGGGCATCAGAGATCATCCCATGAAGGGACCAGTGCATCAAAAATCATCCCATGAAGGGACCAGTGCATCAAAAATCATCCCATGAAGGGACCAGGGCATCACAGCACTATGATTAGAGGTATGCAAGATCATCCCATGAAGGGACCAGTGCATCAGACATCATTCCATGAAGGGACCAGTGCATCAGAGATCATCCCATGAAGGGACCAGGGCATCACAGCACTATGATTAGAGGTATGCAAGATCATCCCATGAACGGACCAGGGCATCAGAGATCATCCCATGAAGGGACCAGGGCATCAGAGATCATCCCATGAAGGGACCAGGGCATCAGAGATCATCCCATGAAGGGACCAGGGCATCAGAGATCATCCCATGAAGGGACCAGGGCATCAGAGATCATCCCATGAAGGGACCAGGGCATCAGAGATCATCCCATGAAGGGACCAGGGCATCAGACATCATCCCATGAAGGGACCAGGGCATCAGACATCATCCCATGAAGTGACCAGGGCATCAGACATCATCCCATGAAGTGACCAGGGCATCAGAGCACTATGATTAGAGGTATGCAAGATCTTCCCATGAAGGGACCAGTGCATCAAAAATCATCCCATGAAGGGACCAGTGCATCCAAAATCATCCCATGAAGGGACCAGTGCATCAAAAATCATCCCATGTAGGGACCAGGGCATCACAGCACTATGATTAGAGGTATGCAAAATCATCCCATGAAGGGACCAGTGCATCAGAAATCATTCCATGAAGGGACCAGGGCATCACAGCACTATGATTAGAGGTATGCAAGATCATCCCATGAAGGGACCAGTGCATCAGAGATCATCCCATGAAGGGACCAGTGCATCACAGCACTATGATTAGAGGTATGCAAAATCATCCCATGAAGGGACCAGTGCATCAGAAATCATTCCATGAAGGGACCAGGGCATCACAGCACTATGATTAGAGGTATGCAAGATCATCCCATGAAGGGACCAGTGCATCAGACATCATTCCATGAAGGGACCAGTGCATCGGAGATCATCCCATGAAGGGACCAGGGCATTGGAGATCATCCCATGAAGGGACCAGGGCATCGGAGATCATCCCATGAAGGGACCAGGGCATCGGAGATCATCCCATGAAGGGACCAGGGCATCGGAGATCATCCCATGAAGGGACCAGGGCATCGGAGATCATCCCATGAAGGGACCAGGGCATCAGAAATCATCCCATGAAGGGACCAGGGCATCAGAGATCATCCCATTAAGGGACCAGGGCATCGGAGATCATCCCATGAAGGGACCAGGGCATCGGAGATCATCCCATGAAGGGACCAGGGCATCGGAGATCATCCCATGAAGGGACCAGGGCATCGGAGATCATCCCATGAAGGGACCAGGGCATCGGAGATCATCCCATGAAGGGACCAGGGCATCGGAGATCATCCCATGAAGGGACCAGGGCATCGGAGATCATCCCATGAAGGGACCAGGGCATCACAGCACTATGATTAGAGGTATGCAAGATCATCCCATGAAGGGACCAGGGCATCAGTGATCATCCCATGAAGGGACCAGGGCATCAGTGATCATCCCATGAAGGGACCAGGGCATCAGTGATCATCCCTTGAAGGGACCAGGGCATCAAATCATCCCATGAAGGGACCAGGGCATCAGAAATCATCCCATGAAGGGACCAGGGCATCAGAAATCATCCCATGAAGGGACCAGGGCATCAGAAATCATCCCATGAAGGGACCAGGGCATCAGAAATCATCCCATGAAGGGACCAGGTCATCCGATCATCCCATGAAGGGACCAGGTCATCACAGCACTATGATTAGAGGTGTGCAAGATCATCCCATGAAGGGACCAGTGCATCAGACATCATCCCATGAAGGGACCAGTGCATCAGACATCATCCCATGAAGGGACCAGGGCATCAGCCATCATCCCATGAAGGGACCAGGGCATCAGACATCATCCCATGAGGGGACCAGGGCATCAGAGATCATCCCATGAGGGGACCAGTGCATCAGAGCACTATGATTAGAGGTATGCAAGATCTTCCCATGAAGGGACCAGGGCATCAGAGATCATCCCATGAAGGGACCAGTGCATCAGAGATCATCCCATGAAGGGACCAGGGCATTCAGCACTATGATTAGAGGTATGCAAGATCATCCCATGAAGGGACCAGGGCATCGGAGATCATCCCATGAAGGGACCAGTGCATCACAGCACTATGATTAGAGGTATGCAAGATCATCCCATGAAGGGACCAGGGCATCAGTGATCATCCCATGAAGGGACCAGGGCATCAGAAATCATCCCATGAAGGGACCAGGGCATCAGAAATCATCCCATGAAGGGACCAGGGCATCAAAAATCATCCCATGAAGGGACCAGTGCATCAAAAATCATCCCATGAAGGGACCAGTGCATCAAAAATCATCCCATGAAGGGACCAGGGCATCAGCCATCATCCCATGAAGGGACCAGGGCATCAGCCATCATCCCATGAAGGGACCAGGGCATCAGCCATCATCCCATGAAGGGACCAGGGCATCAGCCATCATCCCATGAAGGGACCAGGGCATCAGCCATCATCCCATGAAGGGACCAGGGCATCAGCCATCATCCCATGAAGGGACCAGGGCATCAGCCATCATCCCATGAAGGGACCAGGGCATCAGCCATCATCCCATGAAGGGACCAGGGCATCAGCCATCATCCCATGAAGGGACCAGGGCATCAGCCATCCCATGAAGGTACCAGGGCATCAGCCATCATCCCATGAAGGGACCAGGGCATCAGCCATCATCCCATGAAGGGACCAGGGCATCAGCCATCATCCCATGAAGGGACCAGGGCATCAGCCATCATCCCATGAAGGGACCAGGGCATCAGCCATCATCCCATGAAGGGACCAGGGCATCAGACATCATCCCATGAAGGGACCAGGGCATCAGACATCATCCCATGAGGGGACCAGGGCATCAGACATCATCCCATGAGGGGACCAGGGCATCAGACATCATCCCATGAGGGGACCAGTGCATCAGAGCACTATGATTAGAGGTATGCAAGATCTTCCCATGAAGGGACCAGGGCATCAGAGATCATCCCATGAAGGGACCAGTGCATCAAAAATCATCCCATGAAGGGACCAGTGCATCAAAAATCATCCCATGAAGGGACCAGGGCATCACAGCACTATGATTAGAGGTATGCAAGATCATCCCATGAAGGGACCAGTGCATCAGACATCATTCCATGAAGGGACCAGTGCATCAGAGATCATCCCATGAAGGGACCAGGGCATCACAGCACTATGATTAGAGGTATGCAAGATCATCCCATGAAGGGACCAGGGCATCGGAGATCATCCCATGAAGGGACCAGGGCATCGGAGATCATCCCATGAAGGGACCAGGGCATCGGAGATCATCCCATGAAGGGACCAGGGCATCGGAGATCATCCCATGAAGGGACCAGGGCATCGGAGATCATCCCATGAAGGGACCAGGGCATCGGAGATCATCCCATGAAGGGACCAGTGCATCACAGCACTATGATTAGAGGTATGCAAGATCATCCCATGAAGGGACCAGGGCATCAGTGATCATCCCATGAAGGGACCAGGGCATCAGAAATCATCCCATGAAGGGACCAGGGCATCAGAAATCATCCCATGAAGGGACCAGGGCATCAGAAATCATCCCATGAAGGGACCAGGGCATCAGAAATCATCCCATGAAGGGACCAGGGCATCAGAAATCATCCCATGAAGGGACCAGGGCATCAGAAATCATCCCATGAAGGGACCAGGGCATCAGAAATCCCATGAAGGGACCAGGGCATCAGAAATCATCCCATGAAGGGACCAGGGCATCAGAGATCATCCCATGAAGGGACCAGGTCATCAGATCATCCCATGAAGGGACCAGGGCATCAGATCATCCCATGAAGGGACCAGTGCATCACAGCACTATGATTAGAGGTGTGCAAGATCATCCCATGAAGGGACGAGGGCATCAGAGATCATCCCATGAAGGGACCAGTGCATCAAAAATCATCCCATGAAGGGACCAGTGCATCAAAAATCATCCCATGAAGGGACCAGGGCATCAGAGATCATCCCATGAAGGGACCAGGGCATCAGAGATCATCCCATGAAGGGACCAGGGCATCAGCCATCATCCCATGAAGGGACCAGGGCATCAGCCATCATCCCATGAAGGGACCAGGGCATCAGCCATCATCCCATGAAGGGACCAGGGCATCAGCCATCATCCCATGAAGGGACCAGGGCATCAGCCATCATCCCATGAAGGTACCAGGGCATCAGCCATCATCCCATGAAGGTACCAGGGCATCAGCCATCATCCCATGAAGGTACCAGGGCATCAGCCATCATCCCATGAAGGGACCAGGGCATCAGCCATCATCCCATGAAGGGACCAGGGCATCAGCCATCATCCCATGAAGGGACCAGGGCATCAGCCATCATCCCATGAAGGGACCAGGGCATCAGCCATCATCCCATGAAGGGACCAGGGCATCAGCCATCATCCCATGAGGGGACCAGGGCATCAGCCATCATCCCATGAGGGGACCAGGGCATCAGACATCATCCCATGAGGGGACCAGGGCATCAGACATCATCCCATGAGGGGACCAGGGCATCAGACATCATCCCATGAGGGGACCAGTGCATCAGAGCACTATGATTAGAGGTATGCAAGATCTTCCCATGAAGGGACCAGGGCATCAGAGATCATCCCATGAAGGGACCAGTGCATCAAAAATCATCCCATGAAGGGACCAGTGCATCAAAAATCATCCCATGAAGGGACCAGGGCATCACAGCACTATGATTAGAGGTATGCAAGATCATCCCATGAAGGGACCAGTGCATCAGACATCATTCCATGAAGGGACCAGTGCATCAGAGATCATCCCATGAAGGGACCAGGGCATCACAGCACTATGATTAGAGGTATGCAAGATCATCCCATGAAGGGACCAGTGCATCACAGCACTATGATTAGAGGTATGCAAGATCATCCCATGAAGGGACCAGGGCATCAGAGATCATCCCATGAAGGGACCAGGGCATCAGATCATCCCATGAAGGGACCAGGGCATCAGAGATCATCCCATGAAGGGACCAGGGCATCACAGCACTATGATTAGAGGTATGCAAGATCATCCCATGAAGGGACCAGTGCATCACAGCACTATGATTAGAGGTATGCAAGATCATCCCATGAAGGGACCAGGGCATCAGAGATCATCCCATGAAGGGACCAGGGCATCAGATCATCCCATGAAGGGACCAGGGCATCAGGGATCATCCCATGAAGGGACCAGGGCATCAGGGATCATCCCATGAAGGGACCAGGGCATCAGGGATCATCCCATGAAGGGACCAGGGCATCAGGGATCATCCCATGAAGGGACCAGGGCATCAGAGATCATCCCATGAAGGGACCAGTGCATCAGAGATCATCCCATGAAGGGACCAGTGCATCAGAGATCATCCCATGAAGGGACCAGGGCATCACAGCACTATGATTAGAGGTATGCAAGATCATCCCATGAAGGGACCAGTGCAGATATCATCCCATTAAGGAACCAGTGCATCAAAGATCATCCCATGAAGGGACCAGTGCATCAAAGATCATCCCATGAAGGGACCAGTGCATCACAGCACTATGATTAGAGGTATGCAAGATCATCCCATGAAGGGACCAGTGCATCACAGCACTATGATTGGAGGTATGCAAGATCATCCCATGAAGGGACCAGGGCATCACAGCACTATGATTAGAGGTATGCAAGATCATCCCATGAAGGGACCACTGCATCAGAGATCATCCAATGAAGGGACCAGTGCGTCAGAGATCATCCCATGAAGGGACCAGGGCGTCAGAGATCATCCCATGAAGGGACCAGGGCGTCAGAGATCATCCCATGAAGGGACCAGGGCGTCAGAGATCATCCCATGAAGGGACCAGGGCGTCAGAGATCATCCCATGAAGGGACCAGGGCGTCAGAGATCATCCCATGAAGGGACCAGTGCATCACAGCACTATGATTAGAGGTATGCAAGATCATCCCATGAAGGGACTAGTGCATCAGAGATCATCCCATGAAGGGACCAGTGCATGAGAGATCATCCCATAAAGGGACCAGTGCATGAGAGATCATCCCATAAAGGGACCAGGGCATGAGAGATCATCCCATAAAGGGACCAGGGCAGAGATCATCCCATAAAGGGACCAGGGCATCAGAGATCATCCCATAAAGGGACCAGGGCATCAGAGATCATCCCATAAAGGGACCAGGGCATCACAGCACTATGATTAGAGGTATGCTAGATCATCCCATAAAGGGACCAGTGCATCAGAGATCATCCCATGAAGGGACCAGTGCATCAGAGATCATCCCATGAAGGGACCAGTGCATCAGAGATCATCCCATGAAGGGACCAGGGCATGAGAGATCATCCCATGAAGGGACCAGGACATCAGAGATCATCCAATGAAGGGACCAGGACATCAGAGATCATCCAATGAAGGGACCAGGACATCAGAGATCATCCCATGAAGGGACCAGGACATCAGAGATCATCCCATGAAGGGACCAGGACATCAGAGATCATCCCATGAAGGGACCAGTGCATCAGAGATCATCCCATGAAGGGACCAGGGATCATCCCATGAAGGGACCAGGGCATCAGGGATCATCCCATGAAGGGACCAGGGCATCAGGGATCATCCCATGAAGGGACCAGGGCATCAGGGATCATCCCATGAAGGGACCAGGGCATCAGAAAATCAGAAATCAACCCATAAAGGGACCAGGGCATCAGAAATCATCCCATGAAGGGACCAGGGCATCAGAGACCATCCCATGAAGGGACCAGTGCATCAGAGATCATCCCATGAAGGGACCAGGGCATCACAGCACTATGATTAGAGGTATGCAAGATCATCCCATGAAGGGACCAGGGCATCAGAGATCATCCCATGAAGGGACCAGGGCATCAGAGATCATCCCATGAAGGGACCAGGGCATCAGAGATCATCCCATGAAGGGACCAGGGCATCAGAGATCATCCCATGAAGGGACCAGGGCATCAGCCATCATCCCATGAAGGGACCAGGGCATCAGCCATCATCCCATGAAGGGACCAGGGCATCAGCCATCATCCCATGAAGGGACCAGGGCATCAGCCATCATCCCATGAAGGGACCAGGGCATCAGCCATCATCCCATGAAGGGACCAGGGCATCAGCCATCATCCCATGAAGGGACCAGGGCATCAGCCATCATCCCATGAAGGGACCAGGGCATCAGCCATCATCCCATGAAGGGACCAGGGCATCAGCCATCATCCCATGAAGGGACCAGGGCATCAGCCATCATCCCATGAAGGGACCAGGGCATCAGCCATCATCCCATGAAGGGACCAGGGCATCAGCCATCATCCCATGAAGGGACCAGGGCATCAGCCATCATCCCATGAAGGGACCAGGGCATCAGCCATCATCCCATGAAGGGACCAGGGCATCAGCCATCATCCCATGAAGGGACCAGGGCATCAGCCATCATCCCATGAAGGGACCAGGGCATCAGCCATCATCCCATGAAGGGACCAGGGCATCAGCCATCATCCCATGAAGGGACCAGTGCATCAAAAATCATCCCATGAAGGGACCAGTGCATCAAAAATCATCCCATGAAGGGACCAGGGCATCACAGCACTATGATTAGAGGTATGCAAGATCATCCCATGAAGGGACCAGTGCATCAGACATCATTCCATGAAGGGACCAGTGCATCAGAGATCATCCCATGAAGGGACCAGGGCATCACAGCACTATGATTAGAGGTATGCAAGATCATCCCATGAACGGACCAGGGCATCAGAGATCATCCCATGAAGGGACCAGGGCATCAGAGATCATCCCATGAAGGGACCAGGGCATCAGAGATCATCCCATGAAGGGACCAGGGCATCAGAGATCATCCCATGAAGGGACCAGGGCATCAGAGATCATCCCATGAAGGGACCAGGGCATCAGAGATCATCCCATGAAGGGACCAGGGCATCAGAGATCATCCCATGAAGGGACCAGGGCATCAGACATCATCCCATGAAGGGACCAGGGCATCAGACATCATCCCATGAAGGGACCAGGGCATCAGACATCATCCCATGAAGGGACCAGGGCATCAGACATCATCCCATGAAGTGACCAGGGCATCAGACATCATCCCATGAAGTGACCAGGGCATCAGAGCACTATGATTAGAGGTATGCAAGATCTTCCCATGAAGGGACCAGTGCATCAAAAATCATCCCATGAAGGGACCAGTGCATCCAAAATCATCCCATGAAGGGACCAGTGCATCAAAAATCATCCCATGTAGGGACCAGGGCATCACAGCACTATAATTAGAGGTATGCAAAATCATCCCATGAAGGGACCAGTGCATCAGAAATCATTCCATGAAGGGACCAGGGCATCACAGCACTATGATTAGAGGTATGCAAGATCATCCCATGAAGGGACCAGTGCATCAGAGATCATCCCATGAAGGGACCAGTGCATTGGAGATCATCCCATGAAGGGACCAGGGCATTGGAGATCATCCCATGAAGGGACCAGGGCATCGGAGATCATCCCATGAAGGGACCAGGGCATCGGAGATCATCCCATGAAGGGACCAGGGCATCGGAGATCATCCCATGAAGGGACCAGGGCATCGGAGATCATCCCATGAAGGGACCAGGGCATTGGAGATCATCCCATGAAGGGACCAAGGCATCGGAGATCATCCCATGAAGGGACCAGGGCATCACAGCACTATGATTAGAGGTATGCAAGATCATCCCATGAAGGGACCAGGGCATCAGTGATCATCCCATGAAGGGACCAGGGCATCAGTGATCATCCCATGAAGGGACCAGGGCATCAGTGATCATCCCATGAAGGGACCAGGGCATCAGAAATCATCCCATGAAGGGACCAGGGCATCAAATCATCCCATGAAGGGACCAGGGCATCAGAAATCATCCCATGAAGGGACCAGGGCATCAGAAATCATCCCATGAAGGGACCAGGGCATCAGAAATCATCCCATGAAGGGACCAGGTCATCCGATCATCCCATGAAGGGACCAGTGCATCACAGCACTATGATTAGAGGTGTGCAAGATCATCCCATGAAGGGACCAGTGCATCAGACATCATCCCATGAAGGGACCAGTGCATCAGACATCATCCCATGAAGGGACCAGGGCATCAGCCATCATCCCATGAAGGGACCAGGGCATCAGACATCATCCCATGAGGGGACCAGTGCATCAGAGCACTATGATTAGAGGTATGCAAGATCTTCCCATGAAGGGACCAGGGCATCAGAGATCATCCCATGAAGGGACCAGTGCATCAAAAATCATCCCATGAAGGGACCAGTGCATCAAAAATCATCCCATGAAGGGACCAGTGCATCAAAAATCATCCCATGAAGGGACCAGTGCATCAAAAATCATCCCATGAAGGGACCAGTGCATCAAAAATCATCCCATGAAGGGACCAGTGCATCAAAAATCATCCCATGAAGGGACCAGTGCATCAAAAATCATCCCATGAAGGGACCAGTGCATCAAAAATCATCCCATGAAGGGACCAGGGCATCAAAAATCATCCCATGAAGGGACCAGGGCATCAGCCATCATCCCATGAAGGGACCAGGGCATCAGCCATCATCCCATGAAGGGACCAGGGCATCAGCCATCATCCCATGAAGGGACCAGGGCATCAGCCATCATCCCATGAAGGGACCAGGGCATCAGCCATCATCCCATGAAGGGACCAGGGCATCAGCCATCATCCCATGAAGGGACCAGGGCATCAGCCATCATCCCATGAAGGGACCAGGGCATCAGCCATCATCCCATGAAGGGACCAGGGCATCAGCCATCATCCCATGAAGGGACCAGGGCATCAGCCATCATCCCATGAAGGGACCAGGGCATCAGCCATCATCCCATGAAGGGAGCAGGGCATCAGCCATCATCCCATGAAGGGACCAGGGCATCAGCCATCATCCCATGAAGGGACCAGGGCATCAGCCATCATCCCATGAAGGGACCAGGGCATCAGCCATCATCCCATGAAGGGACCAGGGCATCAGCCATCATCCCATGAAGGGACCAGGGCATCAGCCATCATCCCATGAAGGGACCAGGGCATCAGCCATCATCCCATGAGGGGACCAGGGCATCAGCCATCATCCCATGAGGGGACCAGGGCATCAGCCATCATCCCATGAGGGGACCAGGGCATCAGCCATCATCCCATGAGGGGACCAGTGCATCAGAGCACTATGATTAGAGGTATGCAAGATATTCCCATGAAGGGACCAGGGCATCAGAGATCATCCCATGAAGGGACCAGTGCATCAAAAATCATCCCATGAAGGGACCAGTGCATCAAAAATCATCCCATGAAGGGACCAGGGCATCACAGCACTATGATTAGAGGTATGCAAGATCATCCCATGAAGGGACCAGTGCATCACAGCACTATGATTAGAGGTATGCAAGATCATCCCATGAAGGGACCAGGGCATCAGAGATCATCCCATGAAGGGACCAGGGCATCAGAGATCATCCCATGAAGGGACCAGGGCATCAGAGATCATCCCATGAAGGGACCAGGGCATCAGAGATCATCCCATGAAGGGACCAGGGCATCAGAGATCATCCCATGAAGGGACCAGGGCATCAGAGATCATCCCATGAAGGGACCAGGGCATCAGGGATCATCCCATGAAGGGACCAGGGCATCAGGGATCATCCCATGAAGGGACCAGTGCATCAGAGATCATCCCATGAAGGGACCAGTGCATCAGAGATCATCCCATGAAGGGACCAGGGCATCACAGCACTATGATTAGAGGTATGCAAGATCATCCCATGAAGGGACCAGTGCAGATATCATCCCATGAAGGAACCAGTGCATCAAAGATCATCCCATGAAGGGACCAGTGCATCAAAGATCATCCCATGAAGGGACCAGTGCATCACAGCACTATGATTAGAGGTATGCAAGATCATCCCATGAAGGGACCAGTGCATCACAGCACTATGATTGGAGGTATGCAAGATCATCCCATGAAGGGACCAGGGCATCACAGCACTATGATTAGAGGTATGCAAGATCATCCCATGAAGGGACCACTGCATCAGATCATCCAATGAAGGGACCAGGGCATCAGAGATCATCCCATAAAGGGACCAGGGCATCAGAGATCATCCCATAAAGGGACCAGGGCATCAGAGAAAATCCCATAAAGGGACCAGGGCATCACAGCACTATGATTGGAGGTATGCTAGATCATCCCATAAAGGGACCAGTGCATCAGAGATCATCCCATGAAGGGACCAGGGCATCAGAGAACATCCCATGAAGGGACCAGTACACCACAGCACGTACATTAGAGGTATGCAAGATCATCCCATGAAGGGACCAGTGCATCAGAGATCATCCCATGAAGGGACCAGGGCATGAGAGATCATCCCATGAAGGGACCAGGACATCAGAGATCATCCAATGAAGGGACCAGGACATCAGAGATCATCCAATGAAGGGACCAGGACATCAGAGATCATCCCATGAAGGGACCAGGACATCAGAGATCATCCCATGAAGGGACCAGGACATCAGAGATCATCCCATGAAGGGACCAGTGCATCAGAGATCATCCCATGAAGGGACCAGTGCATCAGAGATCATCCCATGAAGGGACCAGGGATCATCCCATGAAGGGACCAGGACATCAGGGATCATCCCATGAAGGGACCAGGGCATCAGGGATCATCCCATGAAGGGACCAGGGCATCAGGGATCATCCCATGAAGGGACCAGGACATCAGGGATCATCCCATAAAGGGACCAGTGCATGAGAGATCATCCCATAAAGGGACCAGGGCATCAGAGATCATCCCATAAAGGGACCAGGGCATCAGAGATCATCCCATAAAGGGACCAGGGCATCAGAGATCATCCCATAAAGGGACCAGGGCATCAGAGATCATCCCATAAAGGGACCAGGGCATCAGAGATCATCCCATAAAGGGACCAGGGCATCACAGCACTATGATTAGAGGTATGCTAGATCATCCCATAAAGGGACCAGTGCATCAGAGATCATCCCATGAAGGGACCAGTGCATCAGAGATCATCCCATGAAGGGACCAGTGCATCAGAGATCATCCCATGAAGGGACCAGGGCATGAGAGATCATCCCATGAAGGGACCAGGACATCAGAGATCATCCAATGAAGGGACCAGGACATCAGAGATCATCCAATGAAGGGACCAGGACATCAGAGATCATCCCATGAAGGGACCAGGACATCAGAGATCATCCCATGAAGGGACCAGGGCATCAGAGATCATCCCATGAAGGGACCAGGGATCATCCCATGAAGGGACCAGGGCATCAGGGATCATCCCATGAAGGGACCAGGGCATCAGGGATCATCCCATGAAGGGACCAGGGCATCAGGGATCATCCCATGAAGGGACCAGGGCATCAGGGATCATCCCATGAAGGGACCAGGGCATCAGAAAATCAGAAATCAACCCATGAAGGGACCAGGGCATCAGAAATCATCCCATGAAGGGACCAGGGCATCAGAGACCATCCCATGAAGGGACCAGTGCATCAGAGATCATCCCATGAAGGGACCAGGGCATCACAGCACTATGATTAGAGGTATGCAAGATCATCCCATGAAGGGACCAGGGCATCAGAGATCATCCCATGAAGGGACCAGGGCATCAGAGATCATCCCATGAAGGGACCAGGGCATCAGAGATCATCCCATGAAGGGACCAGGGCATCAGCCATCATCCCATGAAGGGACCAGGGCATCAGCCATCATCCCATGAAGGGACCAGGGCATCAGCCATCATCCCATGAAGGGACCAGGGCATCAGCCATCATCCCATGAAGGGACCAGGGCATCAGCCATCATCCCATGAAGGGACCAGGGCATCAGCCATCATCCCATGAAGGGACCAGGGCATCAGCCATCATCCCATGAAGGGACCAGGGCATCAGCCATCATCCCATGAAGAGACCAGGGCATCAGCCATCATCCCATGAAGGGACCAGGGCATCAGCCATCATCCCATGAAGGGACCAGGGCATCAGCCATCATCCCATGAAGGGACCAGGGCATCAGCCATCATCCCATGAAGGGACCAGGGCATCAGCCATCATCCCATGAAGGGACCAGGGCATCAGCCATCATCCCATGAAGGGACCAGGGCATCAGCCATCATCCCATGAAGGGACCAGGGCATCAGCCATCATCCCATGAAGGGACCAGGGCATCAGCCATCATCCCATGAAGGGACCAGGGCATCAGCCATCATCCCATGAAGGGACCAGGGCATCAGCCATCATCCCATGAAGGGACCAGGGCATCAGCCATCATCCCATGAAGGGACCAGGGCATCAGCCATCATCCCATGAAGGGACCAGGGCATCAGCCATCATCCCATGAAGGGACCAGGGCATCAGACATCATCCCATGAGGGGACCAGTGCATCAGAGCACTATGATTAGAGGTATGCAAGATCTTCCCATGAAGGGACCAGGGCATCAGAGATCATCCCATGAAGGGACCAGTGCATCAAAAATCATCCCATGAAGGGACCAGTGCATCAAAAATCATCCCATGAAGGGACCAGGGCATCACAGCACTATGATTAGAGGTATGCAAGATCATCCCATGAAGGGACCAGTGCATCAGACATCATTCCATGAAGGGACCAGTGCATCAGAGATCATCCCATGAAGGGACCAGGGCATCACAGCACTATGATTAGAGGTATGCAAGATCATCCCATGAACGGACCAGGGCATCAGAGATCATCCCATGAAGGGACCAGGGCATCAGAGATCATCCCATGAAGGGACCAGGGCATCAGAGATCATCCCATGAAGGGACCAGGGCATCAGAGATCATCCCATGAAGGGACCAGGGCATCAGAGATCATCCCATGAAGGGACCAGGGCATCAGAGATCATCCCATGAAGGGACCAGGGCATCAGAGATCATCCCATGAAGGGACCAGGGCATCAGAGATCATCCCATGAAGGGACCAGGGCATCAGACATCATCCCATGAAGGGACCAGGGCATCAGACATCATCCCATGAAGGGACCAGGGCATCAGACATCATCCCATGAAGTGACCAGGGCATCAGACATCATCCCATGAAGTGACCAGGGCATCAGAGCACTATGATTAGAGGTATGCAAGATCTTCCCATGAAGGGACCAGTGCATCCAAAATCATCCCATGAAGGGACCAGTGCATCCAAAATCATCCCATGAAGGGACCAGTGCATCCAAAATCATCCCATGTAGGGACCAGGGCATCACAGCACTATGATTAGAGGTATGCAAAATCATCCCATGAAGGGACCAGTGCATCAGAAATCATTCCATGAAGGGACCAGGGCATCACAGCACTATGATTAGAGGTATGCAAGATCATCCCATGAAGGGACCAGTGCATCAGAGATCATCCCATGAAGGGACCAGTGCATCACAGCACTATGATTAGAGGTATGCAAAATCATCCCATGAAGGGACCAGTGCATCAGAAATCATTCCATGAAGGGACCAGGGCATCACAGCACTATGATTAGAGGTATGCAAGATCATCCCATGAAGGGACCAGTGCATCAGACATCATTCCATGAAGGGACCAGGGCATCGGAGATCATTCCATGAAGGGACCAGGGCATCGGAGATCATCCCATGAAGGGACCAGGGCATCGGAGATCATCCCATGAAGGGACCAGGGCATCGGAGATCATCCCATGAAGGGACCAGGGCATCGGAGATCATCCCATGAAGGGACCAGGGCATCGGAGATCATCCCATGAAGGGACCAGGGCATCGGAGATCATCCCATGAAGGGACCAGGGCATCGGAGATCATCCCATGAAGGGACCAGGGCATCACAGCACTATGATTAGAGGTATGCAAGATCATCCCATGAAGGGACCAGGGCATCAGTGATCATCCCATGAAGGGACCAGGGCATCAGTGATCATCCCATGAAGGGACCAGGGCATCAGTGATCATCCCATGAAGGGACCAGGGCATCAGAAATCATCCCATGAAGGGACCAGGGCATCAAATCATCCCATGAAGGGACCAGGGCATCAGAAATCATCCCATGAAGGGACCAGGGCATCAGAAATCATCCCATGAAGGGACCAGGTCATCCGATCATCCCATGAAGGGACCAGTGCATCACAGCACTATGATTAGAGGTGTGCAAGATCATCCCATGAAGGGACCAGTGCATCAGAGATCATCCCATGAAGGGACCAGGGCATCAGAGATCATCCCATGAAGGGACCAGTGCATCAGACATCATCCCATGAAGGGACCAGGGCATCAGACATCATCCCATGAAGGGACCAGGGCATCAGACATCATCCCATGAGGGGACCAGTGCATCAGAGCACTATGATTAGAGGTATGCAAGATCTTCCCATGAAGGGACCAGGGCATCAGAGATCATCCCATGAAGGGACCAGTGCATCAAAAATCATCCCATGAAGGGACCAGTGCATCAAAAATCATCCCATGAAGGGACCAGTGCATCAAAAATCATCCCATGAAGGGACCAGGGCATCAGCCATCATCCCATGAAGGGACCAAGGCATCAGCCATCATCCCATGAAGGGACCAGGGCATCAGCCATCATCCCATGAAGGGACCAGGGCATCAGCCATCATCCCATGAAGGGACCAGGGCATCAGCCATCATCCCATGAAGGGACCAGGGCATTAGCCATCATCCCATGAAGGGACCAGGGCATCAGCCATCATCCCATGAAGGGACCAGGGCATCAGCCATCATCCCATGAAGGGACCAGGGCATCAGCCATCATCCCATGAAGGGACCAGGGCATCAGCCATCATCCCATGAAGGGACCAGGGCATCAGCCATCATCCCATGAAGGGACCAGGGCATCAGCCATCATCCCATGAAGGGACCAGGGCATCAGCCATCATCCCATGAAGGGACCAGGGCATCAGCCATCATCCCATGAAGGGACCAGGGCATCAGCCATCATCCCATGAAGGGACCAGGGCATCAGCCATCATCCCATGAAGGGACCAGGGCATCAGCCATCATCCCATGAAGGGACCAGGGCATCAGCCATCATCCCATGAAGGGACCAGGGCATCAGCCATCATCCCATGAAGGGACCAGGGCATCAGCCATCATCCCATGAAGGGACCAGGGCATCAGACATCATCCCATGAAGGGACCAGTGCATCAGACATCATCCCATGAAGGGACCAGGGCATCAGAGATCATCCCACGAAGGGACCAGTGCATCAGAGATCATTCCACGAAGGGACCAGGGCATCGGAGATCATCCCATGAAGGGACCAGGGCATTGGAGATCATCCCATGAAGGGACCAGGGCATCGGAGATCATCCCATGAAGGGACCAGGGCATCGGAGATCATCCCATGAAGGGACCAGGGCATCGGAGATCATCCCATGAAGGGACCAGGGCATCACAGCACTATGATTAGAGGTATGCAAGATCATCCCATGAAGGGACCAGTGCATCACAGCACTATGATTAGAGGTATGCAAGATCATCCCATGAAGGGACCAGGGCATCAGTGATCATCCCATGAAGGGACCAGGGCATCAGAAATCATCCCATGAAGGGACCAGGGCATCAGAAATCATCCCATGAAGGGACCAGGGCATCAGAAATCATCCCATGAAGGGACCAGGGCATCAGAAATCATCCCATGAAGGGACCAGGGCATCAGAAATCATCCCATGAAGGGACCAGGGCATCAGATCATCCCATGAAGGGACCAGGGCATCAGATCATCCCATGAAGGGACCAGGGCATCAGATCATCCCATGAAGGGACCAGTGCATCACAGAACTATGATTAGAGGTGTACAAGATCATCCCATGAAGGGACCAGTGCATCAGAGATCATCCCATGAAGGGACCAGGG
Source organism: Triturus cristatus (assembly GCF_964204655.1). Classification (NCBI taxonomy): domain Eukaryota; kingdom Metazoa; phylum Chordata; class Amphibia; order Caudata; family Salamandridae; genus Triturus; species Triturus cristatus. Next base: position 1,008,249,114 of record NC_140592.1, read on the forward strand.
CATCAGAGATCATCCCATGAAGGGACCAGGGCATCAGAGATCATCCCATGAAGGGACCAGGGCATCAGAGATCATCCCATGAAGGGACCAGGGCATCAGAGATCATCCCATGAAGGGACCAGGGCATCAGAGATCATCCCATGAAGGGACCAGGGCATCAGAGATCATCCCATGAAGGGACCAGGGCATCAGAGATCATCCCATGAAGGGACCAGGGCATCACAGCACTATGATTAGAGGTATGCAAGACCATCCCATAAAGGGACCAGTGCATCAGAGATCATCCCATGAAGGGACCAGGGCATCACAGCACTATGATTAGAGGTATGCAAGATCATCCCATGAAGGGACCAGTGCATCAGAGATCATCCCATGCAGGGACCAGTGCATCCAAGATCATCCCATGAAGGGACCAGTGCATCACAGCACTATGATTAGAGGTATGCAAGATCATCCCATGAAGGGACCAGTGCATCAGAGATCATCCCATGAAGGGACCAGGGCATCAGAGATCATCCCATGTAGGGACCAGGGCATCAGATCATCCCATGAAGGGACCAGGGCATCAGATCATCCCATGAAGGGACCAGGGCATCAGATCATCCCATGAAGGGACCAGGGCATCAGATCATCCCATGAAGGGACCAGGGCATCAGATCATCCCATGAAGGGACCAGGGCATCAGATCATCCCATGAAGGGACCAGGGCAGCAGATCATCCCATGAAGGGACCAGGGCAGCAGATCATCCCATGAAGGGACCAGGGCATCACAGCACTATGATTAGAGGTATGCAAGATCATCCCATGAAGGGACCAGTGCATCAGAGATCATCCCATGCAGGGACCAGTGCATCCAAGATCATCCCATGAAGGGACCAGTGCATCACAGCACTATGATTAGAGGTATGCAAGACCATCCCATAAAGGGACCAGTGCATCAGAGATCATCCCATGAAGGGACCAGGGCATCACAGCACTATGATTAGAGGTATCAGAGATCATCCCATGAAGGGACCAGGGCATCAGAGATCATCCCATGAAGGGACCAGGGCATCAGAGATCATACCATGTAGGGACCAGGGCATCAGAGATCATCCCATGAAGGGACCAGGGCATCAGAGATCATCCCATGAAGGGACCAGGGCATCAGAGATCATCCCATGAAGGGACCAGGGCATCAGAGATCATCCCATGAAGGGACCAGTGCATCAGAGATCATCCCATGAAGGGACCAGTACACCACAGCACGTACATTAGAGGTATGCAAGATAATCCCATGAAGGGACCAGTGCATCGAGATCGTCCCATGAAGGGACCAGGGCATCGGAGATCATCCCATGAAGGGACCAGGGCATCGGAGATCATCCCATGAAGGGACCAGGGCATCGGAGATCATCCCATGAAGGGACCAGGGCATCGGAGATCATCCCATGAAGGGACCAGGGCATCGGAGATCATCCCATGAAGGGACCAGGGCATCGGAGATCATCCCATGAAGGGACCAGGGCATCGGAGATCATCCCATGAAGGGACCAGGGCATCAGAGATCATCCCATAAAGGGACCAGGGCATCGGAGATCATCCCATGAAGGGACCAGGGCATCAGAGATCATCCCATAAAGGGATCAGAGATCATCCAATAAAAGGACCAGGGCATCAGAGATCATCCCATAAAGGGACCAGGGCATCACAGCACTATGATTAGAGGTATGCTAGATCATCCCATAAAGGGACCAGTGCATCAGAGATCATCCCATGAAGGGACCAGGGCATCAGAGATCATCCCATGAAGGGACCAGGGCATCAGAGAACATCCCATGAAGGGACCAGTACACCACAGCACGTACATTAGAGGTATGCAAGATCATCCCATGAAGGGACCAGTGCATCAGAGATCATCCCATGAAGGGACCAGGGCATCAGAGATCATCCCATGAAGGGACCAGGGCATCAGATCATCCCATGAAGGGACCAGGGCATCAGATCATCCCATGAAGGGACCAGGGCATCAGATCATCCCATGAAGGGACCAGTGCATCAGGGATCATCCCATGAAGGGACCAGTGCATCAGGGATCATCCCATGAAGGGACCAGGGCATCAGGGATCATCCCATGAAGGGACCAGTGCATCAGGGATCATCCCATGAAGGGACCAGTGCATCAGGGATCATCCCATGAAGGGACCAGTGCATCAGGGATCATCCCATGAAGGGACCAGTGCATCAGGGATCATCCCATGAAGGGACCAGTGCATCAGGGATCATCCCATGAAGGGACCAGTGCATCAGGGATCATCCCATGAAGGGACCAGTGCATCAGGGATCATCCCATGAAGGGACCAGTGCATCAGGGATCATCCCATGAAGGGACCAGTGCATCAGGGATCATCCATGAAGGGACCAGGGCATCAGAGATCATCCCATGAAGGGACCAGGGCATCAGAAATCATCCCATGAAGGGACCAGGGCATCAGAAATCATCCCATGAAGGGACCAGAGATCATCCCATGAAGGGATCAGAGCACTATGATTAGAGGTATGCAAGCTCATCCCATGAAGGGACCAGTGCAGAGATCATCCCATGAAGGGACCAGTGCATCACAGCACTATAATTAGAGGTATGCAAGATCATCCCATGAAGGGACCAGTGCATCAGACCTCATCCCATGAAGGGACCAGGGCATCAGAGATCATCCCATGAAGGGACCAGGGCATCAGAGATCATCCCATGTAGGGACCAGGGCATCAGAGATCATCCCATGTAGGGACCAGGGCATCAGAGATCATACCATGTAGGGACCAGGGCATAAGAGATCATACCATGTAGGGACCAGGGCATCAGAGATCATACCATGTAGGGACCAGGGCATCAGAGATCATCCCATGAAGGGACCAGGGCATCAGAGATCATCCCATGAAGGGACCAGGGCATCAGAGATCATCCCATGAAGGGACCAGGGCATCAGAGATCATCCCATGAAGGGACCAGTGCATCAGACATCCCATGAAGGGACCAGTACACCACAGCACGTACATTAGAGGTATGCAAGATCATCCCATGAAGGGACCAGTGCAAAGATAATCCCATGAAGGGACCAGTGCATCGAGATCGTCCCATGAAGGGACCAGGGCATCGGAGATCATCCCATGAAGGGACCAGGGCATCGGAGATCATCCCATGAAGGGACCAGGGCATCGGAGATCATCCCATGAAGGGACCAGGGCATCAGAGATCATCCCATAAAGGGACCAGGGCATCAGAGATCATCCCATAAAGGGACCAGGGCATCAGAGATCATCCCATAAAGGGACCAGGGCATCAGAGATCATCCCATAAAGGGACCAGGGCATCAGAGATCATCCCATGAAGGGACCAGTACACCACAGCACGTACATTAGAGGTATGCAAGATCATCCCATGAAGGGACCAGTGCATCAGAGATCATCCCATGAAGGGACCAGGGCATCAGAGATCATCCCATGAAGGGACCAGGGCTTCAGAGATCATCCCATGAAGGGACCAGGGCATCAGAGATCATCCCATAAAGGGACCAGGGCATCAGATCATCCCATGAAGGGACCAGTGCATCAGGGATCATCCCACGAAGGGACCAGTGCATCAGGGATCATCCCACGAAGGGACCAGTGCATCAGGGATCATCCCATGAAGGGACCAGTGCATCAGGGATCATCCCATGAAGGGACCAGTGCATCAGGGATCATCCCATGAAGGGACCAGTGCATCAGGGATCATCCCATGAAGGGACCAGTGCATCAGGGATCATCCCATGAAGGGACCAGTGCATCAGGGATCATCACATGAAGGGACCAGGGCATCAGAGATCATCCCATGAAGGGACCAGGGCATCAGAGATCATCCCATGAAGGGACCAGGGCATCAGAAATCATCCCATGAAGGGACCAGGGCATCAGAAATCATCCCATGAAGGGACCAGGGCATCAGAAATCATCCCATGAAGGGACCAGAGATCATCCCATGAAGGGATCAGAGCACTATGATTAGAGGTATGCAAGCTCATCCCATGAAGGGACCAGTGCAGAGATCATCCCATGAAGGGACCAGTGCATCAAAGATCATCCCATGAAGGGACCAGTGCATCAAAGATCATCCCATGAAGGGAACAGTGCATCACAGCACTATAATTAGAGGTATGCAAGATCATCCCATGAAGGGACCAGTGCATCAGACATCATCCCATGAAGGGACCAGGGCATCAGAGATCATCCCATGAAGGGACCAGGGCATCAGAGATCATCCCATGTAGGGACCAGGGCATCAGAGATCATCCCATGTAGGGACCAGGGCATCAGAGATCATCCCATGAAGGGACCAGGGCATCAGAGATCATCCCATGAAGGGACCAGGGCATCACAGCACTATAATTAGAGGTATGTAAAATCATCCCATGAAGGGACCAGTGCATCACAGCACTATGATTAGAGGTATGCAAGATCATCCCATGAAGGGACCACTGCATCATAGATCATCCAATGAAGGGACCAGGGCATCAGAGATCATCCCATAAAGGGACCAGAGCATCAGAGATCATCCCATAAAGGGACCAGGGCATCACAGCACTATGAATAGAGGTATGCAAGATCATCCCATGAAGGGACCAGTGCATCAGAGATCATCCCATGAAGGGACCAGTACACCACAGCACTTACATTAGAGGTATGCAAGATCAGCCCATGAAGGGACCAGTGCATCAGAGATCATCCCATGAAGGGACCAGGGCATCGGAGATCATCCCATGAAGGGACCAGGGCATCGGAGATCATCCCATGAAGGGACCAGGGCATCGGAGATCATCCCATGAAGGGACCAGGGCATCGGAGATCATCCCATGAAGGGACCAGGGCATCGGAGATCATCCCATGAAGGGACCAGGGCATCACAGCACTATGATTAGAGGTATGCAAGATCATCCCATGAAGGGACCAGTGCATCACAGCACTATGATTAGAGGTATGCAAGATCATCCCATGAAGGGACCAGTGCATCAGATCATCCCACGAAGGGACCAGTGCATCACAGCACTATGATTAGAGGAATGCAAGATCATCCCATGAAGGGACCAGTGCATCAGAGATCATCCCATGAAGGGACCAGTGCATCAGATCATCCCATGAAGGGACCAGGGCATCAGAGATCATGCCATGAAGGGACCAGGGCATCAGAGATCATCCCATGAAGGGACCAGGGCATCAGAGATCATCCCATGAAGGGACCAGGGCATCAGAGATCATCCCATGAAGGGACCAGGGCATCAGAGATCATCCCATGAAGGGACCAGGGCATCAGAGATCATGCCATGAAGGGACCAGGGCATCAGAGATCATGCCATGAAGGGACCAGGGCATCAGAGATCATGCCATGAAGGGACCAGGGCATCAGAGATCATGCCATGAAGGGACCAGGGCATCAGAGATCATGCCATGAAGGGACCAGGGCATCAGAGATCATCCCATGAAGGGACCAGGGCATCAGAGATCATCCCATGAAGGGACCAGGGCATCAGAGATTATCCCATGAAGGGACCAGGGCATCAGAGATCATCCCATGAAGGGACCAGGGCATCAGAGATCATCCCATGAAGGGACCAGGGCATCAGAGATCATCCCATGAAGGGACCAGGGCATCACAGCACTATGATTAGAGGTATGCAAGATCATCCCATGAAGGGACCAGTGCAGAGATCATCCCATGAAGGGACCAGTGCATCAAAGATCATCCCCTGAAGGGACCAGTGCAGAGATCATCCCATGAAGGGACCAATGCATCAGAGCACTATGATTAGAGGTATGCAAGATCATCCCATGAAGGGACCAGTGCATCAGACATCATCCCATGCAGGGACCAGTGCATCCAAGATCATCCCATGAAGGGACCAGTGCATCACAGCACTATGATTAGAGGTATGCAAGATCATCCCATGAAGGGACCAGTGCAGAGATCATCCCATGAAGGGACCAGGGCATCAGAGATCATCCCATGTAGGGACCAGGGCATCAGAGATCATCCCATGAAGGGACCAGGGCATCAGATCATCCCATGAAGGGACCAGGGCATCAGATCATCCCATGAAGGGACCAGGGCATCAGATCATCCCATGAAGGGACCAGGGCATCAGATCATCCCATGAAGGGACCAGGGCATCAGATCATCCCATGAAGGGACCAGGGCATCAGATCATCCCATGAAGGGACCAGGGCATCAGATCATCCCATGAAGGGACCAGGGCAGCAGATCATCCCATGAAGGGACCAGGGCATCACAGCACTATGATTAGAGGTATGCAAGATCATCCCATGAAGGGACCAGTGCATCAGAGATCATCCCATGCAGGGACCAGTGCATCCAAGATCATCCCATGAAGGGACCAGTGCATCACAGCACTATGATTAGAGGTATGCAAGACCATCCCATAAAGGGACCAGGGCATCACAGCACTATGATTAGAGGTATCAGAGATCATCCCATGAAGGGACCAGGGCATCAGAGATCATCCCATGAAGGGACCAGGGCATCAGAGATCATCCCATGAAGGGACCAGGGCATCAGAGATCATCCCATGAAGGGACCAGGGCATCAGAGATCATCCCATGAAGGGACCAGGGCATCAGAGATCATCCCATGAAGGGACCAGGGCATCAGAGATCATCCCATGAAGGGACCAGGGCATCAGAGATCATCCCATGAAGGGACCAGTGCATCAGAGATCATCCCATGAAGGGACCAGTACACCACAGCACGTACATTAGAGGTATGCAAGATAATCCCATGAAGGGACCAGTGCATCGAGATCGTCCCATGAAGGGACCAGGGCATCGGAGATCATCCCATGAAGGGACCAGGGCATCGGAGATCATCCCATGAAGGGACCAGGGCATCGGAGATCATCCCATGAAGGGACCAGGGCATCGGAGATCATCCCATGAAGGGACCAGGGCATCGGAGATCATCCCATGAAGGGACCAGGGCATCGGAGATCATCCCATGAAGGGACCAGGGCATCGGAGATCATCCCATGAAGGGACCAGGGCATCGGAGATCATCCCATGAAGGGACCAGGGCATCGGAGATCATCCCATGAAGGGACCAGGGCATCAGAGATCATCCCATAAAGGGACCAGGGCATCAGAGATCATCCCATGAAGGGACCAGGGCATCAGAGATCATCCCATAAAGGGATCAGAGATCATCCAATAAAAGGACCAGGGCATCAGAGATCATCCCATAAAGGGACCAGGGCATCACAGCACTATGATTAGAGGTATGCTAGATCATCCCATAAAGGGACCAGTGCATCAGAGATCATCCCATGAAGGGACCAGGGCATCAGAGATCATCCCATGAAGGGACCAGGGCATCAGAGAACATCCCATGAAGGGACCAGTACACCACAGCACGTACATTAGAGGTATGCAAGATCATCCCATGAAGGGACCAGTGCATCAGAGATCATCCCATGAAGGGACCAGGGCATCAGAGATCATCCCATGAAGGGACCAGGGCATCAGATCATCCCATGAAGGGACCAGGGCATCAGATCATCCCATGAAGGGACCAGGGCATCAGGGATCATCCCATGAAGGGACCAGGGCATCAGGGATCATCCCATGAAGGGACCAGGGCATCAGGGATCATCCCATGAAGGGACCAGGGCATCAGGGATCATCCCATGAAGGGACCAGTGCATCAGGGATCATCCCATGAAGGGACCAGTGCATCAGGGATCATCCCATGAAGGGACCAGTGCATCAGGGATCATCCCATGAAGGGACCAGTGCATCAGGGATCATCCCATGAAGGGACCAGTGCATCAGGGATCATCCCATGAAGGGACCAGTGCATCAGGGATCATCCCATGAAGGGACCAGTGCATCAGGGATCATCCCATGAAGGGACCAGTGCATCAGGGATCATCCCATGAAGGGACCAGGGCATCAGAGATCATCCCATGAAGGGACCAGGGCATCAGAAATCATCCCATGAAGGGACCAGGGCATCAGAAATCATCCCATGAAGGGACCAGAGATCATCCCATGAAGGGATCAGAGCACTATGATTAGAGGTATGCAAGCTCATCCCATGAAGGGACCAGTGCAGAGATCATCCCATGAAGGGACCAGTGCATCACAGCACTATAATTAGAGGTATGCAAGATCATCCCATGAAGGGACCAGTGCATCAGACCTCATCCCATGAAGGGACCAGGGCATCAGAGATCATCCCATGAAGGGACCAGGGCATCAGAGATCATCCCATGTAGGGACCAGGGCATCAGAGATCATCCCATGTAGGGACCAGGGCATCAGAGATCATACCATGTAGGGACCAGGGCATCAGAGATCATCCCATGTAGGGACCAGGGCATCAGAGATCATCCCATGAAGGGACCAGGGCATCAGAGATCATCCCATGAAGGGACCAGGGCATCAGAGATCATCCCATGAAGGGACCAGGGCATCAGAGATCATCCCATGAAGGGACCAGTGCATCAGACATCCCATGAAGGGACCAGTACACCACAGCACGTACATTAGAGGTATGCAAGATCATCCCATGAAGGGACCAGTGCAAAGATAATCCCATGAAGGGACCAGTGCATCGAGATCGTCCCATGAAGGGACCAGGGCATCGGAGATCATCCCATGAAGGGACCAGGGCATCGGAGATCATCCCATGAAGGGACCAGGGCATCGGAGATCATCCCATGAAGGGACCAGGGCATCAGAGATCATCCCATAAAGGGACCAGGGCATCAGAGATCATCCCATAAAGGGACCAGGGCATCAGAGATCATCCCATAAAGGGACCAGGGCATCAGAGATCATCCCATAAAGGGACCAGGGCATCAGAGATCATCCCATGAAGGGACCAGTACACCACAGCACGTACATTAGAGGTATGCAAGATCATCCCATGAAGGGACCAGTGCATCAGAGATCATCCCATGAAGGGACCAGGGCATCAGAGATCATCCCATGAAGGGACCAGGGCTTCAGAGATCATCCCATGAAGGGACCAGGGCATCAGAGATCATCCCATAAAGGGACCAGGGCATCAGATCATCCCATGAAGGGACCAGTGCATCAGGGATCATCCCACGAAGGGACCAGTGCATCAGGGATCATCCCACGAAGGGACCAGTGCATCAGGGATCATCCCATGAAGGGACCAGTGCATCAGGGATCATCCCATGAAGGGACCAGTGCATCAGGGATCATCCCATGAAGGGACCAGTGCATCAGGGATCATCCCATGAAGGGACCAGTGCATCAGAAATCATCCCATGAAGGGACCAGAGATCATCCCATGAAGGGATCAGAGCACTATGATTAGAGGTATGCAAGCTCATCCCATGAAGGGACCAGTGCAGAGATCATCCCATGAAAGGACCAGTGCATCAAAGATCATCCCATGAAGGGACCAGTGCATCAAAGATCATCCCATGAAGGGAACAGTGCATCACAGCACTATAATTAGAGGTATGCAAGATCATCCCATGAAGGGACCAGTGCATCAGACATCATCCCATGAAGGGACCAGGGCATCAGAGATCATCCCATGAAGGGACCAGGGCATCAGAGATCATCCCATGAAGGGACCAGGGCATCAGAGATCATCCCATGTAGGGACCAGGGCATCAGAGATCATCCCATGTAGGGACCAGGGCATCAGAGATCATCCCATGAAGGGACCAGGGCATCAGAGATCATCCCATGAAGGGACCAGGGCATCACAGCACTATAATTAGAGGTATGTAAAATCATCCCATGAAGGGACCAGTGCATCACAGCACTATGATTAGAGGTAAGCAAGATCATCCCATGAAGGGACCACTGCATCATAGATCATCCAATGAAGGGACCAGGGCATCAGAGATCATCCCATAAAGGGACCAGGGCATCAGAGATCATCCCATAAAGGGACCAGGGCATCACAGCACTATGAATAGAGGTATGCAAGATCATCCCATGAAGGGACCAGTGCATCAGAGATCATCCCATGAAGGGACCAGTACACCACAGCACTTACATTAGAGGTATGCAAGATCAGCCCATGAAGGGACCAGTGCATCAGAGATCATCCCATGAAGGGACCAGGGCATCGGAGATCATCCCATGAAGGGACCAGGGCATCGGAGATCATCCCATGAAGGGACCAGGGCATCGGAGATCATCCCATGAAGGGACCAGGGCATCGGAGATCATCCCATGAAGGGACCAGGGCATCGGAGATCATCCCATGAAGGGACCAGGGCATCACAGCACTATGATTAGAGGTATGCAAGATCATCCCATGAAGGGACCAGTGCATCACAGCACTATGATTAGAGGTATGCAAGATCATCCCATGAAGGGACCAGTGCATCAGATCATCCCACGAAGGGACCAGTGCATCACAGCACTATGATTAGAGGAATGCAAGATCATCCCATGAAGGGACCAGTGCATCAGAGATCATCCCATGAAGGGACCAGTGCATCAGATCATCCCATGAAGGGACCAGGGCATCAGAGATCATGCCATGAAGGGACCAGGGCATCAGAGATCATCCCATGAAGGGACCAGGGCATCAGAGATCATCCCATGAAGGGACCAGGGCATCAGAGATCATCCCATGAAGGGACCAGGGCATCAGAGATCATGCCATGAAGGGACCAGGGCATCAGAGATCATGCCATGAAGGGACCAGGGCATCAGAGATCATGCCATGAAGGGACCAGGGCATCAGAGATCATGCCATGAAGGGACCAGGGCATCAGAGATCATGCCATGAAGGGACCAGGGCATCAGAGATCATGCCATGAAGGGACCAGGGCATCAGAGATCATCCCATGAAGGGACCAGGGCATCAGAGATCATCCCATGAAGGGACCAGGGCATCAGAGATTATCCCATGAAGGGACCAGGGCATCAGAGATCATCCCATGAAGGGACCAGGGCATCAGAGATCATCCCATGAAGGGACCAGGGCATCACAGCACTATGATTAGAGGTATGCAAGATCATCCCATGAAGGGACCAGTGCAGAGATCATCCCATGAAGGGACCAATGCATCAGAGCACTATGATTAGAGGTATGCAAGATCATCCCATGAAGGGACCAGTGCATCAGACATCATCCCATGAAGGGACCAGTGCATCAGGGACCAGGGCATCAGAGATCATCCCATGAAGGGACCAGGGCATCAGAGATCATCCCATGAAGGGACCAGGGCATCAGAGATCATCCCATGAAGGGACCAGGGCATCAGAGATCATCCCATGAAGGGACCAGGGCATCACAGCACTATGATTAGAGGTATGCAAGATCATCCCATGAAGGGACCAGTGCATCAGAGATCATCCCATGAAGGGACCAGGGCATCAGAGATCATCCCATGAAGGGACCAGGGCATCAGCGATCATCCCATGAAGGGACCAGGGCATCAGCGATCATCCCATGAAGGGACCAGGGCATCAGCGATCATCCCATGAAGGGACCAGGGCATCAGCGATCATCCCATGAAGGGACCAGTGCATCAGAGATCATCCATGAAGGGACCAGTGCATCAGAGATCATCCCATGAAGGGACCAGTGCATCACAGCACTATGATTAGAGGTATGCAAGATCATCCCATGAAGGGACCAGTGCATCAGACATCATCCCATGAAGGGATCAGTGCATCAGAGATCATCCCATGAAGGGACCAGTGCATCACAGCACTATGATTAGAGGTATGCAAGATCATCCCATGAAGGGACCAGGGCATCAGACATCATCCCATGAAGGGACCAGTGCATCAGAGATCATCCCATGAAGGGACCAGTGCATCAGAGATCATCCCATGAAGGGACCAGTGCATCAGAGATCATCCCATAAAGGGACCAGTGCATCACAGCACTATGATTAGAGGTATGCTAGATCATCCCATAAAGGGACCAGTGCATCAGAGATCATCCCATGAAGGGACCAGGGCATCAGAGAACATCCCATGAAGGGACCAGTACACCACAGCACGTACATTAGAGGTATGCAAGATCATCCCATGAAGGGACCAGTGCATCAGAGATCATCCCATGAAGGGACCAGGGCATGAGAGATCATCGCATGAAGGGACCAGGGCATGAGAGATCATCCCATGAAGGGACCAGGGCATGAGAGATCATCCCATGAAGGGACCAGGGCATGAGAGATCATCCCATGAAGGGACCAGGACATCAGAGATCATCCCATGAAGGGACCAGGGCATCAGAGATCATCCCATGAAGGGACCAGGGCATCAGAGATCATCCCATGAAGGGACCAGGGCATCAGAGATCATCCCATGAAGGGACCAGGGCATCAGAGATCATCCCATGAAGGGACCAGTGCATCAGAGATCATCCCATGAAGGGACCAGTGCATCAGAGATCATCCCATGAAGGGACCAGTGCATCAGAGATCATCCCATGAAGGGACCAGTGCATCAGAGATGATCCCATGAAGGGACCAGGGATCATCCCATGAAGGGACCAGGGCATCAGAAATCATCCCATGAAGGGACCAGGGCATCAGAAATCATCCCATGAAGGGACCAGGGCATCAGAAAATCAGAAATCAACGCATGAAGGGACCAGGGCATCAGAAATCATCCCATGAAGGGACCAGGGCATCAGAAAATCAGAAATCAACCCATGAAGGGACCAGGGCATCAGAAATCATCCCATGAAGGGACCAGGGCATCAGAGACCATCCCATGAAGGGACCAGTGCATCAGAGATCATCCCATGAAGGGACCAGTGCATCAGAGATCATCCCATGAAGGGACCAGGGCATCAAAGATCATCCCATGAAGGGACCAGGGCACCACAGCACTATGATTAGAGGTATGCAAGATCATCCCATGAAGGGACCAGTGCATCAGAGATCATCCCATGAAGGGACCAGTGCATCAGACATCATGCCATGAAGGGACCAGTGCATCACAGCACTATGATTAGAGGTATGCAAGATCATCCCATGAAGGGACCAGTGCAGAGATCATCCCATGAAGGGACCAGTGCATCAAAGATCATCCCCTGAAGGGACCAGTGCAGAGATCATCCCATGAAGGGACCAGTGCATCAGAGCACTATGATTAGAGGTATGCAAGATCATCCCATGAAGGGACCAGTGCATCAGACATCATCCCATGAAGGGACCAGTGCATCAGGGACCAGGGCATCAGAGATCATCCCATGAAGGGACCAGGGCATCAGATCATCCCATGAAGGGACCAGGGCATCAGAGATCATCCCATGAAGGGACCAGGGCATCAGAGATCATCCCATGAAGGGACCAGGGCATCAGAGATCATCCCATGAAGGGACCAGGGCATCAGAGATCATCCCATGAAGGGACCAGGGCATCAGAGATCATCCCATGAAGGGACCAGGGCATCAGCGATCATCCCATGAAGGGACCAGGGCATCAGCGATCATCCCATGAAGGGACCAGGGCATCAGCGATCATCCCATGAAGGGACCAGGGCATCAGCGATCATCCCATGAAGGGACCAGGGCATCAGCGATCATCCCATGAAGGGACCAGGGCATCAGAGATCATCCCATGAAGGGACCAGTGCATCAGAGATCATCCCATGAAGGGACCAGTGCATCACAGCACTATGATTAGAGGTATGCAAGATCATCCCATGAAGGGACCAGTGCATCAGACATCATCCCATGAAGGGATCAGTGCATCAGAGATCATCCCATGAAGGGACCAGTGCATCACAGCACTATGATTAGAGGTATGCAAGATCATCCCATGAAGGGACCAGTGCATCAGACATCATCCCATGAAGGGACCAGTGCATCAGACATCATCCCATGAAGGGACCAGTGCATCAGAGATCATCCCATGAAGGGACCAGTGCATCAGAGATCATCCCATGAAGGGACCAGTGCATCAGAGATCATCCCATAAATGGACCAGGGCATCACAGCACTATGATTAGAGGTATGCTAGATCATCCCATAAAGGGACCAGTGCATCAGAGATCATCCCATGAAGGGACCAGGGCATCAGAGAACATCCCATGAAGGGACCAGTACACCACAGCACGTACATTAGAGGTATGCAAGATCATCCCATGAAGGGACCAGTGCATCAGAGATAATCGCATGAAGGGACCAGGGCATGAGAGATCATCGCATGAAGGGACCAGGGCATGAGAGATCATCGCATGAAGGGACCAGGGCATCAGAGATCATCCCATGAAGGGACCAGGGCATCAGAGATCATCCCATGAAGGGACCAGTGCATCAAACATCATCCCATGAAGGGACCAGGGCATCACAGCACTATGATTAGAGGTATGCAAGATCATCCCATGAAGGGACCAGGGCATCAGAGATCATCCCATGAAGGGACCAGGGCATCAGAGATCATCCCATGAAGGGACCAGGGCATCAGAGATCATCCCATGAAGGGACCAGGGCATCAGAGATCATCCCATGAAGGGACCAGGGCATCAGCCATCATCCCATGAAGGGACCAGGGCATCAGCCATCATCCCATGAAGGGACCAGGGCATCAGCCATCATCCCATGAAGGGACCAGGGCATCAGCCATCATCCCATGAAGGGACCAGGGCATCAGCCATCATCCCATGAAGGGACCAGGGCATCAGCCATCATCCCATGAAGGGACCAGGGCATCAGCCATCATCCCATGAAGGGACCAGGGCATCAGCCATCATCCCATGAAGGGACCAGGGCATCAGCCATCATCCCATGAAGGGACCAGGGCATCAGCCATCATCCCATGAAGGGACCAGGGCATCAGCCATCATCCCATGAAGGGACCAGGGCATCAGCCATCATCCCATGAAGGGACCAGGGCATCAGCCATCATCCCATGAAGGGACCAGGGCATCAGCCATCATCCCATGAAGGGACCAGGGCATCAGCCATCATCCCATGAAGGGACCAGGGCATCAGCCATCATCCCATGAAGGGACCAGGGCATCAGACATCATCCCATGAGGGGACCAGGGCATCAGAGATCATCCCATGAGGGGACCAGTGCATCAGAGCACTATGATTAAAGGTATGCAAGATCATCCCATGAAGGGACCAGAGCATCAACAATCATCCCATGAAGGGACCAGGGCATCAGAGATCATCCCATGAAGGGACCAGGGCATCAGAGATCATCCCATGAAGGGACCAGGGCATCAGAGATCATCCCATGAAGGGACCAGGGCATCAGAGATCATCCCATGAAGGAACCAGGGCATCAGAGATCATCCCATGAAGGGACCAGGGCATCAGAGATCATCCCATGAAGGGACCAGGGCATCAGCCATCATCCCATGAAGGGACCAGGGCATCAGCCATCATCCCATGAAGGGACCAGGGCATCAGCCATCATCCCATGAAGGGACCAGGGCATCAGCCATCATCCCATGAAGGGACCAGGGCATCAGCCATCATCCCATGAAGGGTCCCAGGGCATCAGCCATCATCCCATGAAGGGACCAGGGCATCAGCCATCATCCCATGAAGGGACCAGGGCATCAGCCATCATCCCATGAAGGGACCAGGGCATCAGACATCATCCCATGAGGGGACCAGGGCATCAGAGATCATCCCATGAGGGGACCAGGGCATCAGAGATCATCCCATGAAGGGACCAGGGCATCAGAGATCATCCCATAAAGGGACCAGGGCATCAGAGATCATCCCATAAAGGGACCAGGGCATCAGAGATCATCCCATGAAGGGACTAGGGCATCAGAGATCATCCCATGAAGGGACCAGGGCATCAGAGATCATCCCATGAAGTGACCAGGGCATCAGACATCATCCCATGAGGGGACCAGTGCATCAGAGCACTATGATTAGAGGTATGCAAGATCTTCCCATGAAGGGACCAGGGCATCAGAGATCATCCCATGAAGGGACCAGTGCATCAAAAATCATCCCATGAAGGGACCAGTGCATCAAAAATCATCCCATGAAGGGACCAGGGCATCACAGCACTATGATACGAGGTATGCAAAATCATCCCATGAAGGGACCAGTGCATCAGAAATAATTCCATGAAGGGACCAGGGCAACACAGCACTATGATTAGAGGTATGCAAGATCATCCCATGAAGGGACCAGTGCATCAGACATCATTCCATGAAGGGACCAGTGCATCAGATCATCCCATGAAGGGACCAGGGCATCGGAGATCATCCCATGAAGGGACCAGGGCATCGGAGATCATCCCATGAAGGGACCAGGGCATCGGAGATCATCCCATGAAGGGACCAGGGCATCGGAGATCATCCCATGAAGGGACCAGGGCATCGGAGATCATCCCATGAAGGGACCAGGGCATCGGAGATCATCCCATGAAGGGACCAGGGCATCGGAGATCATCCCATGAAGGGACCAGGGCATCGGAGATCATCCCATGAAGGGACCAGTGCATCACAGCACTATGATTAGAGGTATGCAAGATCATCCCATGAAGGGACCAGGGCATCAGTGATCATCCCATGAAGGGACCAGGGCATCAGAAATCATCCCATGAAGGGACCAGGGCATCAGAAATCATCCCATGAAGGGACCAGGGCATCAGAAATCATCCCATGAAGGGACCAGGGCATCAGAAATCATCCCATGAAGGGACCAGGGCATCAGAAATCATCCCATGAAGGGACCAGGGCATCAGAAATCATCCCATGAAGGGACCAGGGCATCAGAAATCATCCCATGAAGGGACCAGGGCATCAGAAATCATCCCATGAAGGGACCAGGGCATCAGAAATCATCCCATGAAGGGACCAGGGCATCAGAAATCATCCCATGAAGGGACCAGGGCATCAGAAATCATCCCATGAAGGGACCAGGTCATCAGATCATCCCATGAAGGGACCAGGGCATCAGATCATCCCATGAAGGGACCAGTGCATCACAGCACTATGATTAGAGGTGTGCAAGATCATCCCATGAAGGGACCAGTGCATCAGACATCATCCCATGAAGGGACCAGTGCATCAGACATCATCCCATGAAGGGACCAGTGCATCAGACATCATCCCATGAAGGGACCAGGGCATCAGCCATCATCCCATGAAGGGACCAGGGCATCAGAGCACTATGATTAGAGGTATGCAAGATCTTCCCATGAAGGGACCAGGGCATCAGAGATCATCCCATGAAGGGACCAGTGCATCAAAAATCATCCCATGAAGGGACCAGTGCATCAAAAATCATCCCATGAAGGGACCAGGGCATCAGAGATCATCCCATGAAGGGACCAGAGCATCAGAGATCATCCCATGAAGGGACCAGGGCATTAGCCATCATCCCATGAAGGGACCAGGGCATTAGCCATCATCCCATGAAGGGACCAGGGCATCAGCCATCATCCCATGAAGGGACCAGGGCATCAGCCATCATCCCATGAAGGGACCAGGGCATCAGCCATCATCCCATGAAGGGACCAGGGCATCAGCCATCATCCCATGAAGGTACCAGGGCATCAGCCATCATCCCATGAAGGGACCAGGGCATCAGCCATCATCCCATGAAGGGACCAGGGCATCAGCCATCATCCCATGAAGGGACCAGGGCATCAGCCATCATCCCATGAAGGGACCAGGGCATCAGCCATCATCCCATGAAGGGACCAGGGCATCAGCCATCATCCCATGAAGGGACCAGGGCATCAGCCATCATCCCATGAAGGGACCAGGGCATCAGCCATCATCCCATGAAGGGACCAGGGCATCAGCCATCATCCCATGAAGGGACCAGGGCATCAGCCATCATCCCATGAAGGGACCAGGGCATCAGCCATCATCCCATAAAGGGACCAGGGCATCAGCCATCATCCCATGAAGGGACCAGGGCATCAGAGATCATCCCATGAAGGGACCAGGGCATCAGACATCATCCCATGAAGGGACCAGGGCATCAGACATCATCCCATGAGGGGACCAGGGCATCAGCCATTATCCCATGAGGGGACCAGTGCATCAGAGCACTATGATTAGAGGTATGCAAGATCTTCCCATGAAGGGACCAGGGCATCAGAGATCATCCCATGAAGGGACCAGTGCATCAAAAATCATCCCATGAAGGGACCAGTGCATCAAAAATCATCCCATGAAGGGACCAGGGCATCACAGCACTATGATTAGAGGTATGCAAGATCATCCCATGAAGGGACCAGTGCATCAGACATCATTCCATGAAGGGACCAGTGCATCAGAGATCATCCCATGAAGGGACCAGGGCATCACAGCACTATGATTAGAGGTATGCAAGATCATCCCATGAACGGACCAGGGCATCAGAGATCATCCCATGAAGGGACCAGGGCATCAGAGATCATCCCATGAAGGGACCAGGGCATCAGAGATCATCCCATGAAGGGACCAGGGCATCAGAGATCATCCCATGAAGGGACCAGGGCATCAGAGATCATCCCATGAAGGGACCAGGGCATCAGAGATCATCCCATGAAGGGACCAGGGCATCAGAGATCATCCCATGAAGGGACCAGGGCATCAGACATCATCCCATGAAGTGACCAGGGCATCAGACATCATCCCATGAAGTGACCAGGGCATCAGAGCACTATGATTAGAGGTATGCAAGATCTTCCCATGAAGGGACCAGTGCATCAAAAATCATCCCATGAAGGGACCAGTGCATCCAAAATCATCCCATGAAGGGACCAGTGCATCAAAAATCATCCCATGTAGGGACCAGGGCATCACAGCACTATGATTAGAGGTATGCAAAATCATCCCATGAAGGGACCAGTGCATCAGAAATCATTCCATGAAGGGACCAGGGCATCACAGCACTATGATTAGAGGTATGCAAGATCATCCCATGAAGGGACCAGTGCATCAGAGATCATCCCATGAAGGGACCAGTGCATCACAGCACTATGATTAGAGGTATGCAAAATCATCCCATGAAGGGACCAGTGCATCAGAAATCATTCCATGAAGGGACCAGGGCATCACAGCACTATGATTAGAGGTATGCAAGATCATCCCATGAAGGGACCAGTGCATCAGACATCATTCCATGAAGGGACCAGTGCATCGGAGATCATTCCATGAAGGGACCAGGGCATCGGAGATCATCCCATGAAGGGACCAGGGCATTGGAGATCATCCCATGAAGGGACCAGGGCATCGGAGATCATCCCATGAAGGGACCAGGGCATCGGAGATCATCCCATGAAGGGACCAGGGCATCGGAGATCATCCCATGAAGGGACCAGGGCATCGGAGATCATCCCATGAAGGGACCAGGGCATCGGAGATCATCCCATGAAGGGACCAGGGCATCGGAGATCATCCCATGAAGGGACCAGGGCATCGGAGATCATCCCATGAAGGGACCAGGGCATCACAGCACTATGATTAGAGGTATGCAAGATCATCCCATGAAGGGACCAGGGCATCAGTGATCATCCCATGAAGGGACCAGGGCATCAGTGATCATCCCATGAAGGGACCAGGGCATCAGTGATCATCCCATGAAGGGACCAGGGCATCAGAAATCATCCCTTGAAGGGACCAGGGCATCAAATCATCCCATGAAGGGACCAGGGCATCAGAAATCATCCCATGAAGGGACCAGGGCATCAGAAATCATCCCATGAAGGGACCAGGGCATCAGAAATCATCCCATGAAGGGACCAGGTCATCCGATCATCCCATGAAGGGACCAGTGCATCACAGCACTATGATTAGAGGTGTGCAAGATCATCCCATGAAGGGACCAGTGCATCAGACATCATCCCATGAAGGGACCAGTGCATCAGACATCATCCCATGAAGGGACCAGGGCATCAGCCATCATCCCATGAAGGGACCAGGGCATCAGACATCATCCCATGAGGGGACCAGTGCATCAGAGCACTATGATTAGAGGTATGCAAGATCTTCCCATGAAGGGACCAGGGCATCAGAGATCATCCCATGAAGGGACCAGTGCATCAAAAATCATCCCATGAAGGGACCAGTGCATCAAAAATCATCCCATGAAGGGACCAGTGCATCAAAAATCATCCCATGAAGGGACCAGTGCATCAAAAATCATCCCATGAAGGGACCAGTGCATCAGCCATCATCCCATGAAGGGACCAGGGCATCAGCCATCATCCCATGAAGGGACCAGGGCATCAGCCATCATCCCATGAAGGGACCAGGGCATCAGCCATCATCCCATGAAGGGACCAGGGCATCAGCCATCATCCCATGAAGGGACCAGGGCATCAGCCATCATCCCATGAAGGGACCAGGGCATCAGCCATCATCCCATGAAGGGACCAGGGCATCAGCCATCATCCCATGAAGGGACCAGGGCATCAGCCATCATCCCATGAAGGGACCAGGGCATCAGCCATCATCCCATGAAGGGACCAGGGCATCAGCCATCATCCCATGAAGGGACCAGGGCATCAGCCATCATCCCATGAAGGGACCAGGGCATCAGCCATCATCCCATGAAGGGACCAGGGCATCAGCCATCATCCCATGAAGGGACCAGGGCATCAGCCATGATCCCATGAAGGGACCAGGGCATCAGCCATCATCCCATGAGGGGACCAGGGCATCAGACATCATCCCATGAGGGGACCAGGGCATCAGACATCATCCCATGAGGGGACCAGTGCATCAGAGCACTATGATTAGAGGTATGCAAGATCTTCCCATGAAGGGACCAGGGCATCAGAGATCATCCCATGAAGGGACCAGTGCATCAAAAATCATCCCATGAAGGGACCAGTGCATCAAAAATCATCCCATGAAGGGACCAGGGCATCACAGCACTATGATTAGAGGTATGCAAGATCATCCCATGAAGGGACCAGTGCATCAGACATCATTCCATGAAGGGACCAGTGCATCAGAGATCATCCCATGAAGGGACCAGGGCATCACAGCACTATGATTAGAGGTATGCAAGATCATCCCATGAAGGGACCAGGGCATCGGAGATCATCCCATGAAGGGACCAGGGCATCGGAGATCATCCCATGAAGGGACCAGGGCATCGGAGATCATCCCATGAAGGGACCAGGGCATCGGAGATCATCCCATGAAGGGACCAGGGCATCGGAGATCATCCCATGAAGGGACCAGGGCATCGGAGATCATCCCATGAAGGGACCAGTGCATCACAGCACTATGATTAGAGGTATGCAAGATCATCCCATGAAGGGACCAGGGCATCAGTGATCATCCCATGAAGGGACCAGGGCATCAGAAATCATCCCATGAAGGGACCAGGGCATCAGAAATCATCCCATGAAGGGACCAGGGCATCAGAAATCATCCCATGAAGGGACCAGGGCATCAGAAATCATCCCATGAAGGGACCAGGGCATCAGAAATCATCCCATGAAGGGACCAGGGCATCAGAAATCATCCCATGAAGGGACCAGGTCATCAGATCATCCCATGAAGGGACCAGGGCATCAGATCATCCCATGAAGGGACCAGTGCATCACAGCACTATGATTAGAGGTGTGCAAGATCATCCCATGAAGGGACCAGTGCATCAGACATCATCCCATGAAGGGACCAGTGCATCAGACATCATCCCATGAAGGGACCAGTGCATCAGACATCATCCCATGAAGGGACCAGGGCATCAGCCATCATCCCATGAAGGGACCAGGGCATCAGACATCATCCCATGAGGGGACCAGGGCATCAGACATCATCCCATGAGGGGACCAGGGCATCAGACATCATCCCATGAGGGGACCAGTGCATCAGAGCACTATGATTAGAGGTATGCAAGATCTTCCCATGAAGGGACCAGGGCATCAGAGATCATCCCATGAAGGGACCAGTGCATCAAAAATCATCCCATGAAGGGACCAGTGCATCAAAAATCATCCCATGAAGGGACCAGGGCATCACAGCACTATGATTAGAGGTATGCAAGATCATCCCATGAAGGGACCAGTGCATCACAGCACTATGATTAGAGGTATGCAAGATCATCCCATGAAGGGACCAGGGCATCAGAGATCATCCCATGAAGGGACCAGGGCATCAGATCATCCCATGAAGGGACCAGGGCATCAGAGATCATCCCATGAAGGGACCAGGGCATCACAGCACTATGATTAGAGGTATGCAAGATCATCCCATGAAGGGACCAGTGCATCACAGCACTATGATTAGAGGTATGCAAGATCATCCCATGAAGGGACCAGGGCATCAGAGATCATCCCATGAAGGGACCAGGGCATCAGATCATCCCATGAAGGGACCAGGGCATCAGGGATCATCCCATGAAGGGACCAGGGCATCAGGGATCATCCCATGAAGGGACCAGGGCATCAGGGATCATCCCATGAAGGGACCAGGGCATCAGGGATCATCCCATGAAGGGACCAGGGCATCAGGGATCATCCCATGAAGGGACCAGGGCATCAGAGATCATCCCATGAAGGGACCAGGGCATCAGAGATCATCCCATGAAGGGACCAGGGCATCAGAGATCATCCCATGAAGGGACCAGGGCATCACAGCACTATGATTAGAGGTATGCAAGATCATCCCATGAAGGGACCAGTGCAGATATCATCCCATTAAGGAACCAGTGCATCAAAGATCATCCCATGAAGGGACCAGTGCATCAAAGATCATCCCATGAAGGGACCAGTGCATCACAGCACTATGATTAGAGGTATGCAAGATCATCCCATGAAGGGACCAGTGCATCACAGCACTATGATTGGAGGTATGCAAGATCATCCCATGAAGGGACCAGGGCATCACAGCACTATGATTAGAGGTATGCAAGATCATCCCATGAAGGGACCACTGCATCAGAGATCATCCAATGAAGGGACCAGTGCGTCAGAGATCATCCCATGAAGGGACCAGGGCGTCAGAGATCATCCCATGAAGGGACCAGGGCGTCAGAGATCATCCCATGAAGGGACCAGGGCGTCAGAGATCATCCCATGAAGGGACCAGGGCGTCAGAGATCATCCCATGAAGGGACCAGGGCGTCAGAGATCATCCCATGAAGGGACCAGGGCGTCAGAGATCATCCCATGAAGGGACCAGTGCATCACAGCACTATGATTAGAGGTATGCAAGATCATCCCATGAAGGGACCAGTGCATCAGAGATCATCCCATGAAGGGACCAGTGCATGAGAGATCATCCCATAAAGGGACCAGTGCATGAGAGATCATCCCATAAAGGGACCAGGGCATCAGAGATCATCCCATAAAGGGACCAGGGCAGAGATCATCCCATAAAGGGACCAGGGCAGAGATCATCCCATAAAGGGACCAGGGCATCAGAGATCATCCCATAAAGGGACCAGGGCATCAGAGATCATCCCATAAAGGGACCAGGGCATCACAGCACTATGATTAGAGGTATGCTAGATCATCCCATAAAGGGACCAGTGCATCAGAGATCATCCCATGAAGGGACCAGTGCATCAGAGATCATCCCATGAAGGGACCAGGGCATCAGAGATCATCCCATGAAGGGACCAGGACATCAGAGATCATCCAATGAAGGGACCAGGACATCAGAGATCATCCAATGAAGGGACCAGGACATCAGAGATCATCCAATGAAGGGACCAGGACATCAGAGATCATCCCATGAAGGGACCAGGACATCAGAGATCATCCCATGAAGGGACCAGGACATCAGAGATCATCCCATGAAGGGACCAGTGCATCAGAGATCATCCCATGAAGGGACCAGTGCATCAGAGATCATCCCATGAAGGGACCAGTGCATCAGAGATCATCCCATGAAGGGACCAGGGATCATCCCATGAAGGGACCAGGGCATCAGGGATCATCCCATGAAGGGACCAGGGCATCAGGGATCATCCCATGAAGGGACCAGGGCATCAGGGATCATCCCATGAAGGGACCAGGGCATCAGAAAATCAGAAATCAACCCATGAAGGGACCAGGGCATCAGAAATCATCCCATGAAGGGACCAGGGCATCAGAGACCATCCCATGAAGGGACCAGGGCATCAGAGATCATCCCATGAAGGGACCAGGGCATCACAGCACTATGATTAGAGGTATGCAAGATCATCCCATGAAGGGACCAGGGCATCAGAGATCATCCCATGAAGGGACCAGGGCATCAGAGATCATCCCATGAAGGGACCAGGGCATCAGAGATCATCCCATGAAGGGACCAGGGCATCAGAGATCATCCCATGAAGGGACCAGGGCATCAGCCATCATCCCATGAAGGGACCAGGGCATCAGCCATCATCCCATGAAGGGACCAGGGCATCAGCCATCATCCCATGAAGGGACCAGGGCATCAGCCATCATCCCATGAAGGGACCAGGGCATCAGCCATCATCCCATGAAGGGACCAGGGCATCAGCCATCATCCCATGAAGGGACCAGGGCATCAGCCATCATCCCATGAAGGGACCAGGGCATCAGCCATCATCCCATGAAGGGACCAGGGCATCAGCCATCATCCCATGAAGGGACCAGGGCATCAGCCATCATCCCATGAAGGGACCAGGGCATCAGCCATCATCCCATGAAGGGACCAGGGCATCAGCCATCATCCCATGAAGGGACCAGGGCATCAGCCATCATCCCATGAAGGGACCAGGGCATCAGCCATCATCCCATGAAGGGACCAGGGCATCAGCCATCATCCCATGAAGGGACCAGGGCATCAGCCATCATCCCATGAAGGGACCAGGGCATCAGCCATCATCCCATGAAGGGACCAGTGCATCAAAAATCATCCCATGAAGGGACCAGTGCATCAAAAATCATCCCATGAAGGGACCAGGGCATCACAGCACTATGATTAGAGGTATGCAAGATCATCCCATGAAGGGACCAGTGCATCAGACATCATTCCATGAAGGGACCAGTGCATCAGAGATAATCCCATGAAGGGACCAGGGCATCACAGCACTATGATTAGAGGTATGCAAGATCATCCCATGAACGGACCAGGGCATCAGAGATCATCCCATGAAGGGACCAGGGCATCAGAGATCATCCCATGAAGGGACCAGGGCATCAGAGATCATCCCATGAAGGGACCAGGGCATCAGAGATCATCCCATGAAGGGACCAGGGCATCAGAGATCATCCCATGAAGGGACCAGGGCATCAGAGATCATCCCATGAAGGGACCAGGGCATCAGAGATCATCCCATGAAGGGACCAGGGCATCAGACATCATCCCATGAAGGGACCAGGGCATCAGACATCATCCCATGAAGGGACCAGGGCATCAGACATCATCCCATGAAGGGACCAGGGCATCAGACATCATCTCATGAAGGGACCAGGGCATCAGACATCATCCCATGAAGGGACCAGGGCATCAGACATCATCCCATGAAGTGACCAGGGCATCAGACATCATCCCATGAAGTGACCAGGGCATCAGAGCACTATGATTAGAGGTATGCAAGATCTTCCCATGAAGGGACCAGTGCATCAAAAATCATCCCATGAAGGGACCAGTGCATCCAAAATCATCCCATGAAGGGACCAGTGCATCAAAAATCATCCCATGTAGGGACCAGGGCATCACAGCACTATGATTAGAGGTATGCAAAATCATCCCATGAAGGGACCAGTGCATCAGAAATCATTCCATGAAGGGACCAGGGCATCACAGCACTATGATTAGAGGTATGCAAGATCATCCCATGAAGGGACCAGTGCATCAGAGATCATCCCATGAAGGGACCAGTGCATCACAGCACTATGATTAGAGGTATGCAAAATCATCCCATGAAGGGACCAGTGCATCAGAAATCATTCCATGAAGGGACCAGGGCATCACAGCACTATGATTAGAGGTATGCAAGATCATCCCATGAAGGGACCAGTGCATCAGACATCATTCCATGAAGGGACCAGTGCATCAGAGATCATTCCATGAAGGGACCAGTGCATCGGAGATCATCCCATGAAGGGACCAGGGCATTGGAGATCATCCCATGAAGGGACCAGGGCATCGGAGATCATCCCATGAAGGGACCAGGGCATCGGAGATCATCCCATGAAGGGACCAGGGCATCGGAGATCATCCCATGAAGGGACCAGGGCATTGGAGATCATCCCATGAAGGGACCAGGGCATCGGAGATCATCCCATGAAGGGACCAGGGCATCACAGCACTATGATTAGAGGTATGCAAGATCATCCCATGAAGGGACCAGGGCATCAGTGATCATCCCATGAAGGGACCAGGGCATCAGTGATCATCCCATGAAGGGACCAGGGCATCAGTGATCATCCCATGAAGGGACCAGGGCATCAGTGATCATCCCATGAAGGGACCAGGGCATCAGAAATCATCCCATGAAGGGACCAGGGCATCAGAAATCATCCCATGAAGGGACCAGGGCATCAAATCATCCCATGAAGGGACCAGGGCATCAGAAATCATCCCATGAAGGGACCAGGGCATCAGAAATCATCCCATGAAGGGACCAGGGCATCAGAAATCATCCCATGAAGGGACCAGGTCATCCGATCATCCCATGAAGGGACCAGTGCATCACAGCACTATGATTAGAGGTGTGCAAGATCATCCCATGAAGGGACCAGTGCATCAGACATCATCCCATGAAGGGACCAGTGCATCAGACATCATCCCATGAAGGGACCAGGGCATCAGCCATCATCCCGTGAAGGGACCAGGGCATCAGACATCATCCCATGAGGGGACCAGTGCATCAGAGCACTATGATTAGAGGTATGCAAGATCTTCCCATGAAGGGACCAGGGCATCAGAGATCATCCCATGAAGGGACCAGTGCATCAAAAATCATCCCATGAAGGGACCAGTGCATCAAAAATCATCCCATGAAGGGACCAGTGCATCAAAAATCATCCCATGAAGGGACCAGTGCATCAAAAATCATCCCATGAAGGGACCAGTGCATCAAAAATCATCCCATGAAGGGACCAGTGCATCAAAAATCATCCCATGAAGGGACCAGGGCATCAGCCATCATCCCATGAAGGGACCAGGGCATCAGCCATCATCCCATGAAGGGACCAGGGCATCAGCCATCATCCCATGAAGGGACCAGGGCATTAGCCATCATCCCATGAAGGGACCAGGGCATTAGCCATCATCCCATGAAGGGACCAGGGCATCAGCCATCATCCCATGAAGGGACCAGGGCATCAGCCATCATCCCATGAAGGGACCAGGGCATCAGCCATCATCCCATGAAGGGACCAGGGCATCAGCCATCATCCCATGAAGGGACCAGGGCATCAGCCATCATCCCATGAAGGGACCAGGGCATCAGCCATCATCCCATGAAGGGACCAGGGCATCAGCCATCATCCCATGAAGGGACCAGGGCATCAGCCATCATCCCATGAAGGGACCAGGGCATCAGCCATCATCCCATGAAGGGACCAGGGCATCAGCCATCATCCCATGAAGGGACCAGGGCATCAGCCATCATCCCATGAAGGGACCAGGGCATCAGCCATCATCCCATGAAGGGACCAGGGCATCAGACATCATCCCATGAGGGGACCAGGGCATCAGCCATCATCCCATGAGGGGACCAGGGCATCAGCCATCATCCCATGAGGGGACCAGTGCATCAGAGCACTATGATTAGAGGTATGCAAGATCTTCCCATGAAGGGACCAGGGCATCAGAGATCATCCCATGAAGGGACCAGTGCATCAAAAATCATCCCATGAAGGGACCAGTGCATCAAAAATCATCCCATGAAGGGACCAGGGCATCACAGCACTATGATTAGAGGTATGCAAGATCATCCCATGAAGGGACCAGTGCATCACAGCACTATGATTAGAGGTATGCAAGATCATCCCATGAAGGGACCAGGGCATCAGAGATCATCCCATGAAGGGACCAGGGCATCAGAGATCATCCCATGAAGGGACCAGGGCATCAGAGATCATCCCATGAAGGGACCAGGGCATCAGAGATCATCCCATGAAGGGACCAGGGCATCAGAGATCATCCCATGAAGGGACCAGGGCATCAGAGATCATCCCATGAAGGGACCAGGGCATCAGGGATCATCCCATGAAGGGACCAGGGCATCAGGGATCATCCCATGAAGGGACCAGTGCATCAGCCATCATCCCATGAAGGGACCAGGGCATCAGCCATCATCCCATGAAGGGACCAGGGCATCAGCCATCATCCCATGAAGGGACCAGGGCATCAGACATCATCCCATGAAGGGACCAGTGCATCAGAGATCATCCCATGAAGGGACCAGGGCATCACAGCACTATGATTAGAGGTATGCAAGATCATCCCATGAAGGGACCAGTGCAGATATCATCCCATGAAGGAACCAGTGCATCAAAGATCATCCCATGAAGGGACCAGTGCATCAAAGATCATCCCATGAAGGGACCAGTGCATCACAGCACTATGATTAGAGGTATGCAAGATCATCCCATGAAGGGACCAGTGCATCACAGCACTATGATTGGAGGTATGCAAGATCATCCCATGAAGGGACCAGGGCATCACAGCACTATGATTAGAGGTATGCAAGATCATCCCATGAAGGGACCACTGCATCAGAGATCATCCAATGAAGGGACCAGGGCATCAGAGATCATCCCATAAAGGGACCAGGGCATCAGAGATCATCCCATAAAGGGACCAGGGCATCAGAGATCATCCCATAAAGGGACCAGGGCATCACAGCACTATGATTAGAGGTATGCTAGATCATCCCATAAAGGGACCAGTGCATCAGAGATCATCCCATGAAGGGACCAGGGCATCAGAGAACATCCCATGAAGGGACCAGTACACCACAGCACGTACATTAGAGGTATGCAAGATCATCCCATGAAGGGACCAGTGCATCAGAGATCATCCCATGAAGGGACCAGGGCATGAGAGATCATCCCATGAAGGGACCAGGACATCAGAGATCATCCAATGAAGGGACCAGGACATCAGAGATCATCCAATGAAGGGACCAGGACATCAGAGATCATCCCATGAAGGGACCAGGACATCAGAGATCATCCCATGAAGGGACCAGGACATCAGAGATCATCCCATGAAGGGACCAGTGCATCAGAGATCATCCCATGAAGGGACCAGTGCATCAGAGATCATCCCATGAAGGGACCAGGGATCATCCCATGAAGGGACCAGGGCATCAGAGATCATCCCATAAAGGGACCAGGGCATCAGAGATCATCCCATAAAGGGACCAGGGCATCAGAGATCATCCCATAAAGGGACCAGGGCATCAGAGATCATCCCATAAAGGGACCAGGGCATCAGAGATCATCCCATAAAGGGACCAGGGCATCAGAGATCATCCCATAAAGGGACCAGGGCATCACAGCACTATGATTAGAGGTATGCTAGATCATCCCATAAAGGGACCAGTGCATCAGAGATCATCCCATGAAGGGACCAGTGCATCAGAGATCATCCCATGAAGGGACCAGGGCATCAGAGATCATCCCATGAAGGGACCAGGGCATGAGAGATCATCCCATGAAGGGACCAGGACATCAGAGATCATCCAATGAAGGGACCAGGACATCAGATCATCCAATGAAGGGACCAGGACATCAGAGATCATCCCATGAAGGGACCAGGACATCAGAGATCATCCCATGAAGGGACCAGTGCATCAGAGATCATCCCATGAAGGGACCAGTGCATCAGAGATCATCCCATGAAGGGACCAGGGATCATCCCATGAAGGGACCAGGGCATCAGGGATCATCCCATGAAGGGACCAGGGCATCAGGGATCATCCCATGAAGGGACCAGGGCATCAGGGATCATCCCATGAAGGGACCAGGGCATCAGGGATCATCCCATGAAGGGACCAGGGCATCAGAAAATCAGAAATCAACCCATGAAGGGACCAGGGCATCAGAAATCATCCCATGAAGGGACCAGGGCATCAGAGACCATCCCATGAAGGGACCAGGGCATCAGCCATCATCCCATGAAGGGACCAGGGCATCAGCCATCATCCCATGAAGGGACCAGGGCATCAGCCATCATCCCATGAAGGGACCAGGGCATCAGCCATCATCCCATGAAGGGACCAGGGCATCAGCCATCATCCCATGAAGGGACCAGGGCATCAGCCATCATCCCATGAAGGGACCAGGGCATCAGCCATCATCCCATGAAGGGACCAGGGCATCAGCCATCATCCCATGAAGGGACCAGGGCATCAGCCATCATCCCATGAAGGGACCAGGGCATCAGCCATCATCCCATGAAGGGACCAGGGCATCAGCCATCATCCCATGAAGGGACCAGGGCATCAGACATCATCCCATGAGGGGACCAGTGCATCAGAGCACTATGATTAGAGGTATGCAAGATCTTCCCATGAAGGGACCAGGGCATCAGAGATCATCCCATGAAGGGACCAGTGCATCAAAAATCATCCCATGAAGGGACCAGTGCATCAAAAATCATCCCATGAAGGGACCAGGGCATCACAGCACTATGATTAGAGGTATGCAAGATCATCCCATGAAGGGACCAGTGCATCAGACATCATTCCATGAAGGGACCAGTGCATCAGAGATCATCCCATGAAGGGACCAGGGCATCACAGCACTATGATTAGAGGTATGCAAGATCATCCCATGAACGGACCAGGGCATCAGAGATCATCCCATGAAGGGACCAGGGCATCAGAGATCATCCCATGAAGGGACCAGGGCATCAGAGATCATCCCATGAAGGGACCAGGGCATCAGAGATCATCCCATGAAGGGACCAGGGCATCAGAGATCATCCCATGAAGGGATCAGGGCATCAGACATCATCCCATGAAGGGACCAGGGCATCAGACATCATCCCATGAAGGGACCAGGGCATCAGACATCATCCCATGAAGTGACCAGGGCATCAGACATCATCCCATGAAGTGACCAGGGCATCAGAGCACTATGATTAGAGGTATGCAAGATCTTCCCATGAAGGGACCAGTGCATCAAAAATCATCCCATGAAGGGACCAGTGCATCCAAAATCATCCCATGAAGGGACCAGTGCATCAAAAATCATCCCATGTAGGGACCAGGGCATCACAGCACTATGATTAGAGGTATGCAAAATCATCCCATGAAGGGACCAGTGCATCAGAAATCATTCCATGAAGGGACCAGGGCATCACAGCACTATGATTAGAGGTATGCAAGATCATCCCATGAAGGGACCAGTGCATCAGAGATCATCCCATGAAGGGACCAGTGCATCACAGCACTATGATTAGAGGTATGCAAAATCATCCCATGAAGGGACCAGTGCATCAGAAATCATTCCATGAAGGGACCAGGGCATCACAGCACTATGATTAGAGGTATGCAAGATCATCCCATGAAGGGACCAGTGCATCAGACATCATTCCATGAAGGGACCAGTGCATCAGAGATCATTCCATGAAGGGACCAGTGCATCGGAGATCATTCCATGAAGGGACCAGGGCATCGGAGATCATCCCATGAAGGGACCAGGGCATTGGAGATCATCCCATGAAGGGACCAGGGCATCGGAGATCATCCCATGAAGGGACCAGGGCATCGGAGATCATCCCATGAAGGGACCAGGGCATCGGAGATCATCCCATGAAGGGACCAGGGCATCGGAGATCATCCCATGAAGGGACCAGGGCATCACAGCACTATGATTAGAGGTATGCAAGATCATCCCATGAAGGGACCAGGGCATCAGTGATCATCCCATGAAGGGACCAGGGCATCAGTGATCATCCCATGAAGGGACCAGGGCATCAGTGATCATCCCATGAAGGGACCAGGGCATCAGAAATCATCTCATGAAGGGACCAGGGCATCAAATCATCCCATGAAGGGACCAGGGCATCAGAAATCATCCCATGAAGGGACCAGGGCATCAGAAATCATCCCATGAAGGGACCAGGGCATCAGAAATCATCCCATGAAGGGACCAGGTCATCCGATCATCCCATGAAGGGACCAGTGCATCACAGCACTATGATTAGAGGTGTGCAAGATCATCCCATGAAGGGACCAGTGCATCAGAGATCATCCCATGAAGGGACCAGGGCATCAGAGATCATCCCATGAAGGGACCAGTGCATCAGACATCATCCCATGAAGGGACCAGGGCATCAGACATCATCCCATGAAGGGACCAGGGCATCAGACATCATCCCATGAGGGGACCAGTGCATCAGAGCACTATGATTAGAGGTATGCAAGATCTTCCCATGAAGGGACCAGGGCATCAGAGATCATCCCATGAAGGGACCAGTGCATCAAAAATCATCCCATGAAGGGACCAGTGCATCAAAAATCATCCCATGAAGGGACCAGTGCATCAAAAATCATCCCATGAAGGGACCAGTGCATCAAAAATCATCCCATGAAGGGACCAGGGCATCAGCCATCATCCCATGAAGGGACCAGGGCATCAGCCATCATCCCATGAAGGGACCAGGGCATCAGCCATCATCCCATGAAGGGACCAGGGCATCAGCCATCATCCCATGAAGGGACCAGGGCATCAGCCATCATCCCATGAAGGGACCAGGGCATCAGCCATCATCCCATGAAGGGACCAGGGCATCAGCCATCATCCCATGAAGGGACCAGGGCATCAGCCATCATCCCATGAAGGGACCAGGGCATCAGCCATCATCCCATGAAGGGACCAGGGCATCAGCCATCATCCCATGAAGGGACCAGGGCATCAGCCATCATCCCATGAAGGGACCAGGGCATCAGCCATCATCCCATGAAGGGACCAGGGCATCAGCCATCATCCCATGAAGGGACCAGGGCATCAGCCATCATCCCATGAAGGGACCAGGGCATCAGCCATCATCCCATGAAGGGACCAGGGCATCAGCCATCATCCCATGAAGGGACCAGGGCATCAGCCATCATCCCATGAAGGGACCAGGGCATCAGCCATCATCCCATGAAGGGACCAGGGCATCAGCCATCATCCCATGAAGGGACCAGGGCATCAGACATCATCCCATGAGGGGACCAGGGCATCAGACATCATCCCATGAGGGGACCAGGGCATCAGACATCATCCCATGAGGGGACCAGTGCATCAGAGCACTATGATTAGAGGTATGCAAGATCTTCCCATGAAGGGACCAGGGCATCAGAGATCATCCCATGAAGGGACCAGTGCATCAAAAATCATCCCATGAAGGGACCAGTGCATCAAAAATCATCCCATGAAGGGACCAGGGCATCACAGCACTATGATTAGAGGTATGCAAGATCATCCCATGAAGGGACCAGTGCATCACAGCACTATGATTAGAGGTATGCAAGATCATCCCATGAAGGGACCAGGGCATCAGAGATCATCCCATGAAGGGACCAGGGCATCAGAGATCATCCCATGAAGGGACCAGGGCATCAGAGATCATCCCATGAAGGGACCAGGGCATCAGAGATCATCCCATGAAGGGACCAGGGCATCAGAGATCATCCCATGAAGGGACCAGGGCATCAGAGATCATCCCATGAAGGGACCAGGGCATCAGGGATCATCCCATGAAGGGACCAGGGCATCAGGGATCATCCCATGAAGGGACCAGGGCATCAGAGATCATCCCATGAAGGGACCAGTGCATCAGAGATCATCCCATGAAGGGACCAGTGCATCAGAGATCATCCCATGAAGGGACCAGGGCATCACAGCACTATGATTAGAGGTATGCAAGATCATCCCATGAAGGGACCAGTGCAGATATCATCCCATGAAGGAACCAGTGCATCAAAGATCATCCCATGAAGGGACCAGTGCATCAAAGATCATCCCATGAAGGGACCAGTGCATCACAGCACTATGATTAGAGGTATGCAAGATCATCCCATGAAGGGACCAGTGCATCACAGCACTATGATTGGAGGTATGCAAGATCATCCCATGAAGGGACCAGGGCATCACAGCACTATGATTAGAGGTATGCAAGATCATCCCATGAAGGGACCACTGCATCAGAGATCATCCAATGAAGGGACCAGGGCATCAGAGATCATCCCATAAAGGGACCAGGGCATCAGAGATCATCCCATAAAGGGACCAGGGCATCAGAGATCATCCCATAAAGGGACCAGGGCATCACAGCACTATGATTAGAGGTATGCTAGATCATCCCATAAAGGGACCAGTGCATCAGAGATCATCCCATGAAGGGACCAGGGCATCAGAGAACATCCCATGAAGGGACCAGTACACCACAGCACGTACATTAGAGGTATGCAAGATCATCCCATGAAGGGACCAGTGCATCAGAGATCATCCCATGAAGGGACCAGGGCATGAGAGATCATCCCATGAAGGGACCAGGACATCAGAGATCATCCAATGAAGGGACCAGGACATCAGAGATCATCCAATGAAGGGACCAGGACATCAGAGATCATCCCATGAAGGGACCAGGACATCAGAGATCATCCCATGAAGGGACCAGGACATCAGAGATCATCCCATGAAGGGACCAGTGCATCAGAGATCATCCCATGAAGGGACCAGTGCATCAGAGATCATCCCATGAAGGGATCAGTGCATCAGAGATCATCCCATGAAGGGGCCAGGGATCATCCCATGAAGGGACCAGGACATCAGGGATCATCCCATGAAGGGACCAGGGCATCAGGGATCATCCCATGAAGGGACCAGGGCATCAGGGATCATCCCATGAAGGGACCAGGGCATCAGAAAATCAGAAATCAACCCATGAAGGGACCAGGGCATCAGAAATCATCCCATGAAGGGACAAGGGCATCAGAAATCATCCCATGAAGGGACCAGGGCATCAGAAAATCAGAAATCAACCCATGAAGGGACCAGGGCATCAGAAATCATCCCATGAAGGGACCAGGGCATCAGAGACCATCCCATGAAGGGACCAGTGCATCAGAGATCATCCCATGAAGGGACCAGGGCATCACAGCACTATGATTAGAGGTATGCAAGATCATCCCATGAAGGGACCAGGGCATCAGAGATCATCCCATGAAGGGACCAGGGCATCAGAGATCATCCCATGAAGGGACCAGTGCATAAGACATCATCCCATGAAGGGACCAGGGCATCAGAGATCATCCCATGAAGGGACCAGGGCATCAGAGATCATCCCATGAAGGGACCAGGGCATCACAGCACTATGATTAGAGGTATGCAAGATCATCCCATGAAGGGACCAGTGCATCCGAGATCATCCCATGCAGGGACCAGTGCATCCAAGATCATCCCATGAAGGGACCAGTGCATCACAGCACTATGATTAGAGGTATGCAAGATCATCCCATGAAGGGACCAGTGCATCAGAGATCATCCCATGAAGGGACCAGGGCATCAGAGATCATCCCATGAAGGGACCAGGGCATCAGAGATCATCCCATGAAGGGACCAGTACACCACAGCACGTACATTAGAGGTATGCAAGATCATCCCATGAAGGGAGCAGTGCAAAGATAATCCCATGAAGGGACCAGTGCATCGAGATCGTCCCATAAAGGACCAGGGCATCACAGCACTATGATTAGTGGTATGCAAAATCATCCCATGAAGGGACCACTGCATCGGAGATCATCCCATGAAGGGACCAGGGCATCGGAGATCATCCCATGAAGGGACCAGGGCATCGGAGATCATCCCATGAAGGGACCAGGGCATCACAGCACTATGATTAGAGGTATGCAAGATCATCCCATGAAGGGACCAGGGCATGAGAGATCATCCCATGAAGGGACCAGGACATCAGAGATCATCCCATGAAGGGACCAGGACATCAGAGATCATCCCATGAAGGGACCAGGGCATCAGAGATCATCCCATGAAGGGACCAGGGCATCAGAGATCATCCCATGAAGGGACCAGGGCGTCAGAGATCATCCCATGAAGGGACCAGGGCGTCAGATCATCCCATGAAGGGACCAGGGCGTCAGAGATCATCCCATGAAGGGACCAGGGCGTCAGAGATCATCCCATGAAGGGACCAGGGCGTCAGAGATCATCCCATGAAGGGACCAGGGCGTCAGAGATCATCCCATGAAGGGACCAGGGCGTCAGAGATCATCCCATGAAGGGACCAGGGCATCAGAGATCATCCCATGAAGGGACCAGTGCATCACAGCACTATGATTAGAGGTATGCAAGATCATCTGATGCCCTGGTCCCTTCATGGGATGATCTCTGACGCCCTGGTCCCTTCATGGGATGATCTCTGACGCCCTGGTCCCTTCATGGGATGATCTCTGAGTGCATGAGCGATCATCCCATAAAGGGACCAGTGCATGAGAGATCATCCCATAAAGGGACCAGGGCATCAGAGATCATCCCATGAAGGGACCAGGGCATCAGAGATCATACCATGAAGGGACCAGGGCATCAGAGATCATACCATGAAGGGACCAGTGCATCAGAGATCATCCCATGAAGGGACCAGTGCATCAGAGATCATCCCATGAAGGGACCAGGGCATCACAGCACTATGATTAGAGGTATGCAAGATCATCCCATGAAGGGACCAGTGCAGATATCATCCCATGAAGGAACCAGTGCATCAGAGAACATCCCATGAAGGGACCAGTACACCACAGCACGTACATTAGAGGTATGCAAGATCATCCCATGAAGGGACCAGTGCATCAGAGATCATCCCATGAAGGGACCAGGACATCAGAGATCATCCCATGAAGGGACCAGGACATCAGAGATCATCCCATGAAGGGACCAGGGCATCAGAGATCATCCCATGAAGGGACCAGGGCATCAGAGATCATCCCATGAAGGGACCAGTGCATCAGAGATCATCCCATGAAGGGACCAGTGCATCAGAGATCATCCCATGAAGGGACCAGTGCATCAGGGATCATCCCATGAAGGGACCAGTGCATCAGGGTTCATCCCATGAAGGGACCAGTGCATCAGGGATCATCCCATGAAGGGACCAGGGATCATCCCATGAAGGGACCAGGGCATCAGGGATCATCCCATGAAGGGACCAGGGCATCAGGGATCATCCCATGACGGGACCAGGGCATCAGAAATCATCCCATGAAGGGACCAGGGCATCAGAAAATCAGAAATCATCCCATGAAGGGACCAGGGCATCAGAAATCATCCCATGAAGGGACAAGGGCATCAGAAATCATCCCATGAAGGGACCAGGGCATCAGAAAATCAGAAATCAACCCATGAAGGGACGAGGGCATCAGAAATCATCCCATGAAGGGACCAGGGCATCAGAAATCATCCCATGAAGGGACCAGTGCATCAGAAATCATCCCATGAAGGGACCAGTGCATCAGAGATCATCCCATGAAGGGACCAGAGCATCAGACATCATCCCATGAAGGGACCAGAGCATCAGACATCATCCCATCAAAGGACCAGAGCATCAGACATCATCCCATGAAGGGACCAGAGCATCAGACATCATCCCATGAAGGGACCAGAGCATCAGACATCATCCCATGAAGGGACCAGGGCATCACAGCACTATGATTAGAGGTATGCAAGATCATCCCATGAAGGGACCAGTGCATCAGAGATCATCCCATGAAGGGACCAGGGCATCAGAGATCATCCCATGAAGGGACCAGGGCATCAGAGATCATCCCATGAAGGGACCAGGGCATCAGAGATCATCCCATGAAGGGACCAGGGCATCAGAGATCATCCCATGAAGGGACCAGGGCATCAGAGATCATCCCATGAAGGGACCAGGGCATCAGAGATCATCCCATGAAGGGACCAGGGCATCAGAGATCATCCCATGAAGGGACCAGGGCATCAGAGATCATCCCATGAAGGGACCAGGGCATCAGAGATCATCACATGAAGGGACCAGGGCATCAGAGCATCCCATGAAGGGACCAGGGCATCAGAGATCATCCCATGAAGGGACCAGGGCATCAGAGATCATCCCATGAAGGGACCAGGGCACCACACACTATGATTAGAGGTATGCAAGATCATCCCATGAAGAAACCAGTGCATCAGAGATCATCCCATGAAGGGACCAGTGCATCAGAGATCATCCCATGAAGGGACCAGTGCATCAGAGATCATCCCATGAAGGGACCAGTGCATCAGAGATCATCCCATGAAGGGACCAGGGCATCACAGCACTATGATTAGAGGTATGCAAGATCATCCCATGAAGGGACCAGTGCATCACAGCACTATGATTAGAGGTTTGCAAGATCATCCCATGAAGGGACCAGTGCATCAGACATCATCCCATGAAGGGAGCAGAGCATCAGTCATCATCCCATGAAGGGACCAGGGCATCGAAATCATCCCATGAAGGGACCAGGGCATCAGAAATCATCCCATGAAGGGACCAGGGCATCAGAAATCATCCCATGAAGGGACCAGGGCATCAGAAATCATCCCATGAAGGGACCAGGGCATCAGAAATCATCCCATGAAGGGACCAGGGCATCAGAAATCATCCCATGAAGGGACCAGGGCATCAGAAATCATCCCATGAAGGGACCAGGGCATCAGAAATCATCCCATGAAGGGACCAGGGCATCAGAAATCATCCCATGAAGGGACCAGGGCATCAGAAACCATCCCATGAAGGGACCAGTGCATCAGAGATCATCCCATGAAGGGACCAGAGCATCAGACATCATCCCATGAAGGGACCAGGGCATCACAGCACTATGATTAGAGGTATGCAAGATCATCCCATGAAGAGACCAGTGCATCAAAAATCATCCCATGAAGGGACCAGTGCATCAAAAATCATCCCATGAAGGGACCAGTGCATCAAAAATCATCCCATGAAGGGACCAGTGCATCAAAAATCATCCCATGAAGGGACCAGTGCATCAAAAATCATCCCATGAAGGGACCAGAGCATCAGACATCATCCCATGAAGGGACCAGGGCATCACAGCACTATGATTAGAGGTATGCAAGATCATCCCATGAAGGGACCAGGGCATGAGAGATCATCCCATGAAGGGACCAGGACATCAGAGATCATCCCATGAAGGGACCAGGACATCAGAGATCATCCCATGAAGGGACCAGGACATCAGAGATCATCCCATGAAGGGACCAGGGCATCAGAGATCATCCCATGAAGGGACCAGGGCGTCAGATCATCCCATGAAGGGACCAGGGCGTCAGAGATCATCCCATGAAGGGACCAGGGCGTCAGAGATCATCCCATGAAGGGACCAGGGCGTCAGAGATCATCCCATGAAGGGACCAGGGCATCAGAAATCATCCCATGAAGGGACCAGGGCATCAGAAATCATCCCATGAAGGGACCAGGGCATCAGAAATCATCCCATGAAGGGACCAGGGCATCAGAAACCATCCCATGAAGGGACCAGTGCATCAGAGATCATCCCATGAAGGGACCAGGGCATCGGAGATCATCCCATGAAGGGACCAGGGCATCACAGCACTATAATTAGAGGTATGCAAGATCATCCCATGAAGGGACCAGGGCATCAGAAATCATCCCATGAAGGGACAAGGGCATCAGAAATCATCCCATGAAGGGACCAGGGCATCAGAGACCATCCCATGAAGGGACCAGGGCATCAGAGACCATCCCATGAAGGGACCAGTGCATCAGAGATCATCCCATGAAGGGACCAGTGCATCACAGCACTATGATTAGAGGTATGCAAGATCATCCCATGAAGGGACCAGTGCATCAGAGATCATCCCATGAAGGGACCAGTACACCACAGCACTTACATTAGAGGTATGCAAGATCAGCCCATGAAGGGACCAGTGCATCAGAGATCATCCCATGAAGGGACCAGGGCATCAGAGATCATCCCATGAAGGGACCAGGGCATCAGATCATCCCATGAAGGGACCAGGGCATCAGAGATCATCCCATGAAGGGACCAGGGCACCACAGCACTATGATGAGGTATGCAAGATCATCCCATGAAGGGACCAGTGCATCACAGCACTATGATTAGAGGTTTGCAAGATCATCCCATGAAGGGACCAGTGCATCAGACATAATCCCATGAAGGGACCAGTGCATCAGACATCATCCCATGAAGGGACCAGTGCATCAGACATCATCCCATGAAGGGACCAGTGCATCAGAGATCATCCCATGAAGGGACCAGTGCATCAGAGATCATCCCATGAAGGGACCAGTGCATCAAAAATCATCCCATGAAGGGACCAGTGCATCAAAAATCATCCCATGAAGGGACCAGTGCATCAAAAATCATCCCATGAAGGGACCAGTGCATCAAAAATCATCCCATGAAGGGACCAGTGCATCAAAAATCATCCCATGAAGGGACCAGTGCATCAAAAATCATCCCATGAAGGGACCAGTGCATCAAAAATCATCACATGAAGGGACCAGTGCATCAAAAATCATCCCATGAAGGGACCAGGGCATCACAAATTATCCCATGAAGGGACCAGGGCATCGGAGATCATCCTATGAAGGGACCAGGGCATCGGAGATCATCCCATGAAGGGACCAGGGCATCAGAGATCATCCCATGAAGGGACCAGGGCATCAGAGATCATCCCATGAAGGGACCAGGGCATCAGAGATCATCCCATGAAGGGACCAGGGCATCAGAGATCATCCCATGAAGGGACCAGGGCATCAGATATCATCCCATGAAGGGACCAGGGCATCAGATATCATCCCATGAAGGGACCAGGGCATCACAGCACTATGATTAGAGGTATGCAAGATCATCCCATGAAGGGACCAGGGCATCACAGCACTATGATTAGAGGTATGCAAGATCATCCCATGAAGGGACCAGTGCATCAGAGATCATCCCGTGAAGGGACCAGTGCATCAGAGATCATCCCGTGAAGGGACCAGTGCATCAGAGATCATCCCGTGAAGGGACCAGTGCATCAGAGATCATCCCGTGAAGGGACCAGTGCATCAGAGATCATCCCGTGAAGGGACCAGTGCATCAGAGATCATCCCATGAAGGGACCAGTGCATCAGACATCATCCCATGAAGGGACCAGTGCATCAGACATAATCCCATGAAGGGACCAGTGCATCACATCACTATGATTAGAGGTATGCAAGATCATCCCATAAAGGGACCAGTGCATCAGACATCATCCCATGAAGGGACCAGTGCATCAGACATCATCCCATGAAGGGACCAGTGCATCAGAGATCATCCCATGAAGGGACCAGTGCATCAGAGATCATCCCATGAAGGGACCAGTGCATCAGAGATCATCCCATGAAGGGACCAGTGCATCAGAGATCATCCCATGAAGGGACCAGTGCATCAGAGATCATCCCATGAAGGGACCAGTACACCACAGCACGTATATTAGAGGTATGCAAGATCATCCCATGAAGGGACCAGTGCATCAGAGATCATCCCATGAAGGGACCAGTGCATCAGAGATCATCCCATGAAGGGACCAGTGCATCAGAGATCATCCCATGAAGGGACCAGTGCATCAGTGATCATCCCATGAAGGGACCAGTGCACCACAGCACGTACATTAGAGGTATGCAAGATCATCCCATGAAGGGACCAGTGCATCAGAGATCATCCCATGAAGGGACCAGTGCATCAGAGATCATCCCATGAAGGGACCAGTGCATCAGAGATCATCCCATGAAGGGACCAGTACACCACAGCACGTACATCAGTGGTATGCAAGATCATCCCATGAAGGGACCAGTGCAAAGATAATCCCATGAAGGGACCAGGGCATCAGACATCATCCCATGAAGGGACCAGGGCATCAGAGATCATCCCATGAAGGGACCAGGGCATCAGAGATCATCCCATGAAGGGACCAGGGCATCAGAGATCATCCCATGAAGGGACTAGGGCATCAGAGATCATCCCATGAAGGGACCAGGGCATCAGAGATCATCCCATGAAGGGAC
The DNA here is from genome assembly GCF_964204655.1 of Triturus cristatus. Taxonomy (NCBI): domain Eukaryota; kingdom Metazoa; phylum Chordata; class Amphibia; order Caudata; family Salamandridae; genus Triturus; species Triturus cristatus. The sequence goes on from NC_140592.1 coordinate 1,008,291,046, forward strand.
CAGGGCATCAGAGATCATCCCATGAAGGGACCAGGGCATCAGAGATCATCCCATGAAGGGACCAGGGCATCACAGTACTATGATTAGAGGTATGCAAGATCATCCCATGAAGGGACCAGGGCATCACAGCACTATGATTAGAGGTATGCAAGATCATCCCATGAAGGGACCAGTGCATCAGAGATCATCCCGTGAAGGGACCAGTGCATCAGAGATCATCCCGTGAAGGGACCAGTGCATCAGAGATCATCCCGTGAAGGGACCAGTGCATCAGAGATCATCCCGTGAAGGGACCAGTGCATCAGAGATCATCCCGTGAAGGGACCAGTGCATCAGAGATCATCCCGTGAAGGGACCAGTGCATCAGACATCATCCCGTGAAGGGACCAGTGCATCAGACATCATCCCGTGAAGGGACCAGTGCATCAGACATCATCCCGTGAAGGGACCAGTGCATCAGACATCATCCCGTGAAGGGACCAGTGCATCAGACATCATCCCGTGAAGGGACCAGTGCATCAGACATCATCCCGTGAAGGGACCAGTGCATCAGACATCATCCCATGAAAGGACCAGTGCATCAGACATCATCCCATGAAGGGACCAGTGCATCAGACATCATCCCATGAAGGGACCAGTGCATCAGACATCATCCCATGAAGGGACCAGTGCATCAGACATCATCCCATGAAGGGACCAGTGCATCAGACATCATCCCATGAAGGGACCAGTGCATCACATCACTGATTAGAGGTATGCAAGATCATCCCATAAAGGGACCAGTGCATCAGACATCATCCCATGAAGGGACCAGTGCATCAGACATCATCCCATGAAGGGACCAGTGCATCACATCACTGATTAGAGGTATGCAAGATCATCCCATAAAGGGACCAGTGCATCAGACATCATCCCATGAAGGGACCAGTGCATCAGAGATCATCCCATGAAGGGACCAGTGCATCAGATCATCCCATGAAGGGACCAGTACACCACAGCACGTATATTAGAGGTATGCAAGATCATCCCATGAAGGGACCAGTGCATCAGAGATCATCCCATGAAGGGACCAGTGCATCAGAGATCATCCCATGAAGGGACCAGTGCATCAGAGATCATTCCATGAAAGGACCAGTACACCACAGCACGTACATTAGAGGTATGCAAGATCATCCCATGAAGGGACCAGTGCATCAGAGATCATCCCATGAAGGGACCAGTGCATCAGAGATCATCCCATGAAGGGACCAGTGCATCAGAGATCATCCCATGAAGGGACCAGTGCATCAGAGATCATCCCATGAAGGGACCAGTACACCACAACACGTACATTAGTGGTATGCAAGATCATCCCATGAAGGGACCAGTGCAAAGATAATCCCATGAAGGGACCGGGGCATCAGACATCATCCCATGAAGGGACCAGTGCATCAGACATCATCCCATGAAGGGACCAGTGCATCAGACATCATCCCATGAAGGGACCAGGGCATCAGACATCATCCCATGAAGGGACCAGGGCATCAGACATCATCCCATGAAGGGACCAGGGCATCGGAGATCATCCCATGAAGGGACCAGGGCATCGGAGATCATCCCATGAAGGGACCAGGGCATCGGAGATCATCCCATGAGGGGACCAGGGCATCACAGCACTATGATTAGAGGTATGCAAGATCATCCCATGAAGGGACCAGTGCATCACAGCACTATGATTAGAGGTATGCAAGATCATCCCATGAAGGGACCAGGGCATCAGTGATCATCCCATGAAGGGACCAGGGCATCAGAAATCATCCCATGAAGGGACCAGGGCATCAGAAATCATCCCATGAAGGGACCAGGGCATCAGAAATCATCCCATGAAGGGACCAGTACACCACAGCACGTACATTAGAGGTATGCAAGATCATCCCATGAAGGGACCAGTGCAAAGATAATCCCATGAAGGGACCAGTGCATCAGACATCATCCCATGAAGGGACCAGGGCATCAGACATCATCCCATGAAGGGACCAGGGCATCAGAGATCATCCCATGAAGGGACCAGGGCATCAGAGATCATCCCATGAAGGGACCAGGGCATCAGAGATCATCCCATAAAGGGACCAGGGCATCAGAGATCATCCCATAAAGGGACCAGGGCATCAGAGATCATCCCATAAAGGGACCAGGGCATCACAGCACTATGATTAGAGGTATGCTAGATGATCCCATAAAGGGACCAGTGCATCAGAGATCATCCCATGAAGGGACCAGGGCATCAGAGATCATCCCATGAAGGGACCAGTACACCACAGCACGTACATTAGAGGAATGCAAGATCATCCCATGAAGGGACCAGTGCATCAGAGATCATCCCATGAAGGGACCAGGGCATGAGAGATCATCCCATGAAGGGACCAGGGCATCAGATCATCCCATGAAGGGACCAGGGCATCAGATCATCCCATGAAGGGACCAGGGCATCAGATCATCCCATGAAGGGACCAGGGCATCAGATCATCCCATGAAGGGACCAGGGCATCAGATCATCCCATGAAGGGACCAGTGCATCAGGGATCATCCCATGAAGGGACCAGTGCATCAGGGATCATCCCATGAAGGGACCAGTGCATCAGGGATCATCCCATGAAGGGACCAGTGCATCAGGGATCATCCCATGAAGGGACCAGTGCATCAGGGATCATCCCATGAAGGGACCAGTGCATCAGGGATCATCCCATGAAGGGACCAGTGCATCAGGGATCATCCCATGAAGGGACCAGAGATCATCCCATGAAGGGATCAGAGCACTATGATTAGAGGTACGCAAGCTCATCCCATGAAGGGACCAGTGCAGAGATCATCCCATGAAGGGACCAGTGCATCAAAGATCATCCCATGAAGGGACCAGTGCATCAGAGATCATCCCATGAAGGGACCAGGGCATCAGAGATCATCCCATGAAGGGACCAGGGCATCAGAGATCATCCCATGAAGGGACCAGGGCATCAGAGATCATCCCATGAAGGGACTAGGGCATCAGAGATCATCCCATGAAGGGACTAGGGCATCAGAGATCATCCCATGAAGGGACCAGGGCATCAGAGATCATCCCATGAAGGGACCAGGGCATCAGAGATCATCCCATGAAGGGACCAGGGCATCAGAGATCATCCCATGAAGGGACCAGGGCATCACAGTACTATGATTAGAGGTATGCAAGATCATCCCATGAAGGGACCAGGGCATCACAGCACTATGATTAGAGGTATGCAAGATCATCCCATGAAGGGACCAGTGCATCAGAGATCATCCCGTGAAGGGACCAGTGCATCAGAGATCATCCCGTGAAGGGACCAGTGCATCAGAGATCATCCCGTGAAGGGACCAGTGCATCAGAGATCATCCCGTGAAGGGACCAGTGCATCAGAGATCATCCCGTGAAGGGACCAGTGCATCAGAGATCATCCCGTGAAGGGACCAGTGCAGTAGAGATCATCCCGTGAAGGGACCAGTGCATCAGACATCATCCCGTGAAGGGACCAGTGCATCAGACATCATCCCGTGAAGGGACCAGTGCATCAGACATCATCCCGTGAAGGGACCAGTGCATCAGACATCATCCCGTGAAGGGACCAGTGCATCAGACATCATCCCGTGAAGGGACCAGTGCATCAGACATCATCCCATGAAAGGACCAGTGCATCAGACATCATCCCATGAAGGGACCAGTGCATCAGACATCATCCCATGAAGGGACCAGTGCATCAGACATCATCCCATGAAGGGACCAGTGCATCAGACATCATCCCATGAAGGGACCAGTGCATCAGACATCATCCCATGAAGGGACCAGTGCATCAGACATCATCCCATGAAGGGACCAGTGCATCACATCACTGATTAGAGGTATGCAAGATCATCCCATAAAGGGACCAGTGCATCAGACATCATCCCATGAAGGGACCAGTGCATCAGACATCATCCCATGAAGGGACCAGTGCATCACATCACTGATTAGAGGTATGCAAGATCATCCCATAAAGGGACCAGTGCATCAGACATCATCCCATGAAGGGACCAGTGCATCAGAGATCATCCCATGAAGGGACCAGTGCATCAGATCATCCCATGAAGGGACCAGTACACCACAGCACGTATATTAGAGGTATGCAAGATCATCCCATGAAGGGACCAGTGCATCAGAGATCATCCCATGAAGGGACCAGTGCATCAGAGATCATCCCATGAAGGGACCAGTGCATCAGAGATCATTCCATGAAAGGACCAGTACACCACAGCACGTACATTAGAGGTATGCAAGATCATCCCATGAAGGGACCAGTGCATCAGAGATCATCCCATGAAGGGACCAGTGCATCAGAGATCATCCCATGAAGGGACCAGTGCATCAGAGATCATCCCATGAAGGGACCAGTGCATCAGAGATCATCCCATGAAGGGACCAGTACACCACAGCACGTACATTAGTGGTATGCAAGATCATCCCATGAAGGGACCAGTGCAAAGATAATCCCATGAAGGGACCGGGGCATCAGACATCATCCCATGAAGGGACCAGTGCATCAGACATCATCCCATGAAGGGACCAGTGCATCAGACATCATCCCATGAAGGGACCAGGGCATCAGACATCATCCCATGAAGGGACCAGGGCATCAGACATCATCCCATGAAGGGACCAAGGCATCAGACATCATCCCATGAAGGGACCAGGGCATCAGACATCATCCCATGAAGGGACCAGGGCATCAGACATCATCCCATGAAGGGACCAGGGCATCAGACATCATCCCATGAAGGGACCAGGGCATCAGACATCATCCCATGAGGGGACCAGGGCATCAGAGATCATCCCATGAGGGGACCAGGGCATCAGAGATCATCCCATGAGGGGACCAGTGCATCAGAGCACTATGATTAGAGGTATGCAAGATCTTCCCATGAAGGGACCAGGGCATCAGAGATCATCCCATGAAGGGACCAGGGCATCAGAGATCATCCCATGAAGGGACCAGTGCATCAAAAATCATCCCATGAAGGGACCAGTTTATCAAACATCATCCCATGAAGGGACCAGGGCATCACAGCACTATGATTAGAGGTATGCAAAATCATCCCATGAAGGGACCAGTGCATCAGAAATCATTCCATGAAGGGACCAGGGCATCACAGCACTATGATTAGAGATATGCAAGATCATCCCATGAAGGGACCAGTGCATCAGACATCATTCCATGAAGGGACCAGTGCATCAGACATCATTCCACGAAGGGACCAGTGCATCAGAGATCATCCCATGAAGGGACCAGGGCATCAGAGATCATCCCATGAAGGGACCAGGGCATTGGAGATCATCCCATGAAGGGACCAGGGCATCGGAGATCATCCCATGAAGGGACCAGGGCATCGGAGATCATCCCATGAAGGGACCAGGGCATCGGAGATCATCCCATGAAGGGACCAGGGCATCACAGCACTATGATTAGAGGTATGCAAGATCATCCCATGAAGGGACCAGTGCATCACAGCACTATGATTAGAGGTATGCAAGATCATCCCATGAAGGGACCAGGGCATCAGAGATCATCCCATGAAGGGACCAGGGCATCAGAGATCATCCCATGAAGGGACCAGGGCATCAGACATCATCCCATGAAGGGACCAGGGCATCAGACATCATCCCATGAAGGGACCAGGTCATCAGACATCATCCCATGAAGGGACCAGGGCATCAGACATCATCCCATGAAGGGACCAGGGCATCAGACATCATCCCATGAAGGGACCAGGGCATCAGAGATCATCCCATGAAGGGACCAGGGCATCAGAGATCATCCCATGAAGGGACCAGGGCATCAGAGATCATCCCATGAAGGGACCAGGGCATCAGAGATCATCCCATGAAGGGACCAGGGCATCAGAGATCATCCCATGAAGGGACCAGGGCATCAGAGATCATCCCATGAAGGGACCAGGGCATCAGAGATCATCCCATGAAGGGACCAGGGCATCAGAGATCATCCCATGAAGGGACCAGGGCATCAGAGATCATCCCATGAAGGGACCAGGGCATCAGAGATCATCCCATGAAGGGACCAGGGCATCAGAGATCATCCCCTGAAGGGACCAGGGCATCAGAGATCATCCCCTGAAGGGACCAGGGCATCAGAGATCATCCCCTGAAGGGACCAGGGCATCAGAGCACTATGATTAGAGGTATGCAAGATCATCCCATGAAGGGACCAGTGCATCAGACATCATTCCATGAAGGGACCAGTGCATCAGAGATCATCCCATGAAGGGACCAGGGCATCGGAGATCATCCCATGAAGGGACTAGGGCATCGGAGATCATCCCATGAAGGGACCAGGGCATCGGAGATCATCCCATGAAGGGACCAGGGCATCGGAGATCATCCCATGAGGGGACCAGGGCATCGGAGATCATCCCATGAGGGGACCAGGGCATCACAGCACTATGATTAGAGGTATGCAAGATCATCCCATGAAGGGACCAGTGCATCACAGCACTATGATTAGAGGTATGCAAGATCATCCCATGAAGGGACCAGGGCATCAGTGATCATCCCATGAAGGGACCAGGGCATCAGAAATCATCCCATGAAGGGACCAGGGCATCAGAAATCATCCCATGAAGGGACCAGGGCATCAGAAATCATCCCATGAAGGGACCAGGGCATCAGAAATCATCCCATGAAGGGACCAGGGCATCAGAAATCATCCCATGAAGGGACCAGTGCATCACAGAACTATGATTAGAGGTGTACAAGATCATCCCATGAAGGGACCAGTGGATCGGACATCATCCCATGAAGGGACCAGGGCATCAGAGATCATCCCATGAAGGGACCAGGGCATCAGAGATCATCCCATGAAGGGACCAGGGCATCAGAGATCATCCCATGAAGGGACCAGTGCATCAGACATCATCCCATGAAGGGACCAGTGCATCAGACATCATCCCATGAAGGGACCAGTGCATCAGACATCATCCCATGAAGGGACCAGGGCATCAGAGATCATCCCATGAAGGGACCAGGGCATCAGAGATCATCCCATGAAGGGACCAGGGCATCACAGCACTATGATTAGAGGAATGCAAGATCATCCCATGAAGGGACCAGTGCATCAGAGATCATCCCATGCAGGGACCAGTGCATCCAAGATCATCCCATGAAGGGACCAGTGCATCACAGCACTATGATTAGAGGTATGCAAGATCATCCCATGAAGGGACCAGTGCATCAGAGATCATCCCATGAAGGGACCAGGGCATCAGAGATCATCCCATGAAGGGACCAGGGCATCAGAGATCATCCCATGAAGGGACCAGGGCATCAGAGATCATCCCATGAAGGGACCAGTGCATCAGAGATCATCCCATGAAGGGACCAGTACACCACAGCACGTACATTAGAGGTATGCAAGATCATCCCATGAAGGGACCAGTGCAAAGATAATCCCATGAAGGGACCAGTGCATCGAGATCGTCCCATGAAGGGACCAGGGCATCGGAGATCATCCCATGAAGGGACCAGGGCATCGGAGATCATCCCATGAAGGGACCAGGGCATCGGAGATCATCCCATGAAGGGACCAGGGCATCGGAGATCATCCCATGAAGGGACCAGGGCAACGGAGATCATCCCATGAAGGGACCAGGGCATCAGAGATCATCCCATGAAGGGACCAGGGCATCAGAGATCATCCCATGAAGGGACCAGGGCATCAGAGATCATCCCATGAAGGGACCAGGGCATCAGAGATCATCCCATGAAGGGACCAGGGCATCAGAGATCATCCCATAAAAGGACCAGGGCATCAGAGATCATCCCATAAAGGGTCCAGGGCATCAGAGATCATCCCATAAAGGGACCAGGGCATCAGAGATCATCCCATAAAGGGACCAGGGTATCACAGCACTATGATTAGAGGTATGCTAGATCATCCCATAAAGGGACCAGTGCATCAGAGATCATCCCATGAAGGGACCAGGGCATCAGAGATCATCCCATGAAGGGACCAGTACACCACAGCACGTACATTAGAGGTATGCAAGATCATCCCATGAAGGGACCAGGGCATCAGAGATCATCCCATGAAGGGACCAGGGCATCAGATCATCCCATGAAGGGACCAGGGCATCAGATCATCCCATGAAGGGACCAGGGCATCAGGGATCATCCCATGAAGGGACCAGGGCATCAGGGATCATCCCATGAAGGGACCAGTGCATCAGGGATCATCCCATGAAGGGACCAGTGCATCAGGGATCATCCCATGAAGGGACCAGTGCATCAGGGATCATCCCATGAAGGGACCACTGCATCAGGGATCATCCCATGAAGGGACCAGTGCATCAGGGATCATCCCATGAAGGGACCAGTGCATCAGGGATCATCCCATGAAGGGACCAGTGCATCAGGGATCATCCCATGAAGGGACCAGTGCATCAGGGATCATCCCATGAAGGGACCAGTGCATCAGGGATCATCCCATGAAGGGACCAGTGCATCAGGGATCATCCCATGAAGGGACCAGTGCATCAGGGATCATCCCATGAAGGGACCAGTGCATCAGGGATCATCCCATGAAGGGACCAGTGCATCAGGGATCATCCCATGAAGGGACCAGTGCATCAGGGATCATCCCATGAAGGGACCAGTGCATCAGGGATCATCCCATGAAGGGACCAGTGCATCAGGGATCATCCCATGAAGGGACCAGAGATCATCCCATGAAGGGATCAGAGCACTATGATTAGAGGTACGCAAGCTCATCCCATGAAGGGACCAGTGCAGAGATCATCCCATGAAGGGACCAGTGCATCAAAGATCATCCCATGAAGGGACCAGAGCATCAAAGATCATCCCATGAAGGGACCACTGCATCAGAGATCATCCAATGAAGGGACAAGTGCATCAGAGATCATCCCATGAAGGGACCAGGGCATCAGAGATCATCCCATGAAGGGACCAGGGCATCAGAGATCATCCCATGAAGGGACCAGGGCATCAGAGATCATCCCATGAAGGGACTAGGGCATCAGAGATCATCCCATGAAGGGACCAGGGCATCAGAGATCATCCCATGAAGGGACCAGGGCATCAGAGATCATCCCATGAAGGGACCAGGGCATCAGAGATCATCCCATGAAGGGACCAGGGCATCAGAGATCATCCCATGAAGGGACCAGGGCATCACAGCACTATGAATAGAGGTATGCAAGATCATCCCATGAAGGGACCAGTGCATCAGAGATCCCATTAAGGGACCAGTACACCACAGCACTTACATTAGAGGTATGCAAGATCAGCCCATGAAGGGACCAGTGCATCAGAGATCATCCCATGAAGGGACCAGGGCATCAGAGATCATCCCATGAAGGGACCAGGGCATCAGAGATCATCCCATGAAGGGACCAGGGCATCAGAGATCATCCCATGAAGGGACCAGGGCATCAGAGATCATCCCATGAAGGGACCAGGGCATCAGAGATCATCCCATGAAGTGACCAGGGCATCACAGCACTATAATTAGAGGTATGCAAGATCATCCCATGAAGGGACCACTGCATCAGAGATCATCCAATGAAGGGACAAGTGCATCAGAGATCATCCCATGAAGGGACCAGGGCATCAGAGATCATCCCATGAAGGGACCAGGGCATCAGAGATCATCCCATGAAGGGACCAGGGCATCAGAGATCATCCCATGAAGGGACCAGGGCATCAGAGATCATCCCATGAAGGGACCAGGGCATCAGAGATCATCCCATGAAGGGACCAGGGCATCAGAGATCATCCCATGAAGGGACCAGGGCATCAGAGATCATCCCATGAAGGGACCAGGGCATCACAGCACTATGAATAGAGGTATGCAAGATCATCCCATGAAGGGACCAGTGCATCAGAGATCCCATTAAGGGACCAGTACACCACAGCACTTACATTAGAGGTATGCAAGATCAGCCCATGAAGGGACCAGTGCATCAGAGATCATCCCATGAAGGGACCAGGGCATCAGAGATCATCCCATGAAGGGACCAGGGCACCACAGCACTATGATTAGAGGTATGCAAGATCATCCCATGAAGGGACCAGTGCATCAGACATCATCCCATGAAGGGACCAGTGCATCAGACATCATCCCATGAAGGGACCAGTGCATCAGACATCATCCCATGAAGGGACCAGTGCATCAAACATCATCCCATGAAGGGACCAGGGCATCGGAGATCATCCCATGAAGGGACCAGGGCATCGGAGATCATCCCATGAAGGGACCAGGGCATCGGAGATCATCCCATGAAGGGACCAGGGCATCGGAGATCATCCCATGAAGGGACCAGGGCATCGGAGATCATCCCATGAAGGGACCAGGGCATCGGAGATCATCCCATGAAGGGACCAGGGCATCGGAGATCATCCCATGAAGGGACCAGGGCATCACAGCACTATGATTAGAGGTATGCAAGATCATCCCATGAAGGGACCAGTGCATCAGATCATCCCATGAAGGGACCAGTGCATCAAAGATCATCCCATGAAGGGACCAGTGCATACAAGATCATCCCATGAAGGGACCAGGGCATCACAGCACTATAATTAGAGGTATGCAAGATCATCCCATGAAGGGACCAGTGCATCACAGCACTATGATTAGAGGTATGCAAGATCATCCCATGAAGGGACCACTGCATCAGAGATCATCCCATGAAGGGACCAGTGCTTCAGAAATCATCCCATGAAGGGACCAGGGCATCAGAGATTATCCCATGAAGGGACCAGGGCATCAGAGATCATCCCATGAAGGGACCAGGGCATCAGAGATCATCCCATGAAGGGACCAGGGCATCAGAGATCATCCCATGAAGGGACCAGGGCACCAGAGATCATCCCATGAAGAGACCAGGGCATCAGAGATCATCCCATGAAGGGACCAGGGCATCATGAAGGGACCAGGGCATCAGAGATCATCCCATGAAGGGATCAGGGCATCAGAGATCATCCCATGAAGGGACCAGTGCATCAGAGATCATCCCATGAAGGGACCAGTGCATCAGAGATCATCCCATGAAGGGACCAGGGCATCACAGCACTATGAATAGAGGTATGCAAGATCATCCCATGAAGGGACCAGTGCATCAGAGATCATCCCATGAAGGGACCAGTACACCACAGCACTTACATTAGAGGTATGCAAGATCAGCCCATGAAGGGACCAGTGCATCAGAGATCATCCCATGAAGGGACCAGGGCATCGGAGATCATCCCATGAAGGGACCAGGGCATCAGAGATCATCCCATGAAGGGACCAGGGCATCAGAGATCATCCCATGAAGGGACCAGGGCATCAGAGATCATCCCATGAAGGGACCAGGGCATCAGAGATCATCCCATGAAGGGACCAGGGCATCAGAGATCATCCCATGAAGGGACCAGGGCATCACAGCACTATGAATAGAGGTATGCAAGATCATCCCATGAAGGGACCAGTGCATCAGAGATCCCATTAAGGGACCAGTACACCACAGCACTTACATTAGAGGTATGCAAGATCAGCCCATGAAGGGACCAGTGCATCAGAGATCATCCCATGAAGGGACCAGGGCATCAGAGATCATCCCATGAAGGGACCAGTGCATCGGACATCATCCCATGAAGGGACCAGGGCATCGGACATCATCCCATGAAGGGACCAGGGCATCGGAGATCATCCCATGAAGGGACCAGGGCATCGGAGATCATCCCATGAAGGGACCAGAGCATCGGAGATCATCCCATGAAGGGACCAGGGCATCGGAGATCATCCCATGAAGGGACCAGGGCATCGGAGATCATCCCATGAAGGGACCAGGGCATCGGAGATCATCCCATGAAGGGACCAGGGCATCGGAGATCATCCCATGAAGGGACCAGGGCATCGGAGATCATCCCATGAAGGGACCAGGGCATCAGAGATCATCCCATGAAGGGACCAGGGCATCAGAGATCATCCCATGAAGGGACCAGGGCATCAGAGATCATCCCATGAAGGGACCAGGGCATCAGAGATCATCCCATGAAGGGACCAGGGCATCAGAGATCATCCCATGAAGGGACCAGGGCATCAGAGATCATCCCATGAAGGGACCAGGGCATCAGAGATCATCCCATGAAGGGACCAGGGCACCAGAGATCATCCCATGAAGGGACCAGGGCACCAGAGATCATCCCATGAAGGGACCAGGGCACCAGAGATCATCCCATGAAGGGACCAGGGCATCAGAGATCATCCCATGAAGGGACCAGGGCATCATGAAGGGACCAGGGCATCAGATCATCCCATGAAGGGACCAGGGCATCAGAGATCATCCCATGAAGGGACCAGGGCATCAGAGATCATCCCATGAAGGGACCAGGGCAGAGATCATCCCATGAAGGGACCAGGGCAGAGATCATCCCATGAAGGGACCAGGGCAGAGATCATCCCATGAAGGGACCAGGGCAGAGATCATCCCGTGAAGGGACCAGGGCATCACAGCACTATGATTAGAGGTATGCAAGATCATCCCGTGAAGGGACGAGTGCATCACAGCACTATAATATGAGGTATGCAAGATCATCCCATGAAGGGACCAGGGCATCAGACATCATCCCATGAAGGGACCAGGGCATCACAGTACTATGATTAGAGGTATGCAAGATCATCCCATGAAGGGACCACTGCATCATAGATCATCCAATGAAGGGACCAGGGCATCACAGCACTATGATTAGAGGTATGCAAGATCATCCCATGAAGGGACCAGTGCATCAGAAATCATCCCATGAAGGGACCAGGGCATCAGACATCCCATGAAGGGACCAGGGCATCGGAGATCATCCCATGAAGGGACCAGGGCATCGGAGATCATCCCATGAAGGGACCAGTGCATCACAGCACTATGATTAGAGGTATGCAAAATCATCCCATGAAGGGACCAGGGCATCGGAGATCATCCCATGAAGGGACCAGGGAATCACAGCACTATGATTAGAGGTATGCAAGATCATCCCATGAAGGGACCAGTGCATCAGACATCATCCCATGAAGGGACCAGGGCATCGGAGATCATCGCATGAAGGGACCAGGGCATGAGAGATCATCGCATGAAGGGACCAGGGCATGAGAGATCATCCCATGAAGGGACCAGGGCATGAGAGATCATCCCATGAAGGGACCAGGGCATGAGAGATCATCCCATGAAGGGACCAGGGCATGAGAGATCATCCCATGAAGGGACCAGGGCATGAGAGATCATCCCATGAAGGGACCAGGGCATGAGAGATCATCCCATGAAGGGACCAGGGCATGAGAGATCATCCCATGAAGGGACCAGGGCATGAGAGATCATCCCATGAAGGGACCAGGGCATGAGAGATCATCCCATGAAGGGACCAGGGCATGAGAGATCATCCCATGAAGGGACCAGGGCATGAGAGATCATCCCATGAAGGGACCAGTGCATCACAGCACTATGATTAGAGGTATGCAAGAACATCCCATGAAGGGACCAGTGCATCAGAGATCATCCCGTGAAGGGACCAGCGCATCAGAGATCATCCCGTGAAGGGACCAGCGCATCAGAGATCATCCCGTGAAGGGACCAGTGCATCAGAGATCATCCCGTGAAGGGACCAGTGCATCAGAGATCATCCCATGAAGGGACCAGTGCATCAGATCATCCCATGAAGGGACCAGGGCTTCACAGCACTATGAGTAGCGGTATGCAAGATCATCCCATGAAGGGACCAGCGCATCAGCGATCATCCCGTGATGGGACCAGCGCATCAGCGATCATCCCGTGATGGGACCAGCGCATCAGCGATCATCCCGTGATGGGACCAGCGCATCAGCGGTCATCCCGTGATGGGACCAGCGCATCAGCGGTCATCCCGTGATGGGACCAGCGCATCAGCGGTCATCCCGTGATGGGACCAGCGCATCAGCGGTCATCCCGTGATGGGACCAGCGCATCAGCGGTCATCCCGTGAAGGGACCAGCGCATCAGCGGTCATCCCGTGAAGGGACCAGCGCATCAGCGGTCAGCCCGTGAAGGGACCAGCGCATCAGCGGTCAGCCCGTGAAGGGACCAGCGCATCAGCGGTCAGCCCGTGAAGGGACCAGCGCATCAGCGGTCAGCCCGTGAAGGGACCAGCGCATCAGCGGTCAGCCCGTGAAGGGACCAGCGCATCAGCGGTCAGCCCGTGAAGGGACCAGCGCATCAGCGGTCAGCCCGTGAAGGGACCAGCGCATCAGCGGTCAGCCCGTGAAGGGACCAGCGCATCAGCGGTCAGCCCGTGAAGGGACCAGCGCATCAGCGGTCAGCCCGTGAAGGGACCAGCGCATCAGCGGTCAGCCCGTGAAGGGACCAGCGCATCAGCGGTCAGCCCGTGAAGGGACCAGCGCATCAGCAATCAGCCCGTGAAGGGACCAGCGCATCAGCAATCAGCCCGTGAAGGGACCAGCGCATCAGCAATCAGCCCGTGAAGGGACCAGCGCATCAGCAATCAGCCCGTGAAGGGACCAGCGCATCAGCAATCAGCCCGTGAAGGGACCAGCGCATCAGCAATCAGCCCGTGAAGGGACCAGCGCATCAGCGGTCAGCCCGTGAAGGGACCAGCGCATCAGCGGTCAGCCCGTGAAGGGACCAGCGCATCAGCGGTCATCCCGTGAAGGGACCAGCGCATCAGCGGTCATCCCGTGAAGGGACCAGCGCATCAGCGGTCATCCCGTGAAGGGACCAGCGCATCAGCGGTCATCCCGTGAAGGGACCAGCGCATCAGCGGTCATCCCGTGAAGGGACCAGCGCATCAGCGGTCATCCCGTGAAGGGACCAGCGCATCAGCGGTCATCCCGTGAAGGGACCAGCGCATCAGCGGTCATCCCGTGAAGGGACCAGCGCATCAGCGGTCATCCCGTGAAGGGACCAGCGCATCAGCGGTCATCCCGTGAAGGGACCAGCGCATCAGCGGTCATCCCGTGAAGGGACCAGCGCATCAGCGGTCATCCCGTGAAGGGACCAGCGCATCAGCGGTCATCCCGTGAAGGGACCAGCGCATCAGCGGTCATCCCGTGAAGGGACCAGTCCATCACAGCACTCAGATTAGTGGTATGCAAGATCCCATGAAGGGACCAGTGCAAAGATTCTCCCATGAAGGGACCAGTGCATCAGATCATCCCGTGAAGGGACCAGCGCATCAGCGGTCATCCCGTGAAGGGACCAGCGCATCAGCGGTCATCCCGTGAAGGGACCAGCGCATCAGCGGTCATCCCGTGAAGGGACCAGCGCATCAGCGGTCATCCCGTGAAGGGACCAGCGCATCAGCGGTCATCCCGTGAAGGGACCAGCGCATCAGCGGTCATCCCGTGAAGGGACCAGCGCATCAGCGGTCATCCCGTGAAGGGACCAGCGCATCAGCGGTCATCCCGTGAAGGGACCAGCGCATCAGCGGTCATCCCGTGAAGGGACCAGCGCATCAGCGATCATCCCGTGATGGGACCAGCGCATCAGCGATCATCCCGTGATGGGACCAGCGCATCAGCGATCATCCCGTGATGGGACCAGCGCATCAGCGATCATCCCGTGATGGGACCAGCGCATCAGCGATCATCCCGTGATGGTACCAGCGCATCAGCGATCATCCTGTGAAGGGACCAGCGCATCAAAAACCATCCCGTGAAGGGACCAGCGCATCAAAAACCATCCCGTGAAGGGACCAGCGCATCAAAAACCATCCCATGAAGGGACCAGCGCATCAAAAACCATCCCATGAAGGGACCAGCGCATCAAAAACCATCCCATGAAGGGACCAGTGCATCACAGCACTCAGATTAGGGGTATGCAAGATCCCATGAAGGGACCAACGCACCACAGATCATCCCATGAAGGGACCAGCGCATCACAGATCATCCCATCAAGGGACCAGCGCATCAGAGATCATCCCATCAAGGGACCAGGGCATCAGAGATCAGCCCATCAAGGGACCAGGGCATCAGAGATCAGCCCATCAAGGGACCAGGGCATCAGAGATCAGCCCATCAGGGGACCAGGGCATCAGAGATCAGCCCATCAGGGGACCAGGGCATCAGAGATCAGCCCATCAGGGGACCAGGGCATCAGAGATCAGCCCATCAAGGGACCAGGGCATCAGAGATCAGCCCATCAAGGGACCAGGGCATCAGAGATCAGCCCATCAAGGGACCAGGGCATCAGAGATCAGCCCATCAAGGGACCAGGGCATCAGAGATCATCCAGTCAAGGGACCAGGGCATCAGAGATCTTCCCGTGTAGGGACCAGGGCATCAGAGATCATCCCGTGAAGGGACCAGGGCATCAGAGATCATCCCGTGAAGGGACCAGTGCATCAGAGATCATCCCATGAAGGGACCAGGGCATCAGAGATCATCCCATGAAGGGACCAGGGCATCAGAGATCATCCCATGAAGGGACCAGGGCATCACAGCACTATGATTAGAGGTATGCATGATCATCCCGTGAAGGGACCAGTGCATCAGAGATCATCCCGTGAAGGGACGAGTGCATCAGAGATCATCCCGTGAAGGGACCAGTGCATCAGAGATCATCCCGTGAAGGGACCAGTGCATCAGAGATCATCCCGTGAAGGGACCAGTGCATCAGAGATCATCCCGTGAAGGGACCAAGTGCATCAGAGATCATCCCATGAAGGGACCAGTGCATCAGAGATCATCCCATGAAGGGACCAGGGCATCACAGCACTATGATTAGAGGTATGCAAGATCATCCCATGAAGGGACCAGTGCAAAGATCATCCCATGAAGGGACCAGTGCATCAGAGATCATCCCATGAAGGGACCAAGTGCATCAGAGATCATCCCATGAAGGGACCAAGTGCATCAGACATCATCCCATGAAGGGACCAGGGCATCAGACATCATCCCATGAAGGGACCAGGGCATCAGACATCATCCCATGAAGGGACCGGGGCATCAGACATCATCCCATGAAGGGACCGGGGCATCAGACATCATCCCATGAAGGGACCGGGGCATCAGACATCATCCCATGAAGGGACCAGGGCATCAGAGATCATCCCATGAAGGGACCAGGGCATCAAAGATCATCCCATGAAGGGACCAGGGCATCAAAGATCATCCCATGAAGGGACCAGGGCATCAAAGATCATCCCATGAAGGGACCAGGGCATCAGAGATCATCCCATGAAGGGACCAGGGCATCACAGCACTATGATTAGAGGTATGCAAGATCATCCCATGAAGGGACCAGTGCATCAGACATCATCCCGTGAAGGGACCAGTGCATCAGAGATCATCCCGTGAAGGGACCAGTGCATCAGAGATCATCCCGTGAAGGGACCATTGCATCAGAGATCATCCCGTGAAGGGACCAGTGCATCAGAGATCATCCCGTGAAGGGACCAGTGCATCAGAGATCATCCCGTGAAGGGACCAGTGCATCAGAGATCATCCCGTGAAGGGACCAGTGCATCAGAGATCATCCCGTGAAGGGACCAGTGCATCAGAGATCATCCCGTGAAGGGACCAGTGCATCAGAGATCATTCCGTGAAGGGACCAGTGCATCAGAGATCATCCCGTGAAGGGACCAGTGCATCAGAGATCATCCCGTGAAGGGACCAGTGCATCAGAGATCATCCCGTGAAGGGACCAGTGCATCAGAGATCATCCCGTGAAGGGACCAGTGCATCAGAGATCATCCCGTGAAGGGACCAGTGCATCAGAGATCATCCCATGAAGGGACCAGGGCATCAGAGATCATCCCATGAAGGGACCAGGGCATCAGAGCACTATGATTAGAGGTATGCAAGATCATCCCATGAAGGGACCAGGGCATCAGAGATCATCCCATGAAGGGACCAGGGCATCAGAGATCATCCCATGAAGGGACCAGGGCATCAGAGATCATCCCATGAAGAGACCAGTGCATCAGAGATCATCCCATGAAGATACCAGTGCATCACAGCAGTATGCAAGATCATCCCATGAAGGGGCCAGTGCATCAGAGATCCTCCCATGAAGGGACCAGTGCATCAGAGATCCTCCCATGAAGGGACCAAGTGCATCAGAGATCCTCCCATGAAGGGACCAAGTGCATCAGAGATCCTCCCATGAAGGGACCAAGTGCATCAGAGCACTATGATTAGAGGTATGCAAGATCATCCCATGAAGGGACCAGTGCATCAGAGATCATCCCATGAAGGGACCAGGGCACCACAGCACTATGATTAGAGGTATGCAAGATCATCCCATGAAGGGACCAGTGCATCAGATCATCCCATGAAGGGAGAAGGGCATCAGAGATCATCCCATGAAGGGAGCAGGGCATCAGAGATCATCCCATGAAGGGAGCAGGGCATCAGAGATCATCCCATGAAGGGAGCAGGGCATCAGAGATCATCCCATGAAGGGAGCAGGGCATCAGAGATCATCCCATGAAGGGAGCAGGGCATCAGAGATCATCCCATGAAGGGAGCAGGGCATCAGAGATCATCCCATGAAGGGAGCAGGGCATCAGAGATCATCCCATGAAGGGACCAGGGCATCAGAGATCATCCCATGAAGGGACCAGGGCATTAGAGATCATCCCATGAAGGGACCAGGGCATCAGAGATCATCCCTTGAAGGGACCAGGGCATCAGAGATCATCCCTTGAAGGGACCAGGGCATCAGAGATCATCCCTTGAAGGGACCAGGGCATCACAGCACTATGATTAGAGGTATGCAAGATCATCCCATGAAGGGACCAGGGCATCAGAGATCATCCCATGAAGGGACCAGGGCATCAGAGATCATCCCATGAAGGGACCAGGGCATCAGAGATCATCCCATGAAGGGACCAGAGATCATCCCATGAAGGGACCAGGGCATCAGATATCATCCCATGAAGGGACCAGGGCATCAGACATCATCCCATGAAGGGACCAGGGCATCAGACATCATCCCATGAAGGGACCGGGGCATCAGACATCATCCCATGAAGGGACCGGGGCATCAGACATCATCCCATGAAGGGACCGGGGCATCAGACATCATCCCATGAAGGGACCGGGGCATCAGACATCATCCCATGAAGGGACCGGGGCATCAGACATCATCCCATGAAGGGACCGGGGCATCAGACATCATCCCATGAAGGGACCGGGGCATCAGACATCATCCCATGAAGGGACCAGGGCATCAAAGATCATCCCATGAAGGGACCAGGGCATCAAAGATCATCCCATGAAGGGACCAATGCATCAGAGATCATCCCGTGAAGGGACCAGTGCATCAGAGATCATCCCGTGAAGGGACCAGTGCATCAGAGATCATCCCGTGAAGGGACCAGTGCATCAGAGATCATCCCGTGAAGGGACCAGTGCATCAGAGATCATCCCGTGAAGGGACCAGTGCATCAGAGATCATCCCATGAAGGGACCAGTGCATCAGAGATCATCCCATGAAGGGACCAGGGCATCAGAGATCATCCCTTGAAGGGACCAGGGCATCACAGCACTCTAATTAGAGGTATGCAAGATCATCCCATGAAGGGACCAGTGCAGAGATCATCCCATGAAGGGACCAGGGCATCACAGCACTATGATTAGAGGTATGCAATATCATCCCATGAAGGGACCAGGGCATCCGAGATCATCCCGTGAAGGGACCAGTGCATCCGAGATCATCCCGTGAAGGGACCAGTGCATCAGAGATCATCCCATGAAGGGACCAGGGCATCAGACATCATCCCATGAAGGGACCGGGGCATCAGACATCATCCCATGAAGGGACCGGGGCATCAGACATCATCCCATGAAGGGACCGGGGCATCAGACATCATCCCATGAAGGGACCGGGGCATCAGACATCATCCCATGAAGGGACCGGGGCATCAGACATCATCCCATGAAGGGACCGGGGCATCAGACATCATCCCATGAAGGGACCGGGGCATCAGACATCATCCCATGAAGGGACCAGGGCATCCGAGATCATCCCGTGAAGGGACCAGTGCATCCGAGATCATCCCGTGAAGGGACCAGTGCATCCGAGATCATCCCATGAAGGGACCAGGGCATCAGACATCATCCCATGAAGGGACCAGGGCATCAGAGATCATCCCGTGAAGGGACCAGGGCATCAGAGATCTTCCCGTGTAGGGACCAGGGCATCAGAGATCATCCCGTGAAGGGACCAGGGCATCAGAGATCATCCCATGAAGGGACCAGTGCATCAGAGATCATCCCATGAAGGGACCAGGGCATCAGAGATCATCCCATGAAGGGACCAGTGCATCAGAGACCATCCCATGAAGGGAGCAGGGCATCAGAGACCATCCCATGAAGGGACCAGGGCATCAAAGATCATCCCATGAAGGGACCAGGGCATCAGAGATCATCCCATGAAGGGACCAGTGCATCAGAGATCATCCCGTGAAGGGACCAGTGCATCAGAGATCATCCCGTGAAGGGACCAGTGCATCAGAGATCATCCCGTGAAGGGACCAGTGCATCAGAGATCATCCCGTGAAGGGACCAGTGCATCAGAGATCATCCCGTGAAGGGACCAGTGCATCAGAGATCATCCCGTGAAGGGACCAAGTGCATCAGAGATCATCCCATGAAGGGACCAGGGCATCACAGCATTATGATTAGAGGTATGCAAGATCATCCCATGAAGGGACCAGGGCATCAGAGATCATCCCATGAAGGGACCAGGGCATCAGAGATCATCCCATGAAGGGACCAGGGCATCAGAGATCATCCCATGAAGGGACCAGGGCATCAGAGATCATCCCATGAAGGGACCAGGGCATCAGAGATCATCCCATGAAGGGACCAGAGATCATCCCATGAAGGGACCAGGGCATCAGATATCATCCCATGAAGGGACCAGGGCATCAGACATCATCCCATGAAGGGACCAGGGCATCAGACATCATCCCATGAAGGGACCGGGGCATCAGACATCATCCCATGAAGGGACCGGGGCATCAGAGATCATCCCATGAAGGGACCAATGCATCAGAGATCATCCCGTGAAGGGACCAGTGCATCAGAGATCATCCCGTGAAGGGACCAGTGCATCAGAGATCATCCCATGAAGGGACCAGGGCATCAGACATCATCCCATGAAGGGACCAGGGCATCAGAGATCATCCAGTCAAGGGACCAGGGCATCAGAGATCTTCCCGTGTAGGGACCAGGGCATCAGAGATCATCCCGTGAAGGGACCAGGGCATCAGAGATCATCCCATGAAGGGACCAGTGCAAAGATCATCCCATGAAGGGACCAGTGCATCAGAGATCATCCCATGAAGGGACCAAGTGCATCAGAGATCATCCCATGAAGGGACCAAGTGCATCAGACATCATCCCATGAAGGGACCAGGGCATCAGACATCATCCCATGAAGGGACCAGGGCATCAGACATCATCCCATGAAGGGACCGGGGCATCAGACATCATCCCATGAAGGGACCAGTGCATCAGAGATCATCCCGTGAAGGGACCAGTGCATCAGAGATCATCCCGTGAAGGGACCAGGGCATCAGACATCATCCCATGAAGGGACCAGGGCATCCGAGATCATCCCGTGAAGGGACCAGTGCATCCGAGATCATCCCGTGAAGGGACCAGTGCATCAGAGATCATCCCATGAAGGGACCAGTGCATCAGAGATCATCCCATGAAGGGACCGGGGCATCAGACATCATCCCATGAAGGGACCGGGGCATCAGAGATCATCCCATGAAGGGAGCAGGGCATCAGAGATCATCCCATGAAGGGAGCAGGGCATCAGAGATCATCCCATGAAGGGAGCAGGGCATCAGAGATCATCCCATGAAGGGACCAGGGCATCAGAGATCATCCCATGAAGGGACCAGGGCATCAGAGATCATCCCATGAAGGGACCAGGGCATCAGAGATCATCCCGTGAAGGGAGCAGGGCATCAGACATCATCCCGTGAAGAATCCAGTGCATCAGACATCATCCCATGAAGGGACCAGTGCATCCGAGATCATCCCGTGAAGGGACCAGTGCATCAGAGATCATCCCGTGAAGGGACCATTGCATCAGAGATCATCCCGTGAAGGGACCAGTGCATCAGAGATCATCCCATGAAGGGAGCAGGGCATCAGAGACCATCCCATGAAGGGACCAGGGCATCAAAGATCATCCCATGAAGGGACCAGGGCATCAGAGATCATCCCATGAAGGGACCAGGGCATCAGACATCATCCCATGAAGGGACCGGGGCATCAGACATCATCCCATGAAGGGACCGGGGCATCAGACATCATCCCATGAAGGGACCGGGGCATCAAAGATCATCCCATGAAGGGACCAGGGCATCAAAGATCATCCCATGAAGGGACCGGGGCATCAGACATCATCCCATGAAGGGACCGGGGCATCAGAGATCATCCCATGAAGGGACCAGGGCATCAGAGATCATCCCATGAAGGGACCAGGGCATCAGAGATCATCCCATGAAGGGACCAGACATCATCCCATGAAGGGACCGGGGCATCAAAGATCATCCCATGAAGGGACCAGGGCATCAGACATCATCCCATGAAGGGACCAGGGCATCAGAGATCATCCCATGAAGGGACCAGGGCATCAGAGATCATCCCATGAAGGGACCAGACATCATCCCATGAAGGGACCGGGGCATCAAAGATCATCCCATGAAGGGACCAGGGCATCAGACATCATCCCATGAAGGGACCAGGGCATCAGACATCATCCCATGAAGGGACCGGGGCATCAGACATCATCCCATGAAGGGACCGGGGCATCAGACATCATCCCATGAAGGGACCGGGGCATCAGACATCATCCCATGAAGGGACCGGGGCATCAGACATCATCCCATGAAGGGACCGGGGCATCAGAGATCATCCCGTGAAGGGACCAGTGCATCAGAGATCATCCCATGAAGGGACCAGTGCATCAGAGATCATCCCATGAAGGGACCGGGGCATCAGACATCATCCCGTGAAGGGACCAGGGCATCAGACATCATCCCGTGAAGGGACCAGTGCATCAGAGATCATCCCATGAAGGGACCAGGGCATCACAGCACTATGATTAGAGGTATGCATGATCATCCCGTGAAGGGACCAGTGCATCAGAGATCATCCCGTGAAGGGACCAGTGCATCAGAGATCATCCCGTGAAGGGACCAGTGCATCAGAGATCATCCCGTGAAGGGACCAGTGCATCAGAGATCATCCCGTGAAGGGACCAGTGCATCAGAGATCATCCCGTGAAGGGACCAGTGCATCAGAGATCATCCCGTGAAGGGACCAGTGCATCAGAGATCATCCCGTGAAGGGACCAGTGCATCAGAGATCATCCCGTGAAGGGACCAGTGCATCAGAGATCATCCCGTGAAGGGACCAAGTGCATCAGAGATCATCCCATGAAGGGACCAGTGCATCAGAGATCATCCCATGAAGGGACCAGGGCATCACAGCACTATGATTAGAGGTATGCAAGATCATCCCATGAAGGGACCAGTGCAAAGATCATCCCATGAAGGGACCAGTGCATCAGAGATCATCCCATGAAGGGACCAAGTGCATCAGAGATCATCCCATGAAGGGACCAAGTGCATCAGACATCATCCCATGAAGGGACCAGGGCATCAGACATCATCCCATGAAGGGACCAGGGCATCAGACATCATCCCATGAAGGGACCGGGGCATCAGACATCATCCCATGAAGGGACCAGGGCATCACAGCACTATGATTAGAGGTATGCATGATCATCCCGTGAAGGGACCAGTGCATCAGAGATCATCCCGTGAAGGGACCAGTGCATCAGAGATCATCCCGTGAAGGGACCAGTGCATCAGAGATCATCCCGTGAAGGGACCAGTGCATCAGAGATCATCCCGTGAAGGGACCAGTGCATCAGAGATCATCCCGTGAAGGGACCAGTGCATCAGAGATCATCCCGTGAAGGGACCAAGTGCATCAGAGATCATCCCGTGAAGGGACCAGTGCATCAGAGATCATCCCATGAAGGGACCAGGGCATCACAGCACTATGATTAGAGGTATGCAAGATCATCCCATGAAGGGACCAGTGCAAAGATCATCCCATGAAGGGACCAGTGCATCAGAGATCATCCCATGAAGGGACCAAGTGCATCAGAGATCATCCCATGAAGGGACCAAGTGCATCAGACATCATCCCATGAAGGGACCAGGGCATCAGACATCATCCCATGAAGGGACCAGGGCATCAGACATCATCCCATGAAGGGACCGGGGCATCAGACATCATCCCATGAAGGGACCGGGGCATCAGACATCATCCCATGAAGGGACCGGGGCATCAGACATCATCCCATGAAGGGACCAGGGCATCAGAGATCATCCCATGAAGGGACCAGGGCATCAAAGATCATCCCATGAAGGGACCAGGGCATCAAAGATCATCCCATGAAGGGACCAGGGCATCAAAGATCATCCCATGAAGGGACCAGGGCATCAGAGATCATCCCATGAAGGGACCAGGGCATCACAGCACTATGATT
Source organism: Triturus cristatus (assembly GCF_964204655.1). Lineage (NCBI taxonomy): Eukaryota > Metazoa > Chordata > Amphibia > Caudata > Salamandridae > Triturus > Triturus cristatus. The sequence goes on from NC_140592.1 coordinate 1,008,315,655, forward strand.
AGAGGTATGCAAGATCATCCCATGAAGGGACCAGTGCATCAGACATCATCCCGTGAAGGGACCAGTGCATCAGAGATCATCCCGTGAAGGGACCAGTGCATCAGAGATCATCCCGTGAAGGGACCATTGCATCAGAGATCATCCCGTGAAGGGACCAGTGCATCAGAGATCATCCCGTGAAGGGACCAGTGCATCAGAGATCATCCCGTGAAGGGACCAGTGCATCAGAGATCATCCCGTGAAGGGACCAGTGCATCAGAGATCATCCCGTGAAGGGACCAGTGCATCAGAGATCATCCCGTGAAGGGACCAGTGCATCAGAGATCATCCCGTGAAGGGACCAGTGCATCAGAGATCATTCCGTGAAGGGACCAGTGCATCAGAGATCATCCCGTGAAGGGACCAGTGCATCAGAGATCATCCCGTGAAGGGACCAGTGCATCAGAGATCATCCCGTGAAGGGACCAGTGCATCAGAGATCATCCCGTGAAGGGACCAGTGCATCAGAGATCATCCCGTGAAGGGACCAGTGCATCAGAGATCATCCCATGAAGGGACCAGGGCATCAGAGATCATCCCATGAAGGGACCAGGGCATCAGAGCACTATGATTAGAGGTATGCAAGATCATCCCATGAAGGGACCAGGGCATCAGAGATCATCCCATGAAGATACCAGTGCATCACAGCAGTATGCAAGATCATCCCATGAAGGGGCCAGTGCATCAGAGATCCTCCCATGAAGGGACCAGTGCATCAGAGATCCTCCCATGAAGGGACCAAGTGCATCAGAGATCCTCCCATGAAGGGACCAAGTGCATCAGAGATCCTCCCATGAAGGGACCAAGTGCATCAGAGCACTATGATTAGAGGTATGCAAGATCATCCCATGAAGGGACCAGTGCATCAGAGATCATCCCATGAAGGGACCAGGGCACCACAGCACTATGATTAGAGGTATGCAAGATCATCCCATGAAGGGACCAGTGCATCAGATCATCCCATGAAGGGAGAAGGGCATCAGAGATCATCCCATGAAGGGAGCAGGGCATCAGAGATCATCCCATGAAGGGAGCAGGGCATCAGAGATCATCCCATGAAGGGAGCAGGGCATCAGAGATCATCCCATGAAGGGAGCAGGGCATCAGAGATCATCCCATGAAGGGAGCAGGGCATCAGAGATCATCCCATGAAGGGAGCAGGGCTTCAGAGCACTATGATTAGAGGTATGCAAGATCATCCCATGAAGGGACCAGTGCATCAGAGATAATCCCATGAAGGGACCAGCGCATCAGAGATCATCCCATGAAGGGACCAGGGCATCACAGCACTATGATTAGAGGTATGCAAGATCATCCCATGAATGTACCAGTGCATCAGAGATCATCCCATGAAGGGACCAGGGCATCAGAGATCATCCCATGAAGGGATCAGTGCATCAGAGATCATCCCATGAAGGGACCAGTGCATCACAGCACTATGATTAGAGGTATGCAAGATCATCCCATGAAGGGACCAGTGCATCAGACATCATCCCATGAAGAGACCAGGGCATCAGACATCATCCCATGAAGGGACCAGGGCATCACAGCACTATGATTAGAGGTATGCAAGATCATCCCATGAAGGGACCAGTGCATCAGAGATCATCCCATGAAGGGACCAGGGCATCAGAGATCATCCCATGAAGGGACCAGGGCATCAAAGATCATCCCATGAAGGGACCAGTGCATCAGAGATCATCCCATGAAGGTACCAGGGCATCAGAGATCATCCCATGAAGGGACCAGGGCATCAGACATCATCCCATGAAGGGACCGGGGCATCAGACATCATCCCATGAAGGGACCGGGGCATCAGACATCATCCCATGAAGGGACCAGGGCATCACAGCACTATGATTAGAGGTATGCAAGATCATCCCATGAAGGGACCAGTGCATCAGAGATCATCCCGTGAAGGGACCAGTGCATCAGAGATCATCCCGTGAAGGGACCAGTGCATCAGAGATCATCCCGTGAAGGGACCAGTGCATCAGAGATCATCCCGTGAAGGGACCAGTGCATCAGAGATCATCCCGTGAAGGGACCAAGTGCATCAGAGATCATCCCATGAAGGGACCAGTGCATCAGAGATCATCCCATGAAGGGACCAGGGCATCACAGCACTATGATTAGAGGTATGCAAGATCATCCCATGAAGGGACCAGTGCAAAGATCATCCCATGAAGGGACCAGTGCATCAGAGATCATCCCATGAAGGGACCAAGTGCATCAGAGATCATCCCATGAAGGGACCAAGTGCATCAGACATCATCCCATGAAGGGACCAGGGCATCAGACATCATCCCATGAAGGGACCAGGGCATCAGACATCATCCCATGAAGGGACCGGGGCATCAGACATCATCCCATGAAGGGACCGGGGCATCAGACATCATCCCATGAAGGGACCGGGGCATCAGACATCATCCCATGAAGGGACCAGGGCATCAGAGATCATCCCATGAAGGGACCAGGGCATCAGAGATCATCCCATGAAGGGACCAGGGCATCAAAGATCATCCCATGAAGGGACCAGGGCATCAAAGATCATCCCATGAAGGGACCAGGGCATCAGAGATCATCCCATGAAGGGACCAGGGCATCACAGCACTATGATTAGAGGTATGCAAGATCATCCCATGAAGGGACCAGTGCATCAGACATCATCCCGTGAAGGGACCAGTGCATCAGAGATCATCCCGTGAAGGGACCAGTGCATCAGAGATCATCCCGTGAAGGGACCATTGCATCAGAGATCATCCCGTGAAGGGACCAGTGCATCAGAGATCATCCCGTGAAGGGACCAGTGCATCAGAGATCATCCCGTGAAGGGACCAGTGCATCAGAGATCATCCCGTGAAGGGACCAGTGCATCAGAGATCATCCCGTGAAGGGACCAGTGCATCAGAGATCATCCCGTGAAGGGACCAGTGCATCAGAGATCATCCCGTGAAGGGACCAGTGCATCAGAGATCATTCCGTGAAGGGACCAGTGCATCAGAGATCATCCCGTGAAGGGACCAGTGCATCAGAGATCATCCCGTGAAGGGACCAGTGCATCAGAGATCATCCCGTGAAGGGACCAGTGCATCAGAGATCATCCCGTGAAGGGACCAGTGCATCAGAGATCATCCCGTGAAGGGACCAGTGCATCAGAGATCATCCCATGAAGGGACCAGGGCATCAGAGATCATCCCATGAAGGGACCAGGGCATCAGAGCACTATGATTAGAGGTATGCAAGATCATCCCATGAAGGGACCAGGGCATCAGAGATCATCCCATGAAGGGACCAGGGCATCAGAGATCATCCCATGAAGGGACCAGGGCATCAGAGATCATCCCATGAAGGGACCAGGGCATCAGAGATCATCCCATGAAGGGACCAGGGCATCAGAGATCATCCCATGAAGAGACCAGTGCATCAGAGATCATCCCATGAAGATACCAGTGCATCACAGCAGTATGCAAGATCATCCCATGAAGGGGCCAGTGCATCAGAGATCCTCCCATGAAGGGACCAGTGCATCAGAGATCCTCCCATGAAGGGACCAAGTGCATCAGAGATCCTCCCATGAAGGGACCAAGTGCATCAGAGATCCTCCCATGAAGGGACCAAGTGCATCAGAGCACTATGATTAGAGGTATGCAAGATCATCCCATGAAGGGACCAGTGCATCAGAGATCATCCCATGAAGGGACCAGGGCACCACAGCACTATGATTAGAGGTATGCAAGATCATCCCATGAAGGGACCAGTGCATCAGATCATCCCATGAAGGGAGAAGGGCATCAGAGATCATCCCATGAAGGGAGCAGGGCATCAGAGATCATCCCATGAAGGGAGCAGGGCATCAGAGATCATCCCATGAAGGGAGCAGGGCATCAGAGATCATCCCATGAAGGGAGCAGGGCATCAGAGATCATCCCATGAAGGGAGCAGGGCATCAGAGATCATCCCATGAAGGGAGCAGGGCATCAGAGATCATCCCATGAAGGGAGCAGGGCATCAGAGATCATCCCATGAAGGGAGCAGGGCATCAGAGATCATCCCATGAAGGGACCAGGGCATCAGAGATCATCCCATGAAGGGACCAGGGCATCAGAGATCATCCCTTGAAGGGACCAGGGCATCAGAGATCATCCCTTGAAGGGACCAGGGCATCAGAGATCATCCCTTGAAGGGACCAGGGCATCACAGCACTATGATTAGAGGTATGCAAGATCATCCCATGAAGGGACCAGGGCATCAGAGATCATCCCATGAAGGGACCAGGGCATCAGAGATCATCCCATGAAGGGACCAGGGCATCAGAGATCATCCCATGAAGGGACCAGGGCATCAGAGATCATCCCATGAAGGGACCAGAGATCATCCCATGAAGGGACCAGGGCATCAGATATCATCCCATGAAGGGACCAGGGCATCAGACATCATCCCATGAAGGGACCAGGGCATCAGACATCATCCCATGAAGGGACCAGGGCATCAGACATCATCCCATGAAGGGACCGGGGCATCAGACATCATCCCATGAAGGGACCGGGGCATCAGACATCATCCCATGAAGGGACCGGGGCATCAGACATCATCCAATGAAGGGACCGGGGCATCAGACATCATCCCATGAAGGGACCAGGGCATCAAAGATCATCCCATGAAGGGACCAGGGCATCAAAGATCATCCCATGAAGGGACCAATGCATCAGAGATCATCCCGTGAAGGGACCAGTGCATCAGAGATCATCCCGTGAAGGGACCAGTGCATCAGAGATCATCCCGTGAAGGGACCAGTGCATCAGAGATCATCCCGTGAAGGGACCAGTGCATCAGAGATCATCCCGTGAAGGGACCAGTGCATCAGAGATCATCCCGTGAAGGGACCAGTGCATCAGAGATCATCCCATGAAGGGACCAGTGCATCAGAGATCATCCCATGAAGGGACCAGGGCATCAGAGATCATCCCTTGAAGGGACCAGGGCATCACAGCACTCTAATTAGAGGTATGCAAGATCATCCCATGAAGGGACCAGTGCAGAGATCATCCCATGAAGGGACCAGGGCATCACAGCACTATGATTAGAGGTATGCAATATCATCCCATGAAGGGACCAGGGCATCCGAGATCATCCCGTGAAGGGACCAGTGCATCCGAGATCATCCCGTGAAGGGACCAGTGCATCAGAGATCATCCCATGAAGGGACCAGGGCATCAGACATCATCCCATGAAGGGACCGGGGCATCAGACATCATCCCATGAAGGGACCGGGGCATCAGACATCATCCCATGAAGGGACCGGGGCATCAGACATCATCCCATGAAGGGACCGGGGCATCAGACATCATCCCATGAAGGGACCGGGGCATCAGACATCATCCCATGAAGGGACCGGGGCATCAGACATCATCCCATGAAGGGACCGGGGCATCAGACATCATCCCATGAAGGGACCGGGGCATCAGACATCATCCCATGAAGGGACCAGGGCATCCGAGATCATCCCGTGAAGGGACCAGTGCATCCGAGATCATCCCGTGAAGGGACCAGTGCATCAGAGATCATCCCATGAAGGGACCAGGGCATCAGACATCATCCCATGAAGGGACCAGGGCATCAGAGATCATCCAGTCAAGGGACCAGGGCATCAGAGATCGTCCCGTGTAGGGACCAGGGCATCAGAGATCATCCCGTGAAGGGACCAGGGCATCAGAGATCATCCCATGAAGGGACCAGGGCATCAGAGATCATCCCATGAAGGGACCAGGGCATCAGAGATCATCCCGTGAAGGGACCAGGGCATCAGAGATCATCCCGTGAAGGGACCAGTGCATCAGAGATCATCCCGTGAAGGGACCAGTGCATCAGAGATCATCCCGTGAAGGGACCAGTGCATCAGAGATCATCCCGTGAAGGGACCAGTGCATCAGAGATCATCCCGTGAAGGGACCAGTGCATCAGAGATCATCCCGTGAAGGGACCAGTGCATCAGAGATCATCCCATGAAGGGAGCAGGGCATCAGAGACCATCCCATGAAGGGACCAGGGCATCAAAGATCATCCCATGAAGGGACCAGGGCATCAGAGATCATCCCATGAAGGGACCAGTGCATCAGAGATCATCCCGTGAAGGGACCAGTGCATCAGAGATCATCCCGTGAAGGGACCAGTGCATCAGAGATCATCCCGTGAAGGGACCAGTGCATCAGAGATCATCCCGTGAAGGGACCAGTGCATCAGAGATCATCCCGTGAAGGGACCAGTGCATCAGAGATCATCCCGTGAAGGGACCAAGTGCATCAGAGATCATCCCATGAAGGGACCAGGGCATCACAGCATTATGATTAGAGGTATGCAAGATCATCCCATGAAGGGACCAGGGCATCAGAGATCATCCCATGAAGGGACCAGGGCATCAGAGATCATCCCATGAAGGGACCAGGGCATCAGAGATCATCCCATGAAGGGACCAGGGCATCAGAGATCATCCCATGAAGGGACCAGAGATCATCCCATGAAGGGACCAGGGCATCAGATATCATCCCATGAAGGGACCAGGGCATCAAAGATCATCCCATGAAGGGACCAGGGCATCAGAGATCATCCCATGAAGGGACCAGGGCATCAGACATCATCCCATGAAGGGACCGGGGCATCAGACATCATCCCATGAAGGGACCGGGGCATCAGAGATCATCCCATGAAGGGACCAATGCATCAGAGATCATCCCGTGAAGGGACCAGTGCATCAGAGATCATCCCGTGAAGGGACCAGTGCATCAGAGATCATCCCATGAAGGGACCAGGGCATCAGACATCATCCCATGAAGGGACCAGGGCATCAGAGATCATCCAGTCAAGGGACCAGGGCATCAGAGATCTTCCCGTGTAGGGACCAGGGCATCAGAGATCATCCCGTGAAGGGACCAGGGCATCAGAGATCATCCCATGAAGGGACCAGTGCAAAGATCATCCCATGAAGGGACCAGTGCATCAGAGATCATCCCATGAAGGGACCAAGTGCATCAGAGATCATCCCATGAAGGGACCAAGTGCATCAGACATCATCCCATGAAGGGACCAGGGCATCAGACATCATCCCATGAAGGGACCAGGGCATCAGACATCATCCCATGAAGGGACCGGGGCATCAGACATCATCCCATGAAGGGACCAGTGCATCAGAGATCATCCCGTGAAGGGACCAGTGCATCAGAGATCATCCCGTGAAGTGACCGGGGCATCAGACATCATCCCATGAAGGGACCAGGGCATCCGAGATCATCCCGTGAAGGGACCAGTGCATCCGAGATCATCCCGTGAAGGGACCAGTGCATCAGAGATCATCCCATGAAGGGACCAGTGCATCAGAGATCATCCCATGAAGGGACCGGGGCATCAGACATCATCCCATGAAGGGACCGGGGCATCAGAGATCATCCCATGAAGGGAGCAGGGCATCAGAGATCATCCCATGAAGGGACCAGGGCATCAGAGATCATCCCATGAAGGGAGCAGGGCATCAGAGATCATCCCATGAAGGGACCAGGGCATCAGAGATCATCCCATGAAGGGACCAGGGCATCAGAGATCATCCCGTGAAGGGAGCAGGGCATCAGACATCATCCCGTGAAGGGACCAGTGCATCAGACATCATCCCATGAAGGGACCAGTGCATCCGAGATCATCCCGTGAAGGGACCAGTGCATCAGAGATCATCCCGTGAAGGGACCATTGCATCAGAGATCATCCCGTGAAGGGACCAGTGCATCAGAGATCATCCCATGAAGGGAGCAGGGCATCAGAGACCATCCCATGAAGGGACCAGGGCATCAAAGATCATCCCATGAAGGGACCAGGGCATCAGAGATCATCCCATGAAGGGACCAGGGCATCAGACATCATCCCATGAAGGGACCGGGGCATCAGACATCATCCCATGAAGGGACCGGGGCATCAGACATCATCCCATGAAGGGACCGGGGCATCAAAGATCATCCCATGAAGGGACCAGGGCATCAGACATCATCCCATGAAGGGACCGGGGCATCAGACATCATCCCATGAAGGGACCGGGGCATCAGAGATCATCCCATGAAGGGACCAGGGCATCAGAGATCATCCCATGAAGGGACCAGGGCATCAGAGATCATCCCATGAAGGGACCAGACATCATCCCATGAAGGGACCGGGGCATCAAAGATCATCCCATGAAGGGACCAGGGCATCAGACATCATCCCATGAAGGGACCAGGGCATCAGAGATCATCCCATGAAGGGACCAGGGCATCAGAGATCATCCCATGAAGGGACCAGACATCATCCCATGAAGGGACCGGGGCATCAAAGATCATCCCATGAAGGGACCAGGGCATCAGACATCATCCCATGAAGGGACCAGGGCATCAGACATCATCCCATGAAGGGACCGGGGCATCAGACATCATCCCATGAAGGGACCGGGGCATCAGACATCATCCCATGAAGGGACCGGGGCATCAGAGATCATCCCGTGAAGGGACCAGTGCATCAGAGATCATCCCATGAAGGGACCAGTGCATCAGAGATCATCCCATGAAGGGACCGGGGCATCAGACATCATCCCGTGAAGGGACCAGGGCATCCGAGATCATCCCGTGAAGGGACCAGTGCATCAGAGATCATCCCATGAAGGGACCAGGGCATCACAGCACTATGATTAGAGGTATGCATGATCATCCCGTGAAGGGACCAGTGCATCAGAGATCATCCCGTGAAGGGACCAGTGCATCAGAGATCATCCCGTGAAGGGACCAGTGCATCAGAGATCATCCCGTGAAGGGACCAGTGCATCAGAGATCATCCCGTGAAGGGACCAGTGCATCAGAGATCATCCCGTGAAGGGACCAGTGCATCAGAGATCATCCCATGAAGGGACCAGTGCATCAGAGATCATCCCATGAAGGGACCGGGGCATCAGACATCATCCCGTGAAGGGACCAGGGCATCCGAGATCATCCCGTGAAGGGACCAGGGCATCCGAGATCATCCCATGAAGGGACCAGGGCATCACAGCACTATGATTAGAGGTATGCATGATCATCCCGTGAAGGGACCAGTGCATCAGAGATCATCCCGTGAAGGGACCAGTGCATCAGAGATCATCCCGTGAAGGGACCAGTGCATCAGAGATCATCCCGTGAAGGGACCAGTGCATCAGAGATCATCCCGTGAAGGGACCAGTGCATCAGAGATCATCCCGTGAAGGGACCAGTGCATCAGAGATCATCCCGTGAAGGGACCAGTGCATCAGAGATCATCCCGTGAAGGGACCAAGTGCATCAGAGATCATCCCATGAAGGGACCAGTGCATCAGAGATCATCCCATGAAGGGACCAGGGCATCACAGCACTATGATTAGAGGTATGCAAGATCATCCCATGAAGGGACCAGTGCAAAGATCATCCCATGAAGGGACCAGTGCATCAGAGATCATCCCATGAAGGGACCAAGTGCATCAGAGATCATCCCATGAAGGGACCAAGTGCATCAGACATCATCCCATGAAGGGACCAGGGCATCAGACATCATCCCATGAAGGGACCAGGGCATCAGACATCATCCCATGAAGGGACCGGGGCATCACAGCACTATGATTAGAGGTATGCATGATCATCCCGTGAAGGGACCAGTGCATCAGAGATCATCCCGTGAAGGGACCAGTGCATCAGAGATCATCCCGTGAAGGGACCAGTGCATCAGAGATCATCCCGTGAAGGGACCAGTGCATCAGAGATCATCCCGTGAAGGGACCAGTGCATCAGAGATCATCCCGTGAAGGGACCAAGTGCATCAGAGATCATCCCATGAAGGGACCAGTGCATCAGAGATCATCCCATGAAGGGACCAGGGCATCACAGCACTATGATTAGAGGTATGCAAGATCATCCCATGAAGGGACCAGTGCAAAGATCATCCCATGAAGGGACCAGTGCATCAGAGATCATCCCATGAAGGGACCAAGTGCATCAGAGATCATCCCATGAAGGGACCAAGTGCATCAGACATCATCCCATGAAGGGACCAGGGCATCAGACATCATCCCATGAAGGGACCAGGGCATCAGACATCATCCCATGAAGGGACCGGGGCATCAGACATCATCCCATGAAGGGACCGGGGCATCAGACATCATCCCATGAAGGGACCGGGGCATCAGACATCATCCCATGAAGGGACCAGGGCATCAGAGATCATCCCATGAAGGGACCAGGGCATCAAAGATCATCCCATGAAGGGACCAGGGCATCAAAGATCATCCCATGAAGGGACCAGGGCATCAAAGATCATCCCATGAAGGGACCAGGGCATCAAAGATCATCCCATGAAGGGACCAGGGCATCACAGCACTATGATTAGAGGTATGCAAGATCATCCCATGAAGGGACCAGTGCATCAGACATCATCCCGTGAAGGGACCAGTGCATCAGAGATCATCCCGTGAAGGGACCAGTGCATCAGAGATCATCCCGTGAAGGGACCATTGCATCAGATCATCCCGTGAAGGGACCAGTGCATCAGAGATCATCCCGTGAAGGGACCAGTGCATCAGAGATCATCCCGTGAAGGGACCAGTGCATCAGAGATCATCCCGTGAAGGGACCAGTGCATCAGAGATCATCCCGTGAAGGGACCAGTGCATCAGAGATCATCCCGTGAAGGGACCAGTGCATCAGAGATCATTCCGTGAAGGGACCAGTGCATCAGAGATCATCCCGTGAAGGGACCAGTGCATCAGAGATCATCCCGTGAAGGGACCAGTGCATCAGAGATCATCCCGTGAAGGGACCAGTGCATCAGAGATCATCCCGTGAAGGGACCAGTGCATCAGAGATCATCCCGTGAAGGGACCAGTGCATCAGAGATCATCCCGTGAAGGGACCAGTGCATCAGAGATCATCCCATGAAGGGACCAGGGCATCAGAGATCATCCCATGAAGGGACCAGGGCATCAGAGCACTATGATTAGAGGTATGCAAGATCATCCCATGAAGGGACCAGGGCATCAGAGATCATCCCATGAAGGGACCAGGGCATCAGAGATCATCCCATGAAGGGACCAGGGCATCAGAGATCATCCCATGAAGGGACCAGGGCATCAGATCATCCCATGAAGGGACCAGGGCATCAGAGATCATCCCATGAAGAGACCAGTGCATCAGAGATCATCCCATGAAGATACCAGTGCATCACAGCAGTATGCAAGATCATCCCATGAAGGGGCCAGTGCATCAGAGATCCTCCCATGAAGGGACCAGTGCATCAGAGATCCTCCCATGAAGGGACCAAGTGCATCAGAGATCCTCCCATGAAGGGACCAAGTGCATCAGAGATCCTCCCATGAAGGGACCAAGTGCATCAGAGCACTATGATTAGAGGTATGCAAGATCATCCCATGAAGGGACCAGTGCATCAGAGATCATCCCATGAAGGGACCAGGGCACCACAGCACTATGATTAGAGGTATGCAAGATCATCCCATGAAGGGACCAGTGCATCAGATCATCCCATGAAGGGAGAAGGGCATCAGAGATCATCCCATGAAGGGAGCAGGGCATCAGAGATCATCCCATGAAGGGAGCAGGGCATCAGAGATCATCCCATGAAGGGAGCAGGGCATCAGAGATCATCCCATGAAGGGAGCAGGGCATCAGAGATCATCCCATGAAGGGAGCAGGGCATCAGAGATCATCCCATGAAGGGAGCAGGGCATCAGAGATCATCCCATGAAGGGAGCAGGGCTTCAGAGCACTATGATTAGAGGTATGCAAGATCATCCCATGAAGGGACCAGTGCATCAGAGATAATCCCATGAAGGGACCAGCGCATCAGAGATCATCCCATGAAGGGACCAGGGCATCACAGCACTATGATTAGAGGTATGCAAGATCATCCCATGAATGTACCAGTGCATCAGAGATCATCCCATGAAGGGACCAGGGCATCAGAGATCATCCCATGAAGGGATCAGTGCATCAGAGATCATCCCATGAAGGGACCAGTGCATCACAGCACTATGATTAGAGGTATGCAAGATCATCCCATGAAGGGACCAGTGCATCAGACATCATCCCATGAAGAGACCAGGGCATCAGACATCATCCCATGAAGGGACCAGGGCATCACAGCACTATGATTAGAGGTATGCAAGATCATCCCATGAAGGGACCAGTGCATCAGAGATCATCCCATGAAGGGACCAGGGCATCAGATCATCCCATGAAGGGACCAGGGCATCAAAGATCATCCCATGAAGGGACCAGTGCATCAGAGATCATCCCATGAAGGTACCAGGGCATCAGAGATCATCCCATGAAGGGACCAGGGCATCAGACATCATCCCATGAAGGGACCGGGGCATCAGACATCATCCCATGAAGGGACCGGGGCATCAGACATCATCCCATGAAGGGACCAGGGCATCACAGCACTATGATTAGAGGTATGCAAGATCATCCCATGAAGGGACCAGTGCATCAGAGATCATCCCGTGAAGGGACCAGTGCATCAGAGATCATCCCGTGAAGGGACCAGTGCATCAGAGATCATCCCGTGAAGGGACCAGTGCATCAGAGATCATCCCGTGAAGGGACCAGTGCATCAGAGATCATCCCGTGAAGGGACCAAGTGCATCAGAGATCATCCCATGAAGGGACCAGTGCATCAGAGATCATCCCATGAAGGGACCAGGGCATCACAGCACTATGATTAGAGGTATGCAAGATCATCCCATGAAGGGACCAGTGCAAAGATCATCCCATGAAGGGACCAGTGCATCAGAGATCATCCCATGAAGGGACCAAGTGCATCAGACATCATCCCATGAAGGGACCAGGGCATCAGACATCATCCCATGAAGGGACCAGGGCATCAGACATCATCCCATGAAGGGACCGGGGCATCAGACATCATCCCATGAAGGGACCGGGGCATCAGACATCATCCCATGAAGGGACCGGGGCATCAGACATCATCCCATGAAGGGACCAGGGCATCAGAGATCATCCCATGAAGGGACCAGGGCATCAAAGATCATCCCATGAAGGGACCAGGGCATCAAAGATCATCCCATGAAGGGACCAGGGCATCAAAGATCATCCCATGAAGGGACCAGGGCATCAGAGATCATCCCATGAAGGGACCAGGGCATCACAGCACTATGATTAGAGGTATGCAAGATCATCCCATGAAGGGACCAGTGCATCAGACATCATCCCGTGAAGGGACCAGTGCATCAGAGATCATCCCGTGAAGGGACCAGTGCATCAGAGATCATCCCGTGAAGGGACCAGTGCATCAGAGATCATCCCGTGAAGGGACCAGTGCATCAGAGATCATCCCGTGAAGGGACCAGTGCATCAGAGATCATCCCGTGAAGGGACCAGTGCATCAGAGATCATCCCGTGAAGGGACCAGTGCATCAGAGATCATCCCGTGAAGGGACCAGTGCATCAGAGATCATCCCGTGAAGGGACCAGTGCATCAGAGATCATCCCGTGAAGGGACCAGTGCATCAGAGATCATCCCGTGAAGGGACCAGTGCATCAGAGATCATCCCGTGAAGGGACCAGTGCATCAGAGATCATCCCGTGAAGGGACCAGTGCATCAGAGATCATCCCGTGAAGGGACCAGTGCATCAGAGATCATCCCGTGAAGGGACCAGTGCATCAGAGATCATCCCATGAAGGGACCAGGGCATCAGGGATCATCCCATGAAGGGACCAGGGCATCAGAGCACTATGATTAGAGGTATGCAAGATCATCCCATGAAGGGACCAGGGCATCAGAGATCATCCCATGAAGGGACCAGGGCATCAGAGATCATCCCATGAAGGGACCAGGGCATCAGAGATCATCCCATGAAGGGACCAGGGCATCAGAGATCATCCCATGAAGGGACCAGGGCATCAGAGATCATCCCATGAAGAGACCAGTGCATCAGAGATCATCCCATGAAGATACCAGTGCATCACAGCAGTATGCAAGATCATCCCATGAAGGGGCCAGTGCATCAGAGATCCTCCCATGAAGGGACCAGTGCATCAGAGATCCTCCCATGAAGGGACCAAGTGCATCAGAGATCCTCCCATGAAGGGACCAAGTGCATCAGAGATCCTCCCATGAAGGGACCAAGTGCATCAGAGCACTATGATTAGAGGTATGCAAGATCATCCCATGAAGGGACCAGTGCATCAGAGATCATCCCATGAAGGGACCAGGGCACCACAGCACTATGATTAGAGGTATGCAAGATCATCCCATGAAGGGACCAGTGCATCAGATCATCCCATGAAGGGAGAAGGGCATCAGAGATCATCCCATGAAGGGAGCAGGGCATCAGAGATCATCCCATGAAGGGAGCAGGGCATCAGAGATCATCCCATGAAGGGAGCAGGGCATCAGAGATCATCCCATGAAGGGAGCAGGGCATCAGAGATCATCCCATGAAGGGAGCAGGGCATCAGAGATCATCCCATGAAGGGAGCAGGGCATCAGAGATCATCCCATGAAGGGAGCAGGGCATCAGAGATCATCCCATGAAGGGACCAGGGCATCAGAGATCATCCCATGAAGGGACCAGGGCATCAGAGATCATCCCATGAAGGGACCAGGGCATCAGAGATCATCCCTTGAAGGGACCAGGGCATCAGAGATCATCCCTTGAAGGGACCAGGGCATCAGAGATCATCCCTTGAAGGGACCAGGGCATCACAGCACTATGATTAGAGGTATGCAAGATCATCCCATGAAGGGACCAGGGCATCAGAGATCATCCCATGAAGGGACCAGGGCATCAGAGATCATCCCATGAAGGGACCAGGGCATCAGAGATCATCCCATGAAGGGACCAGGGCATCAGAGATCATCCCATGAAGGGACCAGAGATCATCCCATGAAGGGACCAGGGCATCAGATATCATCCCATGAAGGGACCAGGGCATCAGACATCATCCCATGAAGGGACCAGGGCATCAGACATCATCCCATGAAGGGACCGGGGCATCAGACATCATCCCATGAAGGGACCGGGGCATCAGACATCATCCCATGAAGGGACCGGGGCATCAGACATCATCCCATGAAGGGACCGGGGCATCAGACATCATCCCATGAAGGGACCGGGGCATCAGACATCATCCCATGAAGGGACCAGGGCATCAAAGATCATCCCATGAAGGGACCAGGGCATCAAAGATCATCCCGTGAAGGGACCAGTGCATCAGAGATCATCCCGTGAAGGGACCAGTGCATCAGAGATCATCCCGTGAAGGGACCAGTGCATCAGAGATCATCCCGTGAAGGGACCAGTGCATCAGAGATCATCCCGTGAAGGGACCAGTGCATCAGAGATCATCCCATGAAGGGACCAGTGCATCAGAGATCATCCCATGAAGGGACCAGGGCATCAGAGATCATCCCTTGAAGGGACCAGGGCATCACAGCACTCTAATTAGAGGTATGCAAGATCATCCCATGAAGGGACCAGTGCAGAGATCATCCCATGAAGGGACCAGGGCATCACAGCACTATGATTAGAGGTATGCAATATCATCCCATGAAGGGACCAGGGCATCCGAGATCATCCCGTGAAGGGACCAGTGCATCCGAGATCATCCCGTGAAGGGACCAGTGCATCAGAGATCATCCCATGAAGGGACCAGGGCATCAGACATCATCCCATGAAGGGACCGGGGCATCAGACATCATCCCATGAAGGGACCGGGGCATCAGACATCATCCCATGAAGGGACCGGGGCATCAGACATCATCCCATGAAGGGACCGGGGCATCAGACAACATCCCATGAAGGGACCGGGGCATCAGACATCATCCCATGAAGGGACCGGGGCATCAGACATCATCCCATGAAGGGACCGGGGCATCAGACATCATCCCATGAAGGGACCAGGGCATCCGAGATCATCCCGTGAAGGGACCAGTGCATCCGAGATCATCCCGTGAAGGGACCAGTGCATCAGAGATCATCCCATGAAGGGACCAGGGCATCAGAGATCATCCAGTCAAGGGACCAGGGCATCAGAGATCATCCAGTCAAGGGACCAGGGCATCAGAGATCTTCCCGTGTAGGGACCAGGGCATCAGAGATCATCCCGTGAAGGGACCAGGGCATCAGAGATCATCCCATGAAGGGACCAGTGCATCAGAGATCATCCCATGAAGGGACCAGGGCATCAGAGATCATCCCATGAAGGGACCAGGGCATCAGAGATCATCCCGTGAAGGGACCAGTGCATCAGAGATCATCCCGTGAAGGGACCAGTGCATCAGAGATCATCCCGTGAAGGGACCAGTGCATCAGAGATCATCCCGTGAAGGGACCAGTGCATCAGAGATCATCCCATGAAGGGAGCAGGGCATCAAAGACCATCCCATGAAGGGACCAGGGCATCAAAGATCATCCCATGAAGGGACCAGGGCATCAGAGATCATCCCATGAAGGGACCAGTGCATCAGAGATCATCCCGTGAAGGGACCAGTGCATCAGAGATCATCCCGTGAAGGGACCAGTGCATCAGAGATCATCCCGTGAAGGGACCAGTGCATCAGAGATCATCCCGTGAAGGGACCAGTGCATCAGAGATCATCCCGTGAAGGGACCAGTGCATCAGAGATCATCCCGTGAAGGGACCAAGTGCATCAGAGATCATCCCATGAAGGGACCAGGGCATCACAGCATTATGATTAGAGGTATGCAAGATCATCCCATGAAGGGACCAGGGCATCAGAGATCATCCCATGAAGGGACCAGGGCATCAGAGATCATCCCATGAAGGGACCAGGGCATCAGAGATCATCCCATGAAGGGACCAGGGCATCAGAGATCATCCCATGAAGGGACCAGAGATCATCCCATGAAGGGACCAGGGCATCAGATATCATCCCATGAAGGGACCAGGGCATCAGACATCATCCCATGAAGGGACCAGGGCATCAGACATCATCCCATGAAGGGACCGGGGCATCAGACATCATCCCATGAAGGGACCGGGGCATCAGAGATCATCCCATGAAGGGACCAATGCATCAGAGATCATCCCGTGAAGGGACCAGTGCATCAGAGATCATCCCGTGAAGGGACCAGTGCATCAGAGATCATCCCATGAAGGGACCAGGGCATCAGACATCATCCCATGAAGGGACCAGGGCATCAGAGATCATCCAGTCAAGGGACCAGGGCATCAGAGATCTTCCCGTGTAGGGACCAGGGCATCAGAGATCATCCCGTGAAGGGACCAGGGCATCAGAGATCATCCCGTGAAGGGACCAGTGCAAAGATCATCCCATGAAGGGACCAGTGCATCAGAGATCATCCCATGAAGGGACCAAGTGCATCAGAGATCATCCCATGAAGGGACCAAGTGCATCAGAGATCATCCCGTGAAGGGACCAGTGCATCAGAGATCATCCCGTGAAGGGACCGGGGCATCAGACATCATCCCATGAAGGGACCAGGGCATCCGAGATCATCCCGTGAAGGGACCAGTGCATCCGAGATCATCCCGTGAAGGGACCAGTGCATCCGAGATCATCCCGTGAAGGGACCAGTGCATCAGAGATCATCCCATGAAGGGACCAGTGCATCAGAGATCATCCCATGAAGGGACCGGGGCATCAGACATCATCCCATGAAGGGACCGGGGCATCAGAGATCATCCCATGAAGGGAGCAGGGCATCAGAGATCATCCCATGAAGGGACCAGGGCATCAGAGATCATCCCATGAAGGGAGCAGGGCATCAGAGATCATCCCATGAAGGGACCAGGGCATCAGAGATCATCCCATGAAGGGACCAGGGCATCAGAGATCATCCCGTGAAGGGAGCAGGGCATCAGACATCATCCCGTGAAGGGACCAGTGCATCAGACATCATCCCATGAAGGGACCAGTGCATCCGAGATCATCCCGTGAAGGGACCAGTGCATCAGAGATCATCCCGTGAAGGGACCATTGCATCAGAGATCATCCCGTGAAGGGACCAGTGCATCAGAGATCATCCCATGAAGGGAGCAGGGCATCAGAGACCATCCCATGAAGGGACCAGGGCATCAAAGATCATCCCATGAAGGGACCAGGGCATCAGAGATCATCCCATGAAGGGACCAGGGCATCAGACATCATCCCATGAAGGGACCGGGGCATCAGACATCATCCCATGAAGGGACCGGGGCATCAGACATCATCCCATGAAGGGACCGGGGCATCAAAGATCATCCCATGAAGGGACCAGGGCATCAGACATCATCCCATGAAGGGACCGGGGCATCAGATCATCCCATGAAGGGACCAGGGCATCAGAGATCATCCCATGAAGGGACCAGGGCATCAGAGATCATCCCATGAAGGGACCAGACATCATCCCATGAAGGGACCGGGGCATCAAAGATCATCCCATGAAGGGACCAGGGCATCAGACATCATCCCATGAAGGGACCAGGGCATCAGAGATCATCCCATGAAGGGACCAGGGCATCAGAGATCATCCCATGAAGGGACCAGACATCATCCCATGAAGGGACCGGGGCATCAAAGATCATCCCATGAAGGGACCAGGGCATCAGACATAATCCCATGAAGGGACCAGGGCATCAGACATCATCCCATGAAGGGACCGGGGCATCAGACATCATCCCATGAAGGGACCGGGGCATCAGACATCATCCCATGAAGGGACCGGGGCATCAGAGATCATCCCGTGAAGGGACCAGTGCATCAGAGATCATCCCATGAAGGGACCAGTGCATCAGAGATCATCCCATGAAGGGACCGGGGCATCAGACATCATCCCGTGAAGGGACCAGGGCATCCGAGATCATCCAGTGAAGGGACCAGTGCATCAGAGATCATCCCATGAAGGGACCAGGGCATCACAGCACTATGATTAGAGGTATGCATGATCATCCCGTGAAGGGACCAGTGCATCAGAGATCATCCCGTGAAGGGACCAGTGCATCAGAGATCATCCCGTGAAGGGACCAGTGCATCAGAGATCATCCCGTGAAGGGACCAGTGCATCAGAGATCATCCCGTGAAGGGACCAGTGCATCAGAGATCATCCCGTGAAGGGACCAGTGCATCAGAGATCATCCCGTGAAGGGACCAGTGCATCAGAGATCATCCCGTGAAGGGACCAGTGCATCAGAGATCATCCCGTGAAGGGACCAGTGCATCAGAGATCATCCCGTGAAGGGACCAGTGCATCAGAGATCATCCCGTGAAGGGACCAAGTGCATCAGAGATCATCCCATGAAGGGACCAGTGCATCAGAGATCATCCCATGAAGGGACCAGGGCATCACAGCACTATGATTAGAGGTATGCAAGATCATCCCATGAAGGGACCAGTGCAAAGATCATCCCATGAAGGGACCAGTGCATCAGAGATCATCCCATGAAGGGACCAAGTGCATCAGAGATCATCCCATGAAGGGACCAAGTGCATCAGACATCATCCCATGAAGGGACCAGGGCATCAGACATCATCCCATGAAGGGACAAGGGCATCAGACATCATCCCATGAAGGGACCGGGGCATCAGACATCATCCCATGAAGGGACCAGGGCATCACAGCACTATGATTAGAGGTATGCATGATCATCCCGTGAAGGGACCAGTGCATCAGAGATCATCCCGTGAAGGGACCAGTGCATCAGAGATCATCCCGTGAAGGGACCAGTGCATCAGAGATCATCCCGTGAAGGGACCAGTGCATCAGAGATCATCCCGTGAAGGGACCAGTGCATCAGAGATCATCCCGTGAAGGGACCAAGTGCATCAGAGATCATCCCATGAAGGGACCAGTGCATCAGAGATCATCCCATGAAGGGACCAGGGCATCACAGCACTATGATTAGAGGTATGCAAGATCATCCCATGAAGGGACCAGTGCAAAGATCATCCCATGAAGGGACCAGTGCATCAGAGATCATCCCATGAAGGGACCAAGTGCATCAGAGATCATCCCATGAAGGGACCAAGTGCATCAGACATCATCCCATGAAGGGACCAGGGCATCAGACATCATCCCATGAAGGGACCAGGGCATCAGACATCATCCCATGAAGGGACCGGGGCATCAGACATCATCCCATGAAGGGACCGGGGCATCAGACATCATCCCATGAAGGGACCGGGGCATCAGACATCATCCCATGAAGGGACCAGGGCATCAGAGATCATCCCATGAAGGGACCAGGGCATCAAAGATCATCCCATGAAGGGACCAGGGCATCAAAGATCATCCCATGAAGGGACCAGGGCATCAAAGATCATCCCATGAAGGGACCAGGGCATCAGAGATCATCCCATGAAGGGACCAGGGCATCACAGCACTATGATTAGAGGTATGCAAGATCATCCCATGAAGGGACCAGTGCATCAGACATCATCCCGTGAAGGGACCAGTGCATCAGAGATCATCCCGTGAAGGGACCAGTGCATCAGAGATCATCCCGTGAAGGGACCATTGCATCAGAGATCATCCCGTGAAGGGACCAGTGCATCAGAGATCATCCCGTGAAGGGACCAGTGCATCAGAGATCATCCCGTGAAGGGACCAGTGCATCAGAGATCATCCCGTGAAGGGACCAGTGCATCAGAGATCATCCCGTGAAGGGACCAGTGCATCAGAGATCATCCCGTGAAGGGACCAGTGCATCAGAGATCATCCCGTGAAGGGACCAGTGCATCAGAGATCATCCCGTGAAGGGACCAGTGCATCAGAGATCATCCCGTGAAGGGACCAGTGCATCAGAGATCATCCCGTGAAGGGACCAGTGCATCAGAGATCATCCCGTGAAGGGACCAGTGCATCAGAGATCATCCCGTGAAGGGACCAGTGCATCAGAGATCATCCCGTGAAGGGACCAGTGCATCAGAGATCATCCCGTGAAGGGACCAGGGCATCAGAGATCATCCCGTGAAGGGACCAGGGCATCAGAGATCATCCCATGAAGGGACCAGGGCATCAGAGATCATCCCATGAAGGGACCAGGGCATCAGAGCACTATGATTAGAGGTATGCAAGATCATCCCATGAAGGGACCAGGGCATCAGAGATCATCCCATGAAGGGACCAGGGCATCAGAGATCATCCCATGAAGGGACCAGGGCATCAGAGATCATCCCATGAAGGGACCAGGGCATCAGAGATCATCCCATGAAGGGACCAGGGCATCAGAGATCATCCCATGAAGGGACCAGGGCATCAGAGATCATCCCATGAAGGGACCAGGGCATCAGAGATCATCCCATGAAGAGACCAGTGCATCAGAGATCATCCCATGAAGATACCAGTGCATCACAGCAGTATGCAAGATCATCCCATGAAGGGGCCAGTGCATCAGAGATCCTCCCATGAAGGGACCAGTGCATCAGAGATCCTCCCATGAAGGGACCAAGTGCATCAGAGATCCTCCCATGAAGGGACCAAGTGCATCAGAGATCCTCCCATGAAGGGACCAAGTGCATCAGAGCACTATGATTAGAGGTATGCAAGATCATCCCATGAAGGGACCAGTGCATCAGAGATCATCCCATGAAGGGACCAGGGCACCACAGCACTATGATTAGAGGTATGCAAGATCATCCCATGAAGGGACCAGTGCATCAGATCATCCCATGAAGGGAGAAGGGCATCAGAGATCATCCCATGAAGGGAGCAGGGCATCAGAGATCATCCCATGAAGGGAGCAGGGCATCAGAGATCATCCCATGAAGGGAGCAGGGCATCAGAGATCATCCCATGAAGGGAGCAGGGCATCAGAGATCATCCCATGAAGGGAGCAGGGCATCAGAGATCATCCCATGAAGGGAGCAGGGCTTCAGAGCACTATGATTAGAGGTATGCAAGATCATCCCATGAAGGGACCAGTGCATCAGAGATAATCCCATGAAGGGACCAGCGCATCAGAGATCATCCCATGAAGGGACCAGGGCATCACAGCACTATGATTAGAGGTATGCAAGATCATCCCATGAATGTACCAGTGCATCAGAGATCATCCCATGAAGGGACCAGGGCATCAGAGATCATCCCATGAAGGGATCAGTGCATCAGAGATCATCCCATGAAGGGACCAGTGCATCACAGCACTATGATTAGAGGTATGCAAGATCATCCCATGAAGGGACCAGTGCATCAGACATCATCCCATGAAGAGACCAGGGCATCAGACATCATCCCATGAAGGGACCAGGGCATCACAGCACTATGATTAGAGGTATGCAAGATCATCCCATGAAGGGACCAGTGCATCAGAGATCATCCCATGAAGGGACCAGGGCATCAGAGATCATCCCATGAAGGGACCAGGGCATCAAAGATCATCCCATGAAGGGACCAGTGCATCAGAGATCATCCCATGAAGGTACCAGGGCATCAGAGATCATCCCATGAAGGGACCAGGGCATCAGACATCATCCCATGAAGGGACCGGGGCATCAGACATCATCCCATGAAGGGACCGGGGCATCAGACATCATCCCATGAAGGGACCAGGGCATCACAGCACTATGATTAGAGGTATGCAAGATCATCCCATGAAGGGACCAGTGCATCAGAGATCATCCCGTGAAGGGACCAGTGCATCAGAGATCATCCCGTGAAGGGACCAGTGCATCAGAGATCATCCCGTGAAGGGACCAGTGCATCAGAGATCATCCCGTGAAGGGACCAGTGCATCAGAGATCATCCCGTGAAGGGACCAAGTGCATCAGAGATCATCCCATGAAGGGACCAGTGCATCAGAGATCATCCCATGAAGGGACCAGGGCATCACAGCACTATGATTAGAGGTATGCAAGATCATCCCATGAAGGGACCAGTGCAAAGATCATCCCATGAAGGGACCAGTGCATCAGAGATCATCCCATGAAGGGACCAAGTGCATCAGAGATCATCCCATGAAGGGACCAAGTGCATCAGAGATCATCCCATGAAGGGACCAAGTGCATCAGACATCATCCCATGAAGGGACCAGGGCATCAGACATCATCCCATGAAGGGACCAGGGCATCAGACATCATCCCATGAAGGGACCGGGGCATCAGACATCATCCCATGAAGGGACCGGGGCATCAGACATCATCCCATGAAGGGACCGGGGCATCAGACATCATCCCATGAAGGGACCAGGGCATCAGAGATCATCCCATGAAGGGACCAGGGCATCAAAGATCATCCCATGAAGGGACCAGGGCATCAAAGATCATCCCATGAAGGGACCAGGGCATCAAAGATCATCCCATGAAGGGACCAGGGCATCAAAGATCATCCCATGAAGGGACCAGGGCATCACAGCACTATGATTAGAGGTATGCAAGATCATCCCATGAAGGGACCAGTGCATCAGAGATCATCCCGTGAAGGGACCAGTGCATCAGAGATCATCCCGTGAAGGGACCAGTGCATCAGAGATCATCCCGTGAAGGGACCAGTGCATCAGAGATCATCCCGTGAAGGGACCATTGCATCAGAGATCATCCCGTGAAGGGACCAGTGCATCAGAGATCATCCCGTGAAGGGACCAGTGCATCAGAGATCATCCCGTGAAGGGACCAGTGCATCAGAGATCATCCCGTGAAGGGACCAGTGCATCAGAGATCATCCCGTGAAGGGACCAGTGCATCAGAGATCATCCCGTGAAGGGACCAGTGCATCAGAGATCATCCCGTGAAGGGACCAGTGCATCAGAGATCATCCCGTGAAGGGACCAGTGCATCAGAGATCATCCCGTGAAGGGACCAGTGCATCAGAGATCATCCCGTGAAGGGACCAGTGCATCAGAGATCATCCCGTGAAGGGACCAGTGCATCAGAGATCATCCCGTGAAGGGACCAGTGCATCAGAGATCATCCCGTGAAGGGACCAGTGCATCAGAGATCATCCCATGAAGGGACCAGGGCATCAGAGATCATCCCATGAAGGGACCAGGGCATCAGAGCACTATGATTAGAGGTATGCAAGATCATCCCATGAAGGGACCAGGGCATCAGAGATCATCCCATGAAGGGACCAGGGCATCAGAGATCATCCCATGAAGGGACCAGGGCATCAGAGATCATCCCATGAAGGGACCAGGGCATCAGAGATCATCCCATGAAGGGACCAGGGCATCAGAGATCATCCCATGAAGAGACCAGTGCATCAGAGATCATCCCATGAAGATACCAGTGCATCACAGCAGTATGCAAGATCATCCCATGAAGGGGCCAGTGCATCAGAGATCCTCCCATGAAGGGACCAGTGCATCAGAGATCCTCCCATGAAGGGACCAAGTGCATCAGAGATCCTCCCATGAAGGGACCAAGTGCATCAGAGATCCTCCCATGAAGGGACCAAGTGCATCAGAGCACTATGATTAGAGGTATGCAAGATCATCCCATGAAGGGACCAGTGCATCAGAGATCATCCCATGAAGGGACCAGGGCACCACAGCACTATGATTAGAGGTATGCAAGATCATCCCATGAAGGGACCAGTGCATCAGATCATCCCATGAAGGGAGCAGGGCATCAGAGATCATCCCATGAAGGGAGCAGGGCATCAGAGATCATCCCATGAAGGGAGCAGGGCATCAGAGATCATCCCATGAAGGGAGCAGGGCATCAGAGATCATCCCATGAAGGGAGCAGGGCATCAGAGATCATCCCATGAAGGGAGCAGGGCATCAGAGATCATCCCATGAAGGGAGCAGGGCATCAGAGATCATCCCATGAAGGGAGCAGGGCATCAGAGATCATCCCATGAAGGGAGCAGGGCATCAGAGATCATCCCATGAAGGGACCAGGGCATCAGAGATCATCCCATGAAGGGACCAGGGCATCAGAGATCATCCCTTGAAGGGACCAGGGCATCAGAGATCATCCCTTGAAGGGACCAGGGCATCAGAGATCATCCCTTGAAGGGACCAGGGCATCACAGCACTATGATTAGAGGTATGCAAGATCATCCCATGAAGGGACCAGGGCATCAGAGATCATCCCATGAAGGGACCAGGGCATCAGAGATCATCCCATGAAGGGACCAGGGCATCAGAGATCATCCCATGAAGGGACCAGGGCATCAGAGATCATCCCATGAAGGGACCAGAGATCATCCCATGAAGGGACCAGGGCATCAGATATCATCCCATGAAGGGACCAGGGCATCAGACATCATCCCATGAAGGGACCAGGGCATCAGACATCATCCCATGAAGGGACCGGGGCATCAGACATCATCCCATGAAGGGACCGGGGCATCAGACATCATCCCATGAAGGGACCGGGGCATCAGACATCATCCCATGAAGGGACCGGGGCATCAGACATCATCCCATGAAGGGACCGGGGCATCAGACATCATCCCATGAAGGGACCAGGGCATCAAAGATCATCCCATGAAGGGACCAGGGCATCAAAGATCATCCCATGAAGGGACCAATGCATCAGAGATCATCCCGTGAAGGGACCAGTGCATCAGAGATCATCCCGTGAAGGGACCAGTGCATCAGAGATCATCCCGTGAAGGGACCAGTGCATCAGAGATCATCCCGTGAAGGGACCAGTGCATCAGAGATCATCCCGTGAAGGGACCAGTGCATCAGAGATCATCCCATGAAGGGACCAGTGCATCAGAGATCATCCCATGAAGGGACCAGGGCATCAGAGATCATCCCTTGAAGGGACCAGGGCATCACAGCACTCTAATTAGAGGTATGCAAGATCATCCCATGAAGGGACCAGTGCAGAGATCATCCCATGAAGGGACCAGGGCATCACAGCACTATGATTAGAGGTATGCAATATCATCCCATGAAGGGACCAGGGCATCCGAGATCATCCCGTGAAGGGACCAGTGCATCCGAGATCATCCCGTGAAGGGACCAGTGCATCAGAGATCATCCCATGAAGGGACCAGGGCATCAGACATCATCCCATGAAGGGACCGGGGCATCAGACATCATCCCATGAAGGGACCGGGGCATCAGACATCATCCCATGAAGGGACCGGGGCATCAGACATCATCCCATGAAGGGACCGGGGCATCAGACATCATCCCATGAAGGGACCGGGGCATCAGACATCATCCCATGAAGGGACCGGGGCATCAGACATCATCCCATGAAGGGACCGGGGCATCAGACATCATCCCATGAAGGGACCAGGGCATCCGAGATCATCCCGTGAAGGGACCAGTGCATCCGAGATCATCCCGTGAAGGGACCAGTGCATCAGAGATCATCCCATGAAGGGACCAGGGCATCAGACATCATCCCATGAAGGGACCAGGGCATCAGAGATCATCCAGTCAAGGGACCAGGGCATCAGAGATCTTCCCGTGTAGGGACCAGGGCATCAGAGATCATCCCGTGAAGGGACCAGGGCATCAGAGATCATCCCATGAAGGGACCAGTGCATCAGAGATCATCCCATGAAGGGACCAGGGCATCAGAGATCATCCCATGAAGGGACCAGGGCATCAGAGATCATCCCGTGAAGGGACCAGTGCATCAGAGATCATCCCGTGAAGGGACCAGTGCATCAGAGATCATCCCGTGAAGGGACCAGTGCATCAGAGATCATCCCGTGAAGGGACCAGTGCATCAGAGATCATCCCGTGAAGGGACCAGTGCATCAGAGATCATCCCATGAAGGGAGCAGGGCATCAGAGATCATCCCATGAAGGGACCAGGGCATCAGAGATCATCCCGTGAAGGGACCAGTGCATCAGAGATCATCCCGTGAAGGGACCAGTGCATCAGAGATCATCCCGTGAAGGGACCAGTGCATCAGAGATCATCCCGTGAAGGGACCAGTGCATCAGAGATCATCCCGTGAAGGGACCAGTGCATCAGAGATCATCCCGTGAAGGGACCAGTGCATCAGAGATCATCCCGTGAAGGGACCAGTGCATCAGAGATCATCCCGTGAAGGGACCAGTGCATCAGAGATCATCCCGTGAAGGGACCAGTGCATCAGAGATCATCCCGTGAAGGGACCAAGTGCATCAGAGATCATCCCATGAAGGGACCAGGGCATCACAGCATTATGATTAGAGGTATGCAAGATCATCCCATGAAGGGACCAGGGCATCAGAGATCATCCCATGAAGGGACCAGGGCATCAGAGATCATCCCATGAAGGGACCAGGGCATCAGAGATCATCCCATGAAGGGACCAGGGCATCAGAGATCATCCCATGAAGGGACCAGGGCATCAGAGATCATCCCATGAAGGGACCAGAGATCATCCCATGAAGGGACCAGGGCATCAGATATCATCCCATGAAGGGACCAGGGCATCAGACATCATCCCATGAAGGGACCAGGGCATCAGACATCATCCCATGAAGGGACCGGGGCATCAGACATCATCCCATGAAGGGACCGGGGCATCAGAGATCATCCCATGAAGGGACCAATGCATCAGAGATCATCCCGTGAAGGGACCAGTGCATCAGAGATCATCCCGTGAAGGGACCAGTGCATCAGAGATCATCCCATGAAGGGACCAGGGCATCAGACATCATCCCATGAAGGGACCAGGGCATCAGAGATCATCCAGTCAAGGGACCAGGGCATCAGAGATCTTCCCGTGTAGGGACCAGGGCATCAGACATCATCCCATGAAGGGACCGGGGCATCAGACATCATCCCATGAAGGGACCAGTGCATCAGAGATCATCCCATGAAGGGACCAGTGCAAAGATCATCCCATGAAGGGACCAGTGCATCAGAGATCATCCCATGAAGGGACCAAGTGCATCAGAGATCATCCCATGAAGGGACCAAGTGCATCAGACATCATCCCATGAAGGGACCAGGGCATCAGACATCATCCCATGAAGGGACCAGGGCATCAGACATCATCCCATGAAGGGACCGGGGCATCAGACATCATCCCATGAAGGGACCAGTGCATCAGAGATCATCCCGTGAAGGGACCAGTGCATCAGAGATCATCCCGTGAAGGGACCGGGGCATCAGACATCATCCCATGAAGGGACCAGGGCATCCGAGATCATCCCGTGAAGGGACCAGTGCATCCGAGATCATCCCGTGAAGGGACCAGTGCATCAGAGATCATCCCATGAAGGGACCAGTGCATCAGAGATCATCCCATGAAGGGACCGGGGCATCAGACATCATCCCATGAAGGGACCGGGGCATCAGAGATCATCCCATGAAGGGAGCAGGGCATCAGAGATCATCCCATGAAGGGACCAGGGCATCAGAGATCATCCCATGAAGGGAGCAGGGCATCAGAGATCATCCCATGAAGGGACCAGGGCATCAGAGATCATCCCATGAAGGGACCAGGGCATCAGAGATCATCCCGTGAAGGGAGCAGGGCATCAGACATCATCCCGTGAAGGGACCAGTGCATCAGACATCATCCCATGAAGGGACCAGTGCATCCGAGATCATCCCGTGAAGGGACCAGTGCATCAGAGATCATCCCGTGAAGGGACCATTGCATCAGAGATCATCCCGTGAAGGGACCAGTGCATCAGAGATCATCCCATGAAGGGAGCAGGGCATCAGAGACCATCCCATGAAGGGACCAGGGCATCAAAGATCATCCCATGAAGGGACCAGGGCATCAGAGATCATCCCATGAAGGGACCAGGGCATCAGACATCATCCCATGAAGGGACCGGGGCATCAGACATCATCCCATGAAGGGACCGGGGCATCAGACATCATCCCATGAAGGGACCGGGGCATCAAAGATCATCCCATGAAGGGACCAGGGCATCAGACATCATCCCATGAAGGGACCGGGGCATCAGAGATCATCCCATGAAGGGACCAGGGCATCAGAGATCATCCCATGAAGGGACCAGGGCATCAGAGATCATCCCATGAAGGGACCAGACATCATCCCATGAAGGGACCGGGGCATCAAAGATCATCCCATGAAGGGACCAGGGCATCAGACATCATCCCATGAAGGGACCAGGGCATCAGAGATCATCCCATGAAGGGACCAGGGCATCAGAGATCATCCCATGAAGGGACCAGACATCATCCCATGAAGGGACCGGGGCATCAAAGATCATCCCATGAAGGGACCAGGGCATCAGACATCATCCCATGAAGGGACCAGGGCATCAGACATCATCCCATGAAGGGACCGGGGCATCAGACATCATCCCATGAAGGGACCGGGGCATCAGACATCATCCCATGAAGGGACCGGGGCATCAGAGATCATCCCGTGAAGGGACCGGGGCATCAGAGATCATCCCATGAAGGGACCAGTGCATCAGAGATCATCCCATGAAGGGACCGGGGCATCAGACATCATCCCGTGAAGGGACCAGGGCATCCGAGATCATCCCGTGAAGGGACCAGTGCATCAGAGATCATCCCATGAAGGGACCAGGGCATCACAGCACTATGATTAGAGGTATGCATGATCATCCCGTGAAGGGACCAGTGCATCAGAGATCATCCCGTGAAGGGACCAGTGCATCAGAGATCATCCCGTGAAGGGACCAGTGCATCAGAGATCATCCCGTGAAGGGACCAGTGCATCAGAGATCATCCCGTGAAGGGACCAGTGCATCAGAGATCATCCCGTGAAGGGACCAGTGCATCAGAGATCATCCCGTGAAGGGACCAGTGCATCAGAGATCATCCCGTGAAGGGACCAGTGCATCAGAGATCATCCCGTGAAGGGACCAGTGCATCAGAGATCATCCCGTGAAGGGACCAGTGCATCAGAGATCATCCCGTGAAGGGACCAGTGCATCAGAGATCATCCCGTGAAGGGACCAGTGCATCAGAGATCATCCCGTGAAGGGACCAAGTGCATCAGAGATCATCCCATGAAGGGACCAGTGCATCAGAGATCATCCCATGAAGGGACCAGGGCATCACAGCACTATGATTAGAGGTATGCAAGATCATCCCATGAAGGGACCAGTGCAAAGATCATCCCATGAAGGGACCAGTGCATCAGAGATCATCCCATGAAGGGACCAAGTGCATCAGAGATCATCCCATGAAGGGACCAAGTGCATCAGACATCATCCCATGAAGGGACCAGGGCATCAGACATCATCCCATGAAGGGACCAGGGCATCAGACATCATCCCATGAAGGGACCAGGGCATCAGACATCATCCCATGAAGGGACCGGGGCATCAGACATCATCCCATGAAGGGACCAGGGCATCACAGCACTATGATTAGAGGTATGCATGATCATCCCGTGAAGGGACCAGTGCATCAGAGATCATCCCGTGAAGGGACCAGTGCATCAGAGATCATCCCGTGAAGGGACCAGTGCATCAGAGATCATCCCGTGAAGGGACCAGTGCATCAGAGATCATCCCGTGAAGGGACCAGTGCATCAGAGATCATCCCGTGAAGGGACCAAGTGCATCAGAGATCATCCCATGAAGGGACCAGTGCATCAGAGATCATCCCATGAAGGGACCAGGGCATCACAGCACTATGATTAGAGGTATGCAAGATCATCCCATGAAGGGACCAGTGCAAAGATCATCCCATGAAGGGACCAGTGCATCAGAGATCATCCCATGAAGGGACCAAGTGCATCAGAGATCATCCCATGAAGGGACCAAGTGCATCAGACATCATCCCATGAAGGGACCAGGGCATCAGACATCATCCCATGAAGGGACCGGGGCATCAGACATCATCCCATGAAGGGACCGGGGCATCAGACATCATCCCATGAAGGGACCGGGGCATCAGACATCATCCCATGAAGGGACCGGGGCATCAGACATCATCCCATGAAGGGACCAGGGCATCAGAGATCATCCCATGAAGGGACCAGGGCATCAAAGATCATCCCATGAAGGGACCAGGGCATCAAAGATCATCCCATGAAGGGACCAGGGCATCAAAGATCATCCCATGAAGGGACCAGGGCATCAGAGATCATCCCATGAAGGGACCAGGGCATCACAGCACTATGATTAGAGGTATGCAAGATCATCCCATGAAGGGACCAGTGCATCAGACATCATCCCGTGAAGGGACCAGTGCATCAGAGATCATCCCGTGAAGGGACCAGTGCATCAGAGATCATCCCGTGAAGGGACCATTGCATCAGAGATCATCCCGTGAAGGGACCAGTGCATCAGAGATCATCCCGTGAAGGGACCAGTGCATCAGAGATCATCCCGTGAAGGGACCAGTGCATCAGAGATCATCCCGTGAAGGGACCAGTGCATCAGAGATCATCCCGTGAAGGGACCAGTGCATCAGAGATCATCCCGTGAAGGGACCAGTGCATCAGAGATCATTCCGTGAAGGGACCAGTGCATCAGAGATCATCCCGTGAAGGGACCAGTGCATCAGAGATCATCCCGTGAAGGGACCAGTGCATCAGAGATCATCCCGTGAAGGGACCAGTGCATCAGAGATCATCCCGTGAAGGGACCAGTGCATCAGAGATCATCCCGTGAAGGGACCAGTGCATCAGAGATCATCCCATGAAGGGACCAGGGCATCAGAGATCATCCCATGAAGGGACCAGGGCATCAGAGCACTATGATTAGAGGTATGCAAGATCATCCCATGAAGGGACCAGGGCATCAGAGATCATCCCATGAAGGGACCAGGGCATCAGAGATCATCCCATGAAGGGACCAGGGCATCAGAGATCATCCCATGAAGGGACCAGGGCATCAGAGATCATCCCATGAAGGGACCAGGGCATCACAGCACTATGATTAGAGGTATGCAAGATCATTCCATGAAGGGACCAGTGCATCAGAGATCATCCCGTGAAGGGACCAGTGCATCAGAGATCATCCCGTGAAGGGACCAGTGCATCAGAGATCATCCCGTGAAGGGACCAGTGCATCAGAGATCATCCCGTGAAGGGACCAGTGCATCAGAGATCATCCCGTGAAGGGACCAGTGCATCAGAGATCATCCCGTGAAGGGACCAAGTGCATCAGAGATCATCCCATGAAGGGACCAGTGCATCAGAGATCATCCCATGAAGGGACCAGGGCATCACAGCACTATGATTAGAGGTATGCAAGATCATCCCATGAAGGGACCAGTGCAAAGATCATCCCATGAAGGGACCAGTGCATCAGAGATCATCCCATGAAGGGACCAAGTGCATCAGAGATCATCCCATGAAGGGACCAAGTGCATCAGACATCATCCCATGAAGGGACCAGGGCATCAGACATCATCCCATGAAGGGACCAGGGCATCAGACATCATCCCATGAAGGGACCGGGGCATCAGACATCATCCCATGAAGGGACCGGGGCATCAGACATCATCCCATGAAGGGACCGGGGCATCAGACATCATCCCATGAAGGGACCAGGGCATCAGAGATCATCCCATGAAGGGACCAGGGCATCAAAGATCATCCCATGAAGGGACCAGGGCATCAAAGATCATCCCATGAAGGGACCAGGGCATCAAAGATCATCCCATGAAGGGACCAGGGCATCAGAGATCATCCCATGAAGGGACCAGGGCATCACAGCACTATGATTAGAGGTATGCAAGATCATCCCATGAAGGGACCAGTGCATCAGACATCATCCCGTGAAGGGACCAGTGCATCAGAGATCATCCCGTGAAGGGACCAGTGCATCAGAGATCATCCCGTGAAGGGACCATTGCATCAGAGATCATCCCGTGAAGGGACCAGTGCATCAGAGATCATCCCGTGAAGGGACCAGTGCATCAGAGATCATCCCGTGAAGGGACCAGTGCATCAGAGATCATCCCGTGAAGGGACCAGTGCATCAGAGATCATCCCGTGAAGGGACCAGTGCATCAGAGATCATCCCGTGAAGGGACCAGTGCATCAGAGATCATCCCGTGAAGGGACCAGTGCATCAGAGATCATCCCGTGAAGGGACCAGTGCATCAGAGATCATTCCGTGAAGGGACCAGTGCATCAGAGATCATCCCGTGAAGGGACCAGTGCATCAGAGATCATCCCGTGAAGGGACCAGTGCATCAGAGATCATCCCGTGAAGGGACCAGTGCATCAGAGATCATCCCGTGAAGGGACCAGTGCATCAGAGATCATCCCATGAAGGGACCAGGGCATCAGAGCACTATGATTAGAGGTATGCAAGATCATCCCATGAAGGGACCAGGGCATCAGAGATCATCCCATGAAGGGACCAGGGCATCAGAGATCATCCCATGAAGGGACCAGGGCATCAGAGATCATCCCATGAAGGGACCAGGGCATCAGAGATCATCCCATGAAGGGACCAGGGCATCAGAGATCATCCCATGAAGGGACCAGGGCATCAGAGATCATCCCATGAAGAGACCAGTGCATCAGAGATCATCCCATGAAGATACCAGTGCATCACAGCAGTATGCAAGATCATCCCATGAAGGGGCCAGTGCATCAGAGATCCTCCCATGAAGGGACCAGTGCATCAGAGATCCTCCCATGAAGGGACCAAGTGCATCAGAGATCCTCCCATGAAGGGACCAAGTGCATCAGAGATCCTCCCATGAAGGGACCAAGTGCATCAGAGCACTATGATTAGAGGTATGCAAGATCATCCCATGAAGGGACCAGTGCATCAGAGATCATCCCATGAAGGGACCAGGGCACCACAGCACTATGATTAGAGGTATGCAAGATCATCCCATGAAGGGACCAGTGCATCAGATCATCCCATGAAGGGAGAAGGGCATCAGAGATCATCCCATGAAGGGAGCAGGGCATCAGAGATCATCCCATGAAGGGAGCAGGGCATCAGAGATCATCCCATGAAGGGAGCAGGGCATCAGAGATCATCCCATGAAGGGAGCAGGGCATCAGAGATCATCCCATGAAGGGAGCAGGGCATCAGAGATCATCCCATGAAGGGAGCAGGGCATCAGAGATCATCCCATGAAGGGACCAGGGCATCAGAGATCATCCCATGAAGGGACCAGGGCATCAGAGATCATCCCATGAAGGGACCAGGGCATCAGAGATCATCCCTTGAAGGGACCAGGGCATCAGAGATCATCCCTTGAAGGGACCAGGGCATCAGAGATCATCCCTTGAAGGGACCAGGGCATCACAGCACTATGATTAGAGGTATGCAAGATCATCCCATGAAGGGACCAGGGCATCAGAGATCATCGCATGAAGGGACCAGGGCATCAGAGATCATCCCATGAAGGGACCAGGGCATCAGAGATCATCCCATGAAGGGACCAGGGCATCAGAGATCATCCCATGAAGGGACCAGGGCATCAGAGATCATCCCATGAAGGGACCAGGGCATCAGATATCATCCCATGAAGGGACCAGGGCATCAGACATCATCCCATGAAGGGACCAGGGCATCAGACATCATCCCATGAAGGGACCGGGGCATCAGACATCATCCCATGAAGGGACCGGGGCATCAGACATCATCCCATGAAGGGACCGGGGCATCAGACATCATCCCATGAAGGGACCGGGGCATCAGACATCATCCCATGAAGGGACCGGGGCATCAGACATCATCCCATGAAGGGACCGGGGCATCAAAGATCATCCCATGAAGGGACCAGGGCATCAAAGATCATCCCATGAAGGGACCAATGCATCAGAGATCATCCCGTGAAGGGACCAGTGCATCAGAGATCATCCCGTGAAGGGACCAGTGCATCAGAGATCATCCCGTGAAGGGACCAGTGCATCAGAGATCATCCCGTGAAGGGACCAGTGCATCAGAGATCATCCCGTGAAGGGACCAGTGCATCAGAGATCATCCCATGAAGGGACCAGTGCATCAGAGATCATCCCATGAAGGGACCAGGGCATCAGAGATCATCCCTTGAAGGGACCAGGGCATCACAGCACTCTAATTAGAGGTATGCAAGATCATCCCATGAAGGGACCAGTGCAGAGATCATCCCATGAAGGGACCAGGGCATCACAGCACTATGATTAGAGGTATGCAATATCATCCCATGAAGGGACCAGGGCATCCGAGATCATCCCGTGAAGGGACCAGTGCATCCGAGATCATCCCGTGAAGGGACCAGTGCATCAGAGATCATCCCATGAAGGGACCAGGGCATCAGACATCATCCCATGAAGGGACCGGGGCATCAGACATCATCCCATGAAGGGACCGGGGCATCAGACATCATCCCATGAAGGGACCGGGGCATCAGACATCATCCCATGAAGGGACCGGGGCATCAGACATCATCCCATGAAGGGACCGGGGCATCAGACATCATCCCATGAAGGGACCGGGGCATCAGACATCATCCCATGAAGGGACCGGGGCATCAGACATCATCCCATGAAGGGACCGGGGCATCAGACATCATCCCATGAAGGGACCAGGGCATCCGAGATCATCCCGTGAAGGGACCAGTGCATCCGAGATCATCCCGTGAAGGGACCAGTGCATCAGAGATCATCCCATGAAGGGACCAGGGCATCAGACATCATCCCATGAAGGGACCAGGGCATCAGAGATCATCCAGTCAAGGGACCAGGGCATCAGAGATCTTCCCGTGTAGGGACCAGGGCATCAGAGATCATCCCGTGAAGGGACCAGGGCATCAGAGATCATCCCATGAAGGGACCAGTGCATCAGAGATCATCCCATGAAGGGACCAGGGCATCAGAGATCATCCCATGAAGGGACCAGGGCATCAGAGATCATCCCATGAAGGGACCAGGGCATCAGAGATCATCCCGTGAAGGGACCAGTGCATCAGAGATCATCCCGTGAAGGGACCAGTGCATCAGAGATCATCCCGTGAAGGGACCAGTGCATCAGAGATCATCCCGTGAAGGGACCAGTGCATCAGAGATCATCCCATGAAGGGAGCAGGGCATCAGAGACCATCCCATGAAGGGACCAGGGCATCAGAGATCATCCCATGAAGGGACCAGGGCATCAGAGATCATCCCATGAAGGGACCAGTGCATCAGAGATCATCCCGTGAAGGGACCAGTGCATCAGAGATCATCCCGTGAAGGGACCAGTGCATCAGAGATCATCCCGTGAAGGGACCAGTGCATCAGAGATCATCCCGTGAAGGGACCAGTGCATCAGAGATCATCCCGTGAAGGGACCAGTGCATCAGAGATCATCCCGTGAAGGGACCAAGTGCATCAGAGATCATCCCATGAAGGGACCAGGGCATCACAGCATTATGATTAGAGGTATGCAAGATCATCCCATGAAGGGACCAGGGCATCAGAGATCATCCCATGAAGGGACCAGGGCATCAGAGATCATCCCATGAAGGGACCAGGGCATCAGAGATCATCCCATGAAGGGACCAGGGCATCAGAGATCATCCCATGAAGGGACCAGAGATCATCCCATGAAGGGACCAGGGCATCAGATATCATCCCATGAAGGGACCAGGGCATCAGATATCATCCCATGAAGGGACCAGGGCATCAGACATCATCCCATGAAGGGACCAGGGCATCAGACATCATCCCATGAAGGGACCAGGGCATCAACGATAATCCCATAAAGGGACCAGGGCATCAAAGATCATCCCATAAAGGGACCAGGGCATCAGAGATCATCCCATGAAGGGACCAGGGCATCAGAGATCATCCCATGAAGGGACCAGAGATCATCCCATGAAGGGACCAGGGCATCAGATATCATCCCATGAAGGGACCAGGGCATCAGACATCATCCCATGAAGGGACCAGTGCATCAGACATCATCCCGTGAAGGGACCAGTGCATCAGAGATCATCCCGTGAAGGGACCAGTGCATCCGAGATCATCCCGTGAAGGGACCAGTGCATCAGAGATCATCCCATGAAGGGACCAGGGCATCAGACATCATCCCATGAAGGGACCAGGGCATCAGACATCATCCCATGAAGGGACCAGGGCATCAGAGATCATCCCATGAAGGGACCAGGGCATCAGAGATCATCCCATGAAGGGACCAGGGCATCAGAGATCATCCCGTGAAGGGACCAGGGCATCAGAGATCATCCCGTGAAGGGACTAGGGCATCAGAGATCATCCCGTGAAGGGACCAGTGCATCAAAGATCATCCCATGAAGGGACCAGTGCATCAGAGATCATCCCATGAAGGGACCAGTGCATCAGAGATCATCCCATGAAGGGACCAGGGCATCACAGCACTATGATTAGAGGTATGCAAGATCATCCCATGAAGGGACCAGTGCATCAGAGATCATCCCATGAAGGGACCAGGGCATCAGATCATCCCATGAAAGGACCAGGGCATCAGATCATCCCATGAAGGGACCAGGGCATCAGAGATCATCCCGTGAAGGGACCAGTGCATCAGAGATCATCCCGTGAAGGGACCAGGGCATCAGAGATCATCCCGTGAAGGGACCAGGGCATCAGAGATCATCCCGTGAAGGGACCAGGGCATCAGAGATCATCCCGTGAAGGGACCAGGGCATCAGAGATCATCCCGTGAAGGGACCAGGGCATCAGAGATCATCCCGTGAAGGGACCAGGGCATCAGAGATCATCCCGTGAAGGGACCAGTGCATCAGAGATCATCCCGTGAAGGGACCAGTGCATCAGAGATCATCCCGTGAAGGGACCAGTGCATCAGAGATCATCCCGTGAAGGGACGAGTGAATCAGAGATCATCCCATGAAGGGACCAGGGCATCAGAGATCATCCCATGAAGGGACCAGGGCATCAGAGACCATCCCATGAAGGGACCAGGGCATCAGAGACCATCCCATGAAGGGACCAGGGCATCAGAGATCATCCCATGAAGGGGCCAGGGCATCAGAGATCATCCCATGAAGGGACCAGGGCATCAGACATCATCCCATGAAGGGACCAGGGCATCAGACATCATCCCATGAAGGGACCAGGGCATCACAGCACTATGATTACAGGTATGCAAGATCATCCCATGAAGGGACCAGTGCATCAGAGATCATCCCATGAAGGGACCAGTGCAAAGATCATCCCATGAAGGGACCAGGGCATCAAAGATCATCCCATGAAGGGACCAGGGCATCAAAGATCATCCCATGAAGGGACCAGTGCATCAGAGATCATCCCGTGAAGGGACCAGGGCATCAGAGATCATCCCGTGAAGGGACCAGTGCATCAGAGATCATCCCGTGAAGGGACCAGGGCATCAGATCATCCCGTGAAGGGACCAGGGCATCAGAGATCATCCCATGAAGGGACCAGTGCATCAGAGCACTATGATTAGAAGTATGCAAGATCATCCCATGAAGGGACCAGTGCATCAGACATCATCCCAGGAA
Organism: Triturus cristatus; assembly: GCF_964204655.1. Taxonomy (NCBI): domain Eukaryota; kingdom Metazoa; phylum Chordata; class Amphibia; order Caudata; family Salamandridae; genus Triturus; species Triturus cristatus. Next base: position 1,008,353,975 of record NC_140592.1, read on the forward strand.
GGGACCAGGGCATCAGAGCACTGTGATTAGAGGTATGCAAGATCATCCTATGAAGGGACCAGCGCACCAGACATCATCCCACGAAGGGACCAGCGCACCAGACATCATCCCACAAAGGGACCAGCGCACCAGACATCATCCCACAAAGGGACCAGCGCACCAGACATCATCCCACAAAGGGACCAGCGCACCAGACATCATCCCACAAAGGGACCAGCGCACCAGACATCATCCCACAAAGGGACCAGCGCACCAGACATCATCCCACAAAGGGACCAGCGCACCAGACATCATCCCACAAAGGGACCAGCGCACCAGACATCATCCCACAAAGGGACCAGCGCACCAGACATCATCCCACAAAGGGACCAGCGCACCAGACATCATCCCACAAAGGGACCAGCGCACCAGACATCATCCCACAAAGGGACCAGCGCACCAGACATCATCCCACGAAGGGACCAGCGCACCAGACATCATCCCACGAAGGGACCAGCGCACCAGACATCATCCCACGAAGGGACCAGCGCACCAGACATCATCCCACGAAGGGACCAGCGCACCAGACATCATCCCACGAAGGGACCAGCGCACAAAAGATCATCCCACGAAGGGACCAGCGCACAAAAGATCAAACCACGAAGGGACCAGCGCACAAAAGATCATCCCACGAAGGGACCAGCGCACAGGGTCATCACACGAAGGGACCAGCGCATAGGAGGTCATCCCATGAAGGGACCAGCGCATAGGAGGTCATCCCATGAAGGGACCAGCGCATAGGAGGTCATCCCATGAAGGGACCAGTGCATCAGAGATCATCCCGTGAAGGGACCAGTGCATCAGAGATCATCCCGTGAAGGGACCAGTGCATCAGAGATCATCCCGTGAAGGGACCAGTGCATCAGAGATCATCCCGTGAAGGGACCAGTGCATCAGAGATCATCCCATGAAGGGACCAGGGCATCAGAGATCATCCCATGAAGGGACCAGGGCATCAGAGCACTATGATTAGAGGTATGCAAGATCATCCCATGAAGGGACCAGGGCATCAGAGATCATCCCATGAAGGGACCAGGGCATCAGAGATCATCCCATGAAGGGACCAGGGCATCAGAGATCATCCCATGAAGGGACCAGGGCATCAGAGATCATCCCATGAAGGGACCAGGGCATCAGAGATCATCCCATGAAGAGACCAGTGCATCAGAGATCATCCCATGAAGATACCAGTGCATCACAGCAGTATGCAAGATCATCCCATGAAGGGGCCAGTGCATCAGAGATCCTCCCATGAAGGGACCAGTGCATCAGAGATCCTCCCATGAAGGGACCAAGTGCATCAGAGATCCTCCCATGAAGGGACCAAGTGCATCAGAGATCCTCCCATGAAGGGACCAAGTGCATCAGAGCACTATGATTAGAGGTATGCAAGATCATCCCATGAAGGGACCAGTGCATCAGAGATCATCCCATGAAGGGACCAGGGCACCACAGCACTATGATTAGAGGTATGCAAGATCATCCCATGAAGGGACCAGTGCATCAGATCATCCCATGAAGGGAGAAGGGCATCAGAGATCATCCCATGAAGGGAGCAGGGCATCAGAGATCATCCCATGAAGGGAGCAGGGCATCAGAGATCATCCCATGAAGGGAGCAGGGCATCAGAGATCATCCCATGAAGGGAGCAGGGCATCAGAGATCATCCCATGAAGGGAGCAGGGCATCAGAGATCATCCCATGAAGGGAGCAGGGCATCAGAGATCATCCCATGAAGGGACCAGGGCATCAGAGATCATCCCATGAAGGGACCAGGGCATCAGAGATCATCCCATGAAGGGACCAGGGCATCAGAGATCATCCCTTGAAGGGACCAGGGCATCAGAGATCATCCCTTGAAGGGACCAGGGCATCAGAGATCATCCCTTGAAGGGACCAGGGCATCACAGCACTATGATTAGAGGTATGCAAGATCATCCCATGAAGGGACCAGGGCATCAGAGATCATCGCATGAAGGGACCAGGGCATCAGAGATCATCCCATGAAGGGACCAGGGCATCAGAGATCATCCCATGAAGGGACCAGGGCATCAGAGATCATCCCATGAAGGGACCAGGGCATCAGAGATCATCCCATGAAGGGACCAGGGCATCAGATATCATCCCATGAAGGGACCAGGGCATCAGACATCATCCCATGAAGGGACCAGGGCATCAGACATCATCCCATGAAGGGACCGGGGCATCAGACATCATCCCATGAAGGGACCGGGGCATCAGACATCATCCCATGAAGGGACCGGGGCATCAGACATCATCCCATGAAGGGACCGGGGCATCAGACATCATCCCATGAAGGGACCGGGGCATCAGACATCATCCCATGAAGGGACCGGGGCATCAAAGATCATCCCATGAAGGGACCAGGGCATCAAAGATCATCCCATGAAGGGACCAATGCATCAGAGATCATCCCGTGAAGGGACCAGTGCATCAGAGATCATCCCGTGAAGGGACCAGTGCATCAGAGATCATCCCGTGAAGGGACCAGTGCATCAGAGATCATCCCGTGAAGGGACCAGTGCATCAGAGATCATCCCGTGAAGGGACCAGTGCATCAGAGATCATCCCATGAAGGGACCAGTGCATCAGAGATCATCCCATGAAGGGACCAGGGCATCAGAGATCATCCCTTGAAGGGACCAGGGCATCACAGCACTCTAATTAGAGGTATGCAAGATCATCCCATGAAGGGACCAGTGCAGAGATCATCCCATGAAGGGACCAGGGCATCACAGCACTATGATTAGAGGTATGCAATATCATCCCATGAAGGGACCAGGGCATCCGAGATCATCCCGTGAAGGGACCAGTGCATCCGAGATCATCCCGTGAAGGGACCAGTGCATCAGAGATCATCCCATGAAGGGACCAGGGCATCAGACATCATCCCATGAAGGGACCGGGGCATCAGACATCATCCCATGAAGGGACCGGGGCATCAGACATCATCCCATGAAGGGACCGGGGCATCAGACATCATCCCATGAAGGGACCGGGGCATCAGACATCATCCCATGAAGGGACCGGGGCATCAGACATCATCCCATGAAGGGACCGGGGCATCAGACATCATCCCATGAAGGGACCGGGGCATCAGACATCATCCCATGAAGGGACCGGGGCATCAGACATCATCCCATGAAGGGACCAGGGCATCCGAGATCATCCCGTGAAGGGACCAGTGCATCCGAGATCATCCCGTGAAGGGACCAGTGCATCAGAGATCATCCCATGAAGGGACCAGGGCATCAGACATCATCCCATGAAGGGACCAGGGCATCAGAGATCATCCAGTCAAGGGACCAGGGCATCAGAGATCTTCCCGTGTAGGGACCAGGGCATCAGAGATCATCCCGTGAAGGGACCAGGGCATCAGAGATCATCCCATGAAGGGACCAGTGCATCAGAGATCATCCCATGAAGGGACCAGGGCATCAGAGATCATCCCATGAAGGGACCAGGGCATCAGAGATCATCCCATGAAGGGACCAGGGCATCAGAGATCATCCCGTGAAGGGACCAGTGCATCAGAGATCATCCCGTGAAGGGACCAGTGCATCAGAGATCATCCCGTGAAGGGACCAGTGCATCAGAGATCATCCCGTGAAGGGACCAGTGCATCAGAGATCATCCCATGAAGGGAGCAGGGCATCAGAGACCATCCCATGAAGGGACCAGGGCATCAGAGATCATCCCATGAAGGGACCAGGGCATCAGAGATCATCCCATGAAGGGACCAGTGCATCAGAGATCATCCCGTGAAGGGACCAGTGCATCAGAGATCATCCCGTGAAGGGACCAGTGCATCAGAGATCATCCCGTGAAGGGACCAGTGCATCAGAGATCATCCCGTGAAGGGACCAGTGCATCAGAGATCATCCCGTGAAGGGACCAGTGCATCAGAGATCATCCCGTGAAGGGACCAAGTGCATCAGAGATCATCCCATGAAGGGACCAGGGCATCACAGCATTATGATTAGAGGTATGCAAGATCATCCCATGAAGGGACCAGGGCATCAGAGATCATCCCATGAAGGGACCAGGGCATCAGAGATCATCCCATGAAGGGACCAGGGCATCAGAGATCATCCCATGAAGGGACCAGGGCATCAGAGATCATCCCATGAAGGGACCAGAGATCATCCCATGAAGGGACCAGGGCATCAGATATCATCCCATGAAGGGACCAGGGCATCAGACATCATCCCATGAAGGGACCAGGGCATCAGACATCATCCCATGAAGGGACCAGGGCATCAACGATAATCCCATAAAGGGACCAGGGCATCAAAGATCATCCCATAAAGGGACCAGGGCATCAGAGATCATCCCATGAAGGGACCAGGGCATCAGAGATCATCCCATGAAGGGACCAGAGATCATCCCATGAAGGGACCAGGGCATCAGATATCATCCCATGAAGGGACCAGGGCATCAGACATCATCCCATGAAGGGACCAGTGCATCAGACATCATCCCGTGAAGGGACCAGTGCATCAGAGATCATCCCGTGAAGGGACCAGTGCATCCGAGATCATCCCGTGAAGGGACCAGTGCATCAGAGATCATCCCATGAAGGGACCAGGGCATCAGACATCATCCCATGAAGGGACCAGGGCATCAGACATCATCCCATGAAGGGACCAGGGCATCAGAGATCATCCCATGAAGGGACCAGGGCATCAGAGATCATCCCATGAAGGGACCAGGGCATCAGAGATCATCCCGTGAAGGGACCAGGGCATCAGAGATCATCCCGTGAAGGGACTAGGGCATCAGAGATCATCCCGTGAAGGGACCAGTGCATCAAAGATCATCCCATGAAGGGACCAGTGCATCAGAGATCATCCCATGAAGGGACCAGTGCATCAGAGATCATCCCATGAAGGGACCAGGGCATCACAGCACTATGATTAGAGGTATGCAAGATCATCCCATGAAGGGACCAGTGCATCAGAGATCATCCCATGAAGGGACCAGGGCATCAGATCATCCCATGAAAGGACCAGGGCATCAGATCATCCCATGAAGGGACCAGGGCATCAGAGATCATCCCGTGAAGGGACCAGTGCATCAGAGATCATCCCGTGAAGGGACCAGGGCATCAGAGATCATCCCGTGAAGGGACCAGGGCATCAGAGATCATCCCGTGAAGGGACCAGGGCATCAGAGATCATCCCGTGAAGGGACCAGGGCATCAGAGATCATCCCGTGAAGGGACCAGGGCATCAGAGATCATCCCGTGAAGGGACCAGGGCATCAGAGATCATCCCGTGAAGGGACCAGTGCATCAGAGATCATCCCGTGAAGGGACCAGTGCATCAGAGATCATCCCGTGAAGGGACCAGTGCATCAGAGATCATCCCGTGAAGGGACGAGTGAATCAGAGATCATCCCATGAAGGGACCAGGGCATCAGAGATCATCCCATGAAGGGACCAGGGCATCAGAGACCATCCCATGAAGGGACCAGGGCATCAGAGACCATCCCATGAAGGGACCAGGGCATCAGAGATCATCCCATGAAGGGGCCAGGGCATCAGAGATCATCCCATGAAGGGACCAGGGCATCAGACATCATCCCATGAAGGGACCAGGGCATCAGACATCATCCCATGAAGGGACCAGGGCATCACAGCACTATGATTACAGGTATGCAAGATCATCCCATGAAGGGACCAGTGCATCAGAGATCATCCCATGAAGGGACCAGTGCAAAGATCATCCCATGAAGGGACCAGGGCATCAAAGATCATCCCATGAAGGGACCAGGGCATCAAAGATCATCCCATGAAGGGACCAGTGCATCAGAGATCATCCCGTGAAGGGACCAGGGCATCAGAGATCATCCCGTGAAGGGACCAGTGCATCAGAGATCATCCCGTGAAGGGACCAGGGCATCAGATCATCCCGTGAAGGGACCAGGGCATCAGAGATCATCCCATGAAGGGACCAGTGCATCAGAGCACTATGATTAGAAGTATGCAAGATCATCCCATGAAGGGACCAGTGCATCAGACATCATCCCAGGAAGGGACCAGGGCATCAGAGCACTGTGATTAGAGGTATGCAAGATCATCCTATGAAGGGACCAGCGCACCAGACATCATCCCACGAAGGGACCAGCGCACCAGACATCATCCCACAAAGGGACCAGCGCACCAGACATCATCCCACAAAGGGACCAGCGCACCAGACATCATCCCACAAAGGGACCAGCGCACCAGACATCATCCCACAAAGGGACCAGCGCACCAGACATCATCCCACAAAGGGACCAGCGCACCAGACATCATCCCACAAAGGGACCAGCGCACCAGACATCATCCCACAAAGGGACCAGCGCACCAGACATCATCCCACAAAGGGACCAGCGCACCAGACATCATCCCACAAAGGGACCAGCGCACCAGACATCATCCCACAAAGGGACCAGCGCACCAGACATCATCCCACAAAGGGACCAGCGCACCAGACATCATCCCACAAAGGGACCAGCGCACCAGACATCATCCCACGAAGGGACCAGCGCACCAGACATCATCCCACGAAGGGACCAGCGCACCAGACATCATCCCACGAAGGGACCAGCGCACCAGACATCATCCCACGAAGGGACCAGCGCACCAGACATCATCCCACGAAGGGACCAGCGCACCAGACATCATCCCACGAAGGGACCAGCGCACAAAAGATCATCCCACGAAGGGACCAGCGCACAAAAGATCAAACCACGAAGGGACCAGCGCACAAAAGATCATCCCACGAAGGGACCAGCGCACAGGGTCATCACACGAAGGGACCAGCGCATAGGAGGTCATCCCATGAAGGGACCAGCGCATAGGAGGTCATCCCATGAAGGGACCAGCGCATAGGAGGTCATCCCATGAAGGGACCAGCGCATAGGAGGTCCTCCCATAAAGGGACCAGCGCATAGGAGGTCATCCCATGAAGGGACCAGCGCATAGGAGGTCATCCCATGAAGGGACCAGCGCATAGGAGGTCATCCCATGAAGGGACCAGCGCATAGGAGGTCATCCCATGAAGGGACCAGCGCATAGGAGGTCATCCCATGAAGGGACCAGCGCATAGGAGGTCATCCCATGAAGGGACCAGCGCATAGGAGGTCATCCCATGAAGGGACCAGCGCATAGGTCATCCCATGAAGGGACCAGCGCATAGGAGGTCATCCCATGAAGGGACCAGCGCATAGGAGGTCATCCCATGAAGGGACCAGCGCATAGGAGGTCATCCCATGAAGGGACCAGAGATCTTCCCATGAAGGGACCAGTGCATCACAGCACTGAATCATAAATTCCGCAGGTCAGGTCAACTGTACGCAAGATCGCCCCACAAAAGAGAGCAGCGCATAAAAACACTGAGATGAGAATTGCGCAGGGCTGGCCAGAGGTATGCAGTTTGGTCCCAAAAAGGGATCGGCACGCCAAAGCACTGCGAGTTGAACTGCGCAGGGCAGGTCAGCAGTATTGCCTCATAAAGAGAATGGCACACCAACGCACAGAGACACCAATTGCACATGGCAAAGTCAGAGGTATGAGAGAGTCTGATGAAGACCTGTGTACCAATGCACTGAAGTTACTTGCAAAGAAATCAAGAAGCCAGACAGTGGTCCCACTACTCCCTCGTGGTCAGGTACAGAGACCCTTCTAGCTGTCTGCCCTAACCCTTGCTATATTGCCATAACCCACTATGTAGCCAATGTGCTTGCCTGTTCATCGGTAACCAACTACCCTCTAGAGATACTACTTCCTAGTTAACCACTCAGCACAATTCTGCTCTATTCTGTAGCATGTCAGAGGTCGTTCAGGTAACAGAATGTTGGACTAAGATATCACTGGACACTCTTTCTAAGAACCGCAGAACCCTCGACAAGTGTTTATATCGTATTTTGATAACCTTCAATACAAATATTAATAGAGCGGAACCACAAAATACAGATGTATCGCAACAATTAACACCAATCAAATTCCCTTACCACAACTTAATGAAGCACAACACTGTACACAAGTTACAACCCATCAATGAAGCACAGCCACGTACTCAGTTATTGCCCCTCAATGAAGCACACCAGCATAGTCTGTTACCAGCCCTCATACTCAGTTACCACCCATCAAGAAAGCACAGCAGCGTACTCCGTTACAACCCCTCAGTGAAGCTCAGCAGCGTACTTAATCACCGCTCCAAAAAGTACAGCAGTGAAGTCTATTACCCATCAAAATTCCATTCACCACCCCTCAAAGCACAGCAGCATAGTCAGTTAGCATCACTCAACGAAGCACAGCAACGTACAGCCCGGCAATACACAAGTATAGCAGCGTATTCCCAGTTACCATCTTTTGATGGACAGCAGCTTACTGCCAGTTACCACCCCTCAGTGAAGCACAGTGGGGGTAATCCCAGTTACCACACCTTATTGAACAGCAACGTACGTCCAGTTACTACACCTCAGTAAACAGCAGGGTACTCCCAGTTAAGACCCTTCAATTAAGCACAGCAGCGTACTCAGTAACAACCTCTCAAAGCATTGGCCTACTACATTACAACCTCAATGAATTACAGCAGCATACTCCTTAATCACTCAAATAAACGACAGGATACTCCCAGTTCCCACCACTCAACTAAGCACAGCAGCACACTTGCAGTTATTGCCCCACAATCAAGTACAACAGTATAGTCTGTTACCAGCCCTCATACTCAGTTAGCTCTCATTGATAAAGCATAGAAGCGTACTCCTGGTTACCACCTCTCAATGTAGCACAGCAGGGTACTCCCATTTACCTCCCATCAAGAAATCACAGCCGCGTACTCGTTACCACACCTCAGCAGCGCACATCACAGCTTAAGAAAGCACAGCATCAAAGTCTATTATCCCTCTCAATCCCATTCACCACCTCTCAAAGCACCACAGCGGTCAGCTATCATCCCTCTGTTAAGCAGAGCAGCAGACTCACTTACCACCTCAATGAAGTATAGCAGCATACTCCGTTACCTGCCCTCAAAAAGGCACAGCAACTTACTGCCCGGCAACAACCCTCAAAAAAAGCACAGGATCGTATTCCCAGTTACCACCCATCTTATTCCCTTACCACAACGTGAGACAGCGTACAAGAATTACAACCCCGCAATGAAACACCGCAATGTACTCGCAGTTATTGCCAAGCAATGAAGCACAGCAGCATAGTCTTACCAGCCGTCATACTCAGTTAGCAATCTTCAATAAAGTACCCATCAAACAAGTACAGCCGCTCAAAGAAGCACAGCAGCAAAGTATTTTCAACCCTCAATCCCATTCACCACCCCTCAAAGCACAGAAGCTTAGTTGGCATCCCTCTGTTGACCCTATTAATGCCCATTGAAAATGCATTAGTGCCAAGCCATTTAATGACTTTGGAGTGCTTTGCTTTAACATGCTGTAGTTTGTGCAATTACGATTATAGTGTTGGGAAACTATATTTTTGGTTTCAGTATTCTTGTATTATCAATTTATATAAAAAACACATTTATAAAACACCCTGAAGTCTCATGATAATTCAAGATGGCAGACAGGACTATGAAAATAAGTGTAAATGACCGCATTGGTAGAGTAATGAATAAATATAGGTTTTTAAAAGCAGAGAGGCAAAAATATTTATTTTGTTAATGACAAGGTAAAAAGGCAGATTTGTTTTGTATTAATGGCTAGTCATATTTTATGACTGATATAAGACATACATTTCATGTGTTTGTTATGCAGAATCTAAAGTTATAAGCTTAGCAGAATTGGTTCACAGAAGTAAAATGGACGTTTCAGAGACACCCGTCAATTAAGACACAAAAATACCTATTTTAGCTGCTTTTGACAGCACTTAACATATTACAAAAGGGCTAACACTTATGTCTGTATTTCATATAATGCTCTCAATCTAGTTATTGGAGATGTATCAAACATCTAAAAATTTATTTTATGACTTTCATCCACAGTAATGATGCATATTTTGTGAATAGGTGGCATACGATGTCATGCATAGTCTCTGGAAAGGCAGTCCTGGACCTTTGACCCTACATTGTAGCTCCTGGAAGTGTGCAAAGGATGTATGTTTGTAACAGTGAAATTGTTTTAGCAAAGTGAGGTATCACTGGAGAAATCACTGATCTCACAGGGCAACTAGTCAAATTTTATAAGAGGTCAAAAAACGGACCTTTGACCCCTAAACAAACATTTCTAAATCTTTTAGTTTTTATTTTGTTACCCTTGGATTAATTTCGGCAAGTTTGTTATCACTGAACATGACATTAATTGTAGGTCATATTTGACCTCCATTAGAATTTATTTATTTTTTTACAAGTTTTTGCTGTGTCTGAGTCGTCATGATATGACCTTACTTTGTTCTTGGCTAAATTGGTGGGGATTGGCGGGGGGTCATGTGGTTTGAACTTTGACCTCTATTTTAACTGTTCTAAGTGTTTTTATGCTCATTAATCCATTACTGCTAGATCATTTTTTTACAAGTGAGGCATTATTGGAATTGTCATGAGTACTTTCATCCTATTTAGTTACTGTGTCGGAGGAGGTTATACTTTTTGACCTAATTATACTTAAGGTGTTTCAAGGTCATTATTGCACTACCCTAGGATAATTTGTTACTAGTGTTGCATTACTGTAATGGTCTTGATAAATACTTGCGTTTTCATTGGTTAATTTGGTGCCGGGGTGATCATGTCTGTTGACCTTGGACCTCCAATTACACTTACCTGTCTTTCAATGTAATTAATCCATTACGGTTATACCCTTCATGTCCCTATGATACTTCTACTTACATCTGTTGATATTGGTCTCCCTCCTACAACCACCTACAGCCGGTTTGTCAAAAGAAGAAACTATTGAGAAACAGAGCACCCGACGCCAAATTAGCACCCTGCACTCAGCCATACAAGTGGTGTATGTTAGATGCTTTGTAGACCCCCATGCTTGTGCTAACCCCCAAAGCTTGGCCCCTGCAACCGATCTACTTATCTGCAAGCACTATAGCTCCAGGCACCCCCAGTCTCCATTGAAAAGCATTGGTCCGAACTCGAACTTTGACCTCTGCACCCACCCACCCCTGTGGCGCTAGTAGTAGTTATTTTGCTCAAATTAAAGTTTGCAGAGATGGGCCCCTTTTTCCCCCAAAGGGACAGGGCACCGTACTAGACTAGTAAGTAAAAAATATACTTCGATTTGAGCCAGTTTGTCAAATCCCACACACACCTCACTCTTACTTATTACAATATTGACAGTTTTACTTTTGTGACACTTAAATGAAATGACAAATGTTTATCAGTGATCTGTCCCACCTGAAAGGGCGAGTACCAATCTGGTTTGGAGAGGTTAAAACCAACTTTTGAAAATTAGGTTCATATAGGGAGAGGGTAAACCACACTTTAAAATGTATACATTACAAGAGACAACCAAAAGCAGCGGCGTTTGGCCGATATATATTGATTTCTTTACTGGCTAGTGTTCCAATTTTGCATAAATGATATACCCTCCTAAACTCAATAGATGTTCCCTGATGGGTAGAGCTGAAGTCGTCCCTGCAGTGCACTTCTGGTAGTATTACAAGGCATTATACAGGGAACAGTAAGAGTAGCATCTCATTCAATGCTAAACATAATGAGGTGTATGGCGTAGAGCACGCACCATATTTGGAGAACGCAATACAACTGAGACTTGGAGCAACAATGTGAGGAATTTCGACCAGAGGTATTAAAAACATAGTACTTCCTTACGGGGGACAGTCTGAAAAAATATGCAACGGTGCAAGAGGAGATTGGGCTCCTACATCCACATTTTGGGGACTACCAATGTCTCAACCCAATTTCAGTATGCTTTTGGGCCCATTCCCCTACATATAAGACTATTCGTAAACATTTAAGTGGGGACCATATGTGGGGTAGTATCTAGACTATTCGAAAACCTGATAGATCTATATCCCAACAGTTGAACAAAATGTAGTGGTCGGATAGGTTTCAATGGAACTACTTGAACAATGAAAGTCAGCCCTCATGGCTTTGCAAGATAAACACTTCCAGAAGCACATTTGAAACTGAACTAAAACAAAGTACAGAAAAGATGGGACTGGTTCGCATGGACGTTGAGTGCCGCCTAAATAGTTCCTTAGGCAGCATTACAAAGAGGTTACACTCAGAAGGGGACGTTGTACGCCTGCTCTGGAATGCTACCATGTTGAATAACCTTTGGACAGGTGTGGAGATGGACACAGTCGACAGAGGAGCCAACTGACAGGGCTTCTATGTCACTTTGACGTTTACCCTTAGATTGCATATGAATGGACACAGCAGACTGCAAAAGCATTAGCCATAGCAGTGGTCTGCATTCTTAGACTTTTGATAATGGAACTTAGTCTTACCCATTGAATCTTGGTTACAGGAAATGTACAATGGTGTCTTATGAACATGGGATTTATACACTGAAGACCATAAAAAAAAAAAGTGCCTACAACCGGTCCTTATGCTAAACGTTTTTGGTACAGCCAGGACAAACAAAACAAGAGCCAGGTTGCCTTGAAACAACTGTACAACGCGGTGCTGTGGCTCTGCTGGTAGCAAAAGCACCTCAGTGAGGGTATTAGCTCAAGGCAAACTGCAAACCATGAACCAACAACCCTTCCCTAGGCTAAACATGTGTAGTTGATGGTTGTCGAAGTTCCTGGCCCACCTAGAAAGGGAAAGAGGGAGTGCGCCTACAACCTGTCCCTGAACTAAACATTCTTGGTGCAGACACCAGAAGCAAAATGAAAGAGGTTGCCTTGAACCCACTGTAATAGGTGGTGCTGCGGGTCTTACGTTAGCAAAAGCACCTCAGTGAGGGACTGGAAAGCACACTGCAAACCACAAATCTACAAATTGACCCTAGACTAACTATGTTTAGGTTAGCAAGTTTACTGGTCCACCTGAAAAACAAAGTATGCCTATAACCTGACCCTCTGCTACTCGTGCTGAAAGAGTAGGGAATAGATCCAGATTCCCAGAAAGTATACCAAGTTGCTTTAAACATTCCCAGGAGGTCCACAGATTTGGCATACCTTCTAGTCACCGACTTACCTTACTGACACCTCTTTGACAATGGTCAACAGTCTTGCCTGCAGGGCCACATGTTTGTTCATGTTCTTTAGTCCGCCTCCAACACACCCCTTATCAGTGTTCACATGTTCGGTTTCCACCATGTAAAGATAAAAACTTTTTACATTAAGCAAAGATAGTCAACAGGTCTTCACCTCAGTTGTGCAAATAAAGCGATATCTAAATGTGCTGTTTAGGTGGCAAACTCTTGCATCTTTTTGACTTCTCAATCAGGGAAAGACTAAAGGTTGTCCGTGGCAAGAACTACATCATGTTAAACAAAAAAAACTGCATTACTACCCCCTTACCCCTCCCTTTCACCAAATGTAAATGCTCAGGAAGAATAAAACAGCAGATATTTGCTAGTAAGGCCCTCATTGTAATTCTAAGGGTAGCCCAGTCTCTAGCCTCCATTAATACCATGTATGGGTTGCCACACTCCAGCCACAGAAATGCAGGCAATGTACTAATGCTGTCTGGAGAGGCTGTGTCCATCATTACCATTGATGTAGTGACTGTTTAAGAGGGTGGTACACTCAGTGCTGCAGGCCCACTAGTAGCATTTAATTTACAGGCACTGGGCACATGTAGTGCACTGAACTAGGTACATACAAGTTAATTAAGTCAATTGAGTACAAGCCAATTCTGCCATGTCTTAGGAAGAACACACTTTAGCACTAGTTAAATGTGCAGAATCCGAAGGTCAGCAAAAACAGGAGGTCTGAATGCAAAAATTAAGGGGGAAATCATGCCAAGGGTGAAAGCTCTAACAGACATCTTCAAATGCCTCCATAAACCAAACATCCATAGCAGTTGCACATGCAGGAGTTAACCAATACCGATATCCCAAACAATATGAAGCAGACAATCACTAACTTTGAGGTTCCATTTAAACTGAACCCGTGTTAAAGAACTAATGGTACCGTGACGATTTTGGTATTAGGGAATCACAAATGAGTTTAGTATGGGCGAGTGTTTTCGCAACGCTGCACTGAAGGATTTGTCATATATTGCTGGTTTTCGTGTTCAAACCTACGGGTTTCATTTTGTGCACGACGTCCATTTTGTATCATTGCCCTCACATAGTCAGTGAATGGGCGATGTCCAAGCGATGACCCAGTTTGGGTAACCTCACGAGGATACGTATTCCTTAGTGCACGTTCTGCTAAATTCCGCATGACTTGGCAAAAGCTGACTGCCACCCGAAGCTGACCCTGCCACACCGGCTCTTTTGTCTTGTCCTGCTTGAGCAAGATTGCTGACCCTGATGCAAGACCACGCTTCTTTTATTTGCCTACACGTATGTCTTATCTGACTCTCCCATTTTCTGCATCTATCCCTGTATTTCCCTCTAGCCTTTTATGATGAGGTGACCAATTTTATTATGGGACGGTCCGGCCTTTCAATAGAGTGATGTCAGAATTGTGTGATTGAAGGCCAGACACCTGGAGATGGGAATGTGATGTTGTGTGATCTTATTGTTTGGAATACAGAAACGGGAATTGTAAACTTGTAGGAATATTTGCCCGAGGCATAAAAGTCAGTATTTAAGGAGCGACCTGGTTTGTACAAATCGAGCAGTCTCCGTAGAATCTCTCGTATGATACTTCTGTGACTTCTGTTCCTGACTGCAGTCATTAAAAAGATCTTGCGACGCCAGAGGATGATTCCCGTGTCTGTTTAGTACACCAAAACAGGTGAACCCCGAAGGTCTCAGGTGTTGTCTCCTGGCACCGCTGGGTCTTAAAAATTGCCCAGTCCTTCAACTTTCAGGAATCAGCATGCAGTATCAAAAAGATATGCAAGTACTCCCCCTGAACAAATGGTTGCACTTAGTCACATCATGGGGTCTCATCAACAGTATCTAGAATACTTTGTGTCAGACATTTACCATAAAACTTTCATATTTACTGCCTGACAAGAAGACACTGAGACCCTGTCAATAAATGACTGTTGAAACCGGTTAGACCTGGCACCATTGGCGTGAGTCTCCCTTCCATTTTTCGCTGTGTCTCCTCTGTTTTTGCTGTTTATAGATGCTCTGGGCGCTGTGCCACTGCCATTCAGTGCCACAGCGCGAATGCTCCCTTTATGTGAATTGGTACATCCATGATTGGCTTATTTGGTTTACCTGTTAGTCCCTAGTAGCGTGGCCCATGTGTGCCCAGGGCTGGTAAACAGAATGCGGCTGGTGGGCCTGCAGCACTGGTTTGTGCCACCCACAGAAGCAGCGTGTAAAGTGTAGCTCAGGCCTGCCACTGCAGTGTCTGTGTGCAGTCCAGAACTGCCATCTTGGCAGTGAAGTGCACCCACTTCCCAGCCCCTGAACCTTCCCTTGGCATCCTGTAAGCCACCCTTAGGATAGGGTGCATTGTATGTGTAAGGTAGGACATGATCTGATGTGTGTAACATGTCCTAGTAGTGAATTACACCCAATTTCGTTTTTCACTACTGTAAGGCTACCTGATCTCCATAGGCCAGAATGGGAGGTTTTGGCTATTACATTCTATAGTCCTAACTGACCCACAGAACATGGTAGAAAAACAAATTTAGTATGCCTGAGCTCAGAATATTAAAATACATCTTTTAGTGAAGGTTATTTTTATATTCTGTGTTTGAAACTACCACTTTTAGAGGATAGGTACTTTCTTGCCTAAGCCTTCCAGTGTGCTCTGCTATTATGTGTATTGGCTGTCTGGTTTTGGAGGGACAGGGCAGGCTGAGGCAGACCTAGGTTGAATAGAGAGATCTGCCTTGGTGTGAGGGGAGAGGTAGCTCCTTCACTTGAATAGGGCTGTGCTTGGCAAGGTGAATGCTGGCTCCACCTCCCACTGTACGTCTGAAGGCAGACCCCCTCTTTCTGAAAGGAAGGATGCAGCCTGGTAAACAAAGGGCTACAGGACTGAGCTGAACTGGTGCTGGCTGGGTTCAGAGACTTGTAGCTTTGACAACAAAGACTTTTGGGGTATAAATATCTGTGCTGAAACCCCTACAATTGGTATTGCTCCTGGACCACAAGAAAAACCTCTGTCCGTGTAACTGAAGGGACCTGCAGGAAGTGACTATCCTTGTGCTTGTGTGCGGTTCTTTGGATTAGCATGCAGTGGTTACTACTGGACTTTGAAGAAGAGGAAAAGGACTTTAAAGGAACTTTTATTTTATCTTGCCACAGCAATCACCCAAGGGCTAGAAGAGAGCTAGCCTCCTGCTAGAGTCTCAGGTACATCAGACTCCACCACCAGCCTCCTGTTTCCTCCCAGCGAGGATTACCATCTGCAGGTGAGGCTCCTGTGAGTTCCAGGGCCTCTAATTCTACTACAGAAAAGAGTGCTGAAAATTGTCGCCAATACCAGTTAGCAAGCCGCCGCAGCTGAATAGCGCAAGGAAAATCACGCTGCTGCGGAGGGCTCGCTACCGGAAATCACCGCACATTTGCGGGCTGCCAAAGGCACTCTAAACCGAAGATCGGATCGCACGTTTGCGGGCCTCCAAGTGCTCGCTAACCAAAGGTCATCACAGAGTTCATCGCTTCACGACATCGCAACGTGGATGCCGGGCGTCCGCCATTTATCGCATCAGGACCATCGCTCCCTCACGGAGCGCCATCTCTTCATCGCAACTAGATCGCACACGCAACAGGCTCGGAGCATCATCCTCCCTCACAGCAAGGATTCAACACCTCGCTGGTCTCGCGTGAGGAAAATCGCTACAGCTCCTTTGCGACATTTTGGTTGTTTTGCTACAGAATCCAGGTACTTTGCAAGTAAAAGGGTCACAGAGACTACTGCTTTGAACTGAAGTCCTCTGCACACCTTGAACTATTTTTGCAGCATTTCAAGAATAATGCTATTTTACAGTATTGCGGCTTTTTACAGTTATTGGTCTTGTGTTAAGTCTATATATAAAGATACTTCTTTTTCTATAATTACTTGTGTGGTGTCCCTTTGTAGTGTTCTTCACAGTTATGGTGTATGGTCATAAATGCTTCACACACTGCCTCTGAGATAAGCCTAACTGCTCGTGCTATATTACCAGAGGGTTGAGCAGGGATTATTAAAGGGTGTAGCTCACTTACTCTTACTTAGGAAGAAGGGTCCCTACTTGGACAGTGGCCAGTCATTGCCAACTAGAGACCCCCATTTCTAACAGAGGGGAAGAAGGAGTAATAGCGGGGAGATGAGGAACTGTGCCCATCGTCTGGCTGGGTAGGTGACGGTCAAGGGGGAAACCAGGGCCAATCTCCTCATTAGTCGTTAATCAACTCCACCGGGCATCAGCCATGTTGCTCAGGTCTCAACGTTCGGGGAAAACAGGTTTGAATAGATACATAGGCTATGAGGATAGGGGTAAAAGGAGGAAGTAGAGGGGGGGGGGGGGGGGGGGAGGGAGTAAAAAACAAGCCAGAGAAGGAGCTGGGGCTACCATACAGGCCGATGGGGGATGTGATCAAGGTCTGTTCAGAGTGCGGTGGTAGGGAAAACTGTGGCAGCCATCTTGGGGTCAGGGGGGAGCTATGGTCCAAAATAATTCCAGACGTCCTCTTGAGGTCAGGCAAAGGCCTGGAAGGGTTAAGTAAAATTTCAGCAAGGGGGAAAAAGTCATCATTGTCGGCCATGTTAGGGTCAGGCATCCTTGGACCCTTTTTCCATACAGAGTCTGCAGAGTAAAACAGTAAGTAAAAATGTATTGTTTCTGATTTATTAAAACCATTACAAAATTTCATGTTGAGATCACATCAATTCAGAATTTACACCAAAAAAAAGAAAGTTCTTAATTATTGCGAAAAAGCAAATATAAAATAAGAGTTTAAGAAATATCCATAATTCTTTATTTTTCTGAACCACCATCTGTTTTAGATTGTTTAAACCGGACTAGTTTCAATTTTTTTTTACCAACAGTCCATTCAATTGCGGAAGTCTTGGGTCAAAGCATGCAATGACAGCGTGTCTCCGTGTGCATATAGTAAGTTCGTTGAAGGTGGTTTTCGGGAGATCTACTCTTTCCTCTTTTAACTTCTTGCAGGAACATAGCAAGTGTTCCATGTCTTCTTTCCCTGTGCCACACAACCTGCATATGGACCCGCAGTTCCTTCTCAGCCATGGTTGTAAGTGGGGTATGGCTGGTAAAATTCCTAGCCTGTGTTTTAAAAAGGCCTCTTGATTTCCTGCAATACCCCCAATCCGAAGTAAGCCTGTAACCCGGGCGATTTATAGATGCTCAGAATCATCCATGCTTGGCGCCTGTGGGCAAAGGTAGCTTTATACTCTATGAAGGAAAGTCCCTTTATATTCTTGTTTACAACACGCTTAAATTGTGCATGCAGTAGAGAAATTTCCCATAGTTTTTAGACCTGTGGTAGCTAGTGACTCATTTTTGATTTTCCCAAAGCTGGCGATAGTGTGTTTACAGGTGAATTCTTTATTTTGTACCAGCACTTAATGCATGATCCTCGCCTTGCGAGCAGTTGGTTAGTTAGTCCAAATTCTAACCGGATTTGAGCCTGTGAGGTGTATGATGGTAAGTTTAAAAGGACTATACGCTTTTGAAATGGTGTCCAACAGTTTTGGGTCTGTACCTCTTAAGACTTCACTACCATAAGTAATTGATGAGTGGATTTTAGCTTGAGAAACACGCAGTAGTAGTGGCAGAAGAGTAGGCCCAGACAGTTTAGTTTTGAGTTGTCTAAGTGTTGTTGCAATCAGCATACCTTTCCTCTTGGTGGCCTTAAGGTGGTTTGAAAAGAGGCCACCCCTGTCAACTATGACGCCAAGATATTTATAGTGCAACAGTGTTATGTTAAGTAACTATCCAACGAAAATCAGGATGTGTGTTAGAAAGTAAATTCTAGTACAATATGTTGTCCAGGGTTTGCATCACTGTTTCTTCAAGATGCAAGCCTGGTAAAAAATTCTCTTGGGAGTCTTTTTGCCGGTCTATCTTATACTGTGTGCAGCATGCAATTCATTATTAACGGTCCTACGTATTCAGTGCTTTCAATCCCAGGATGGGACCTCATAGGTCTAACCACACAAGTCACAAGTCCCCAGTGCACCAACCGGTTACACATACAGATATCCTAAGTAATATTACACTAGAGGTGAGTGAGCCATGGAAAGCTCATTCAAGCTCAAGCCTGACGCCTGGCCCTGGTTTGGATCGATGTTTAACTATAACGCCCATAACAAGCCAAGCCTTCATAAGACTTATGGCTGCCACCCATACTCTACCCTCAGGCACAAAAAAGGAAAAAACATTAACATGGAAATAAAAAGGAGATACAAATAGATACCAATTTAGTGGCTGATTTGTACAAAGTGAAACCAGAAAAACTGATAAATCAGCTTCCCTGCTTAACCAAATTATGTTACCTTAAGCAAATATTTTATCCATCTTCCTTTTTCTTCACTATTGCATATTAAAACACCTTCAAATACAGGAGTTCAGCTTGCCAGTTGTACAAAACATCTTGAATTTAATTTAATGGACTATAATGTTGCTCTATTAGAATGTGAGCTGCATAAAGGATTCACATGACAACTGTCAAGGCATGAACGGTTCTAAGTTTGTTTAAAAGTCTTAGTGCAGAGCTATACTGTGAGATATTAATGTAAACTTCATTTGTTGAAGAAATGCACATTTTTTGGATTTTGAACATACATGATATTTTAAGTGATGTTTAATGTATGATTTTCATGGTAAACCATTTTCAGGACTGGCTTGGCTTAGCTCAGCTCGGACTGCTCGCCCTGTTACTTTGTAAATTATGCAGCAGCAAAAATCAAACCGTGCTGCATAATGTGGCACTTTTTGCTATGGTATCCCTTCATTAGGTTACCATTTTTACAAATTGGAAAACTGTATGGGCAAAGGTTTCATCTCATTAGTACCAGTTTAACACCCAAAGGTTGCATTTATGTGGTGATCAGAGTTGTGCTCTTACCAAGTGTTTTTGCTGCTGTTATGCATGACTACGGTCAAAAGGATTGAGAGATAGGTTGCTCTAGACGGATTCTAATGTATGGATGAAGTGTGTGGGTGACTTGTAGCCTATGTTTGGACTGTTCTGGTATGAGAAGAACACCAACCTTCAGAAGTGCAATTCTAGAGTTTCACACAATTAAAAAGCCCATGCGTGCATCATATCCCCTAAAAGCAGATTCCATAAAAGGAAAACATGACATGCACTGTACAATGCAACAGGGTCTACAGCACCCACAAGAGTTTTCTAAAGGCAACAATTACTAGGAACGAGAAAAGCAGGTGATCATGGAAGGCTGGACCATTAAATAAAATCAGTTATAGAACCGGATGACAGAATTAAACTTTTTTCACAAAAGATTCTCATTTTATACTGTATTGTAATTGAATTAATGGTGCTTACTTTTCCTGGCGATGCACTGAAGCACTTTACAACGGGCAGCTTGTGAAAATGCCTGGCTCAATTTGAGGGTGAAATGAGTGGGCTCTTCAGAGGAGAGTTTTTCCCAAAACATTTTGAATATTGTAGGACAGTGGCTCGTAATATTGTTTTGGGGGGGGGGGGGGGGGGAGTAATTTAAGCGTCAAGAAAATACAAATTATGCAATATAGTGCAGCAAACTCAGCGCAACTCAGTCATTCTTAAAGTGAAAATGCACATGACAATCTGCAAATACAACAAGCGTCCGCATTGCTGAGGCCAGCATCCTGCGGGTGCTGTGTGGGGCGGCAGCCATTGTTAAGGTGAAAGTGCGCATGGCACGCTGCAAACAAACAAGATGAAGCACCATTCCTATGCGCTCTGTCATGCCTGCTTCATCAATACATGAAGTAAATAGGGCTCACTAACTGCTAATGAAAGCTAGTGTATGGATACATATAAGAGGTGCTAGCCTTTTGGGAGGCAACAGAAGGGAGGTACTAAGGGACTACTAAGCCCATTCATGAAGCAAAAGCCATCATTTATAAAGGACAGGAAGAAGTCAATTGTAAAGATGAGCGGTAAACGAGGGGAGCTTAACGTCCATACCTGAATACAGCAAGTACCGAAGAGACTGCACAAGCGCTGCCTAGGCAAGACCTAAAAACACATTAATATTTAGGACTCACAAGGAATAGGAAAGCACTATAGGAATGCCAATATATTAAAACAATGCAGCTGTCTTGCTCATTTATATTTTAAAGGAATCTTGCATAACCCCTACAGTGTAGTAAAGTGTGTGAGATGGTACTACTGCAGTGCATTTCTCATTGGGGATAGATGCTAATGGAGCCATTCATCTCCATTTCCCTGTCCCTACAAGTCTTTAATTAATTGACACCTTGCAAGTGGGATGTAGGGAGCCCATACAGACGGGGAATAAATTAGTAATAAAAAAAGCCTCCTACTTTTAAAAGGCCTTTGAAGGAACTGTGAAATACTACAGCCCAGAACACAGATCTCACAAGAATCTTCTGCATCAGGCATTGCAGGCTTGGACACGGGAAAAGAGTCAGCAGCCAGTTTCAAATTTCCTTTTTTCAGGTTTCATGAAGCCAATAAAGTTCAAACAGGGTCTACATCATAGCCCCCCCCCACCCACTTCCCGTGTCCCTCCCCCTCCAAAGTATGGAAGGATAAATCCCTCACGTCCCCCACAGTTCCTAATCCCCTGGGCCCACTTTATGTCACTTCTGACACCTTCATAGTAAGACAGTATTTCAGGAGTGTACTAAAAAAATATTCAAGCGGTGACGATACCCATGCCAACAATAACGAGCAATGATGTGCTGGTCCCTTCACCAATTGCATCTTCTGAATGGTTGCAGAGTCGACATGAAGGAGCCATTCTAAATCTGTGATGTGGCCATTACCTCTATGTGATGCCTGAACTCCGTCTCTGGTGCTCTATCAAGCCCCTCAGCCTGCTGATTCAGCAAAGATGGACTAATACCAGGCTGTGCAACCATAAGCAAGGAAAAACAGCCTACTGTCGAAACTGGGGATGCTCATCCCAGAGAGGTGGCCTAATGCCTGCAGTGCCCAGGATGGTGCATCAGCCCCCACAAAGGGGTATGGTTGTGAACAGCTTTAAGTCAATGTCACTACACGAGCTATGGAATTTCTATGTATCGTGAAGGACCGCTGCAGAAGGCTAAAGGACAAAGATTTTGTGCACTGTTGGTGGTGTTAAATTCTACAAACAATTCTGGCTTGAGTATATACTTGGCAAGGGGTATGCTCCTGTAATGCTTTCATGAGTGGGGCAGAAGCCAGTTTTATCAGTACCAGGGGTGCAGCTCTGGTATTGCAGGTAAACAGCCTTGGGTGTCGCAGAGCTTCCATCCAGGGAAGCCATTCATTCAGGGCATTCCTTGGGCCCCTACATATGGTGTGGGGGGCAGGGCTGAAAGGCTCCTCTGGCTTCTAGTGCTAAGTTATACTTTCCAGACATTGTGTACCATTAACACCTCACATGTACGATCTGTAATTCACACATGGATCCTCGACGAATAGAGCAATGGCTGCCGATGTGGTAAAGCTAACTCGTATTCACTATGCCAATAGGTCTTTCAGTGTAAGGGACTTTAGAGGAGTGAAGAGTAGTGTTATGAAGTAGATTAAGGTTTTTTGAATTGTGTTGTAATGGGAGTATAGCGCCACATGCATCAACATTTGGATTTGAAATTCCTAAATCTCGATTAAGGAATCGCTATTTGGGAATCACAAATCCTAAGGCATGTATGAATCGCAAAACAAATTGCGATTCCCTAACATTACCCATTAACGATTTGCAAACTGAGAATAGCTATTAGGTAATGTTACTCCATTCATTCCTATGGGCCTACAAGTCCATAGGAATGAATGGCAACACATTCGCAAATTGTGATTACCATACTGGTAATCGCAAATTGCGAATGCAATTTCAAGGGCATAAGGGGGCCTAAGGCCCCCCTGATGCATCACCTCAAAAAGGTGTGTACATGTGGCGCACACGCCACGTCACTTGGAAAAATTCACTTGTGTTCCTTTTTTCCAAGTAACGAGCAAATTTCCATCAACTTGAAGTGGATTGTAATTAGCGTTACCTAAACGCACAGTGTGTATTTAGGAAGGCTTGATGCATCAATTTAGGTAATCGCAAAAAAATGTGATTACCTTATTGCGAATGGAAATGGCTTCATGCATCAGATAAGGGCTTTGGCCATTCGCAAACAGGACAAATTGCGGTAAAAAAGTTTAATATGTGGCCCGTAGTGTTGTAGAGTAGACTATAATATTACAATTGAATATAGTGTTGTGTAGAGTATATTGTAGTAGTGAAGAGGGAGTGGTGCAGAGGGTTGTAAAGTACAGTGGAGTATATTGTTATATACTGTAGGAGTACAGTTTTATAATATAGTGAAGTAAAGTGATATGTAGTGTATAGGTGGAGTTGTGTACATTGTTAAATAGTGGCTTATAGTGGAGTAGTGTTGAATGGCAGAAAGTATAGTGCTGTACAGTTAAGGGGTATATATTGGATTAGAGTGTTTTTGGGGTATAGTTTAAAATAGTATAGTATTAGACAGTTTCTTATTGTAGTGAAGCGTTGTATAGTGTAGGAGTGTAGGAGTGTAGGAGTGTGGATTAGAGTGGAGTGGAGTGGCTCAAAGTACAGTGGTGCAGATTAAACTGGCACAGAGTGTAGAAAGCATTTGTTTTAAGTAAAGTGGTGTAGATTATTGGTGTTTTTGTGAAGTGAGGTAGAATGGTATAGCCCATTCCATGCTCATGATGGAATGGTTCCGTCATGAGCACACGTTAAAAAAAAAATCCTCTGTTGTAATCAGGAGAGGGATTTCCCTTTTTTTGCTTTAGGAGGTGGGAAAGCTTCTGCAACCTCCCAAAGTATGGTTATGGTTTTCATTGCAATGACGATCGCGCGCCTGGTGGGCTGTCGTCCTATGTGAGCCCCCCCAAGCACCGAAAAGATAGGTATCAATGGAAAGGGGAGAGTCTCCTCTTTCCAACTGTACCCTTAACTAGGGGATCCCTGCATGGGGAACCAACCACTAGCCACCAGGGAGGGTGTAGCCAACTCTTGGGCAAGGTTTTTCGCTCCCCCCCATATCCTTTGCCAGACGGCCTTTCTTACCCCCCCCCCCTCCCGTCCCCGGGGACAGAAAGAACCCTAGAAGTCTGGGATTTGTTTTTATAGGCCGGGGGTGGGGGCTGCGCAGAATGGGAATGCCAATGTGCCAACCCTATCCCCCCCAAAGAAGGCATAAGATATTCTGCCCCCCTCCCCACGAGGCAGATGGGACAATAGCCCATGATCAAAAAGACCACTAGGCCCCAGGGACTTTTTTATAAAGTTGGGGTGGGAGCTACCCAGAATGGGCATGCCAATGCCCCGACCCCCAAATTTATTTACAGTCTGTGCCACCCCCCTAGGAGGCAGATGGGACAATAGCCCCTCATCCGCCCCCTGGGGAGCAGAAAGCCCACTAGGCACCAGTTTTTTTTTATACAAGTTGGGATGGGTACTGCCCAGAGTAGACAAGCCAACGCCCCACCACCCCAAAAAAATGCCAGTTTTTATGCCCCCCCCCCAGGCAAATGGGGCAGAAGCCCCTAATATGGGGCAGAAAGCCCACTAGCCAGCAGAGATTTGTTTTTTATACATAGGTGGGGGCTGCCCAGAATGGGCATGCCAATATCCGCACCCTCAAAAAATTACCAGTCTTTCTGCCACCCCTCACGCCAGGCAGATGGTGCAATATATCTGACCCCCTCGGGGGCAGAATCCCACTAGGCACAAGGGGTATCTTCAAATTTCAGGGGTAAGGCTGCCCAGAATGGGCATGTATGCCAATGCCCCCACACCCCCAAAAAAGCCAGTCACATTAATGATTTCTTGCGATGGTTTAAAATTTCATACAACACCGAAGTCAGACTACGTTTGAGAAGGAAACGACAGCTACACAGATAACGGCATAGCATTACCAAAGACAGAGGAGCAGTACCTAGCTCAGTTGTGCCTTCCTGGCCATACGAAATTTTAAACAATCGCAAGAAATCATTAATGTGACCGTCTTCAGACATTAAGGATTACACTATTTTTCGGCAGAATATCTGTCCTATTGGAAGCCATAGGGCGATAAGAATAGGAAGACCTGATATCTCGCCTAAAATAAGAATACCCCTTGTTGCACAGAAATAAAACTGTTTGTTGGTCCTGAAGGTGATACAGTTCACCGACACGTACGTAGACCAGCTACAACATAACTGGACAATAAATCCTACAAGGATCGATTAAAACAGAACAAAGGAGAAAACATTAATTGACGTTCCGTTATATTTGAGTTTGGGAAACAAACAATAATCACATCCCAGTCGATCTATTTTATTATAGCTTTTACTGTTTATTAAGGTTTATTTTTTCCATCTTTTTCTCCCGTGTGTGGTATGATTGCTGGAATGCAAGAACGGTTGTGAGGTGAGAATGTACAACTTACGGTGCCAATCGGTATTTTCTTATTTGTTTAAAAAACAGTAACTTGATATTTACATGTACTATGTTCACATTAATAACTATGCACATATATATGCTTTATGATGAATTGCAAATTATAAAAAAAGAAAACATAGCAATGAAACAATGATATATTATAATATTTTTGATAAATAAAAAAAGAAACAAAAAGGAAAAATGGTTTTGTAGACAATTAATCTATTGGCTATGGGGAACTATTGATGTACTCGTATGATTTCTGTTGAGCATTCATTGGCGCCAAAAGAAATATAGGTCGGCTAAGAGGTTTCAACCTTATACAATTGTTCTTTTGCCCTCTCTTGGACCTTAAAGTAATTGGGGATAACCTTTCTAATAGGTACCCAAGGAAACCTATACATTTTTGAAAAACAGACACCAAGGGGAATACAGGATGGGGTAACTTATCTGGCTTTCATCAGGTTCTGTTACCCAGAATCCTTTGCAAACCTCAAACTGTCAAACACCCCATTTTCCTCACATTTCTGTGGTGGAATGTTCTGGAATCTGTGCGGATGCACAAATTTCCACTCACCTCGCATCCCCAAAGTCTGAGAAAAATGGTACCTCACTTGTGTGGGTAGGCCTAGTACCCGCGACAGGAAAGAGCCCAAAACACAACGTGGACACCGCATTTTTCCAGGGAAAACAGACTTTTTTTGCAAAGTGCCTAGCTGTAGATTTTGAACCCTAGCTCTGCCGGCACCAAAGAGAACATAGCATACCTATACATTTCTCAAAACTAGACACCTGAGGGAGTCCTGCAAGGTATGGCTTGCCAGGCCCCCCAACATTTTCCTACCCAGAATCCCCTGCAAAGCTCTAACTTACATGAAACCAATTAAAATTCTCAACCTTCTGTGTGGATAAGTTCAGGAATCTGCATGGATCCATAAATTTCCTACCACCCAGTTTCCCCAGGTCTCCCGATAAAAATGGTACCTCACCGATGTGGGTGGGTCACGTACCCGCGACATGCAAGGGCCCAAAACATATTGAGGACACATCAAAATTACCCATCACAAAAACCTGGTTTTGCAACTGGGTCATCTGGGTTTTTAGCCCTGGGCTCGGCGGCCATCTTGAGAAACAACCAAACCAACATTTTTGAGAGCTAGACATTCGAGCGAGTACAGTGAGGTATGACTTGTGTGGACGCCCCAACGTTTTCCTAACCAGAACAAATTTACCTGTGTGGAAACAAAAAAAACGTCCTCATTTTTGTGAGCTGTCGACAAATGTCCTAAAGCCTGAAGTTTTCCCATCAGTCTCCCAAGTAAAATGATACCTCACTTGTGTGGGTGTCCAATGCAGAATTGGCTCAATCGTATTCTAAAAAAATGTAGTGCTTAGAATGCTCTGTGTTATAGCCTTAATCCCCATGTTTTTGGCTCTTCCCAGTCACAGGCCCTTGCCCCACACCCACACAAGTGAAGTAAAATTTTACTTTGAGACTGAAGGGAACACTGGGGTAGGATATTTGTGCCGGCACAGTCATTCCACACAACAATGTGGAAAAGATGCTTTTTAAAATAAATTTGAAGTTTGCAGGGGATTCTGGGTAGGAAAACGTTGGGGGATCCACGCAAGCCATACCTCGCTGGACTCCCCCAGGTATCTAGTTTTCAGATGTGTGGGTTTGATTGTTTCCCAAGGTGGCCGCTGAGCCTGGGGCCAAAAACCCAGGTGACACCCCCCCCCCTGCAAAACAAGGTTGTTTTGCGATAGGTAATTTTGATTTCTCCTCAATACGTTTTGGGCCCTTGCCCGCCATGGGTACCTGACCCTCCCATGCAAGTGAGGTACTATTTTTCTCGGAAGACTTTAGGGACTACAGCGTGGGTGGAATTTTGTGGATCCACACAGATTCCAGGACTTTCCACCACAGAATTGAGGAAAATGTGTTTTTTTTTTAACAAAGTTTGAGGTTTGCAAGTTATTCTGTGTAACCGCACCTGGTGAGAGCCAGACAAGCCACCCCAACCTGGATTCCCCTGGTGTCTAGTTATCATAAATGTATATGTTTGCTAGGTTCTCATAGGCGCTGGCAGTGCTAGGGTTCAAAATCTATAGCTAGGCACTTTGCAAAAAAAGGGTCAGTTTTCACTGAAAATGTGGTGTCCACATTGCGTTTTAGGCAGTTTCCTGTGACGTGTACTAGGACTACCCACACAAGTGAGATAGGATAAAAGACTGTAAAAAAGTCACTTTGAACAATGTCCCATAATTCTCATGCTAGTATGGGTACTCACAATTTTGGAAATGTGCAAATAGCTACTGTTCTAAAACTATATTTTATTCCAATTTCAGAAATTCATTGGTATATATATATATATATATATATATATTACCTACTGGCGGTCGCCAGTAGGTAGTTATAGTTAGGACCACGTTTCCATAGGAAAACCTCAACATTCTATTTTGAATAACTTTGGCGCCGGTCGACGAATCCTCGCGAATTTCTCAAAATAGGTGGGGCGCTACGCTCCGCTCCTACCCTGAAAGTCTCGGGGGGATTCGTCAAGCGGGGGCTGAGATAAAAGGGGGGTCCCAAAACGCGTTTTTCCCATGCATTTTTCCATAGGACCTTTAGAACGAGCTACAGCCCGAACGGCTGAACAGAATTACTAGAAATTTGGCAGAGAGGTAGTCCCTAGGTCAAGGAAGTGCCTTTTGTAGGTTTGGTGTAAATCTGTTCAGTAGATTCTGAGAAAATAGCCTTTAAATCAATATATATATCTGAGCCCGCTTACGGTACGCTTACCGTACGCTTACGGTAAGCGTACGGTGGCGTGCGCGAGCGCGATTCTGATTGGCTCTTAGATCTTAGTAAACATTCGAATCGGCAGAAACCAGGAAGCGGCGGCCGCCATTTTGTCTACCGCACTGAGTGTTATGTATCAAACATGATGGCCAAAAACATGTTATGGGGATGTTTTGACAACTCCCTCTCACATAGTCATGTTGAGGGAGTCCCCAAACATCCCCCAAGAGCAAAAACGGCATTATTTTTTTTTCGGCAATTTCGCGGGGTACGCTTACCGTACGCTTACCGTAAGCGTACGGTAAAAAAATAAAAATAAAAAAAACACTATCCACACTTTCTCCACCCCTTGTGCAAATGGTGGCCGAAGGCCACCATTTGTGCATGGCTTATCAGAGCACAGAAATTTCCCAAAAAATTTCAACAGATTACCTATCACAAGGAAGCGCATAATATGTCCTCCATGTGCGCACGGTGCGCGAAGCGCATCGTGCGTACATGGCCCATCTAGCGTAACGTGGGCACGGCACTAACTGCGTAAAGTGGGTGCGCGTTGCGCGAAGCGCACCGCGTGCTCACTGTGCGCGCACGGTGCGCGAAGCGCACCGTGCGCGCACGGAACGAACTGCGTTAAGTGGGTGCGCACGCCACGAATGGCGTAAAGTCACTTAGCATTTAAAAAACCGTACAAATTCACTGAAAAAACCATAGGTTTCACACACGTTATAGTTAGGAATTAGCATTTAAAAAACCTTGCAAATTCACTGAAAAAACCATAGGTTTCACACATGTTATAGTTAGCGGAAATTTTACTGATAAAAAACCAATGAAATTGCCCCGTTATAGTTAGTGCTGGCAACTATAACTCACGCGACCGCAATCTTCTGCTGATGACATATGTGTCTTTATGAAAAAAAAATATTTGTAATATATGTATAGCTAAAAATGTATGGAAGAAGACATGGGCAAATAAGTGTCTAAATACAGTATTAGCATCAGCAGAGGATTGCGGTCGCGTGAGTTATAGTTGCCAGCACTAACTATAACGGGGCAATTTCATTGGTTTTTTATCAGTAAAATTTCCGCTAACTATAACATGTGTGAAACCTATGGTTTTTTCAGTGATATATATATATATATAACCTACTGGCGGTCGCCAGTAGGTAGTTATAGTTAGGACCCTGTTTCCATAGGAAAACCGCAACATTCTATTTTGAATAACTTTGGCGCCGGTCGACGAATCCTCGCGAAATGTTCAAAATAGGTAGGCGCTACGCTCCGCTCCTACCCTGAAAGTCTCGGGGGGATTCGTCAAGCGGGGGCTGAGATAAAAGGGGGGTCCCAAAACGCGTTTTTCCCATGCATTTTTCCATAGGACCTTTAGACACAGCTACAGCCCGAACGGCTGAACAGAGTTCCTTGAAATTTGGCAGAGAGGTAGTCTACAGGTCAAGGAAGTGCCTTTTGTAGGTTAGGTGTAAATCTGTTCAGTAGATTCTGAGAAAATAGCCTTTAAATCAATATATATATATCTGAGCCAGCTTACGGTGCGCTTACCGTACGCGTACGGTGACGTGCGCGAGCGCGATTCTGATTGGCTGTTAGATCTTAGTAAACATTCGAATCGGTCGAAACCAGGAAGCGGCGGCCGCCATTTTCTCTCTCGCACTCTGAGTGGGGATTAAAAAACAAAGGACAAAAACATGTAAAGGGGCTGTTTAGACAGCTCCTAAGCACCTAGCCATGTTGGGGGGAGTCCCCAAAGATCCCCCAAGGCCAAAAACGGAATTTTAATTTTTTCGATAATTTCGCCGATTACGCTTACGGTAAAAAGTTAAAAAAAAAAAAATCCATACTCTCCCCACCCCATGTGCAAATGGTGCCCGAAGGGCACCATTTGTGCATGGCATATCACATGTGAAAAATTAAAATATTACCTTTCACAACGAAGCGCATCATATGTCCTCCATGTGCGCACGGTGCGCGAAGCGCATCGTGCGTACATGGCCCATCTAGCATAACGTGGGCACGCGGTGCGCGTAGCGCACCGCGTGCCCACCGTGCCTGCACGGCACTAACTGCGTAAAGTGGGCGCGCGGTGTGCAAAGCGCACCGCGTGCTCACTGTGCGCGCACGGTGCGCAAAGCGCACCGTGCGCGCACGGAACGAACTGCGTTAAGTGGGCGCGCACGCCACGAATGGCGTAAAGTAACTTAGCATTTAAAAAACCGTACAAATTCACTGAAAAACCATAGGTTCACACACGTTATAGTTAGGAATTAGCATTTAAAAAACCTTGCAAATTCACTGAAAAAACCATAGGTTTCACACATGTTAGTTAGCGGAAATTTTACTGATAAAAAACCAATGAAATTCCCCCGTTATAGTTGGTGCAGGCAACTATAACTCACGAGACCGCAATCTTCTGCTGATGACATGTGTCTTTATGAAAAAAAAATATTTGTAATATATGTATAGCTAAAAATTTATGGAAGAAGACATGGGCAAATAAGTGTCTAAATACAGTATTAGCATCAGCAGAGGATTGCGGTCGCGAGAGTTATAGTTGCCTGCACTAACTATAACGGGGGAATTTCATTGGTTTTTTATCAGTAAAATTTCCGCTAACTATAACATGTGTGAAACCTATGGTTTTTCAGTGAAAATATATATATATATATATATATATATATATATATATATATATATATATAAATATAATGTGAGAAGTTGGCCTGGTATATGCTGTTCACTAGTTAAAGTGACCACCTTGTACCATGCCAAGCAACCCTTATGGTGTGGTTGTAAGTCAACCTTTCCGGACCAGCTGCCCTAGTGGTAGCGTAGGCTAAGCAGTCTTTCAGGCTAAACTCGTTTTGGCATGTAAAGCAAGCTGTTTTACCAAATGCAACCCCCTTTTAAACCAATGAAAGGACACCACACAGATATATTCAAAATATATATGTATTTATTACTCAAAGTATCCCCTAGACTCTATGAGCACAGGAGCACAAATCGTTAAACAAGAAAGTATTACAATATACAGAAGTTGCACTTTATATGGATAGGCCCTGGTGGCCGATCAAACCATATACTAAAATAGTGGTATAAGTACCACGAATAGGAAAGGGTTGAGGCCTAGAGCCTTTAGAATCGCTGGGCCTACAAGGAGCTAACTTCAGTTAGTGACCAGGAGGTCCACGGGTCGCATGTGCAGTGAGGAAAGTTACACGCGGGCTCCCATAGGTTTTCAATGGGTGCCTAAAAGTTCAAAAGTTACTGCTAGAAGGGTCTTCGGGATGGACTACGAACTTAAGACTTAAAACACAGACACTAGAGATGTTTCTCTACACTTGGGCACCAGAGTGCCAGCTTTACCTCACCCACAGGAAGCGGGTGCATAGGTCTCGAAGTGTGTCGGGTTTCGTCTATCTGTTCAATGGAGCCTGACGACAAAGATGCTGCAGGCGGCCGGTCCAGAAGAGATGCGGTGGATCCAAGGGTGGATCGGAGTTGTAGAAGACCTGAAAGCAGAGGGGACAGTGTTCACAGTCACTAGCCAGTGACCGGCGTGGGACCAGGTAGGTACCAGGCGATGTCGGGTGCAAACAGGTGAATAGGTGTAGCTTGTCTCCGCAGCAACGTGGTCCCTGAAGGTCGACGACGTCCAGGAGTCGGTTCACGAGCTGTCCCACGCAGGCTCTCGCTGTCGGCGGTGTCGGCGACTCGAAGGAAGCAAACAAGCCTTGGCAAAAGCAGGAGTTGCAGGAATTGAAGAAAGCGGATTACTCTGACCAGTAAGGTCAGAGGGGCTGCTCCTTTGGAGGGAATCAGGGGCCAGTCTGGAGCAACCAGACCAGCGTCGTAGTTTTCAAACAAGGTCGCCAAAATGGCCACTAGCCAACGGGCCAGGGACCGGGCAGGCGCGTCGAGATGCAAAGTGCAGAGGGGCCCCACGCAGATCGTGGAGATGCTGGAGGGCTCACCTTTGGTGCAGATGCTGCTCGGATGTTGGGCTTCTCAGGACCCAAAGCACAACTTGGAGGGAGCCTCTGTCGCGCTTGCAACTCGTCGAGTGTCTTTTCAAGATGGCTGGCGCCACGTGTCTCGGTGCCTCCACGGGTTCCTTCTTTGCAGGGACTGTGGATCGGGCGGTGAGAGGTCTGGAGGTCCAGGTCTTGTCGGTCTCTGGGCTCGGACTCCGGCAGGAGGCGGCGGCAAAGCAGACGTAGAGTTGCTGGATGGTGCTTGCGTTAGCAAGATGGTCACTCCCTGACCATAGGGGAGATTTCCTTCAGTCCTCTGTGCAGCAGAGCGTCGAAGTTCCAGTCTTCTTCTTTGTGTTAAGTTGATTCCAGGATGTCTGAAGTCTTAGGACAGCTCCTACCTTTAAGCGGATTCTAGGGGCCGGACTACCTGCTAGGTCCCTCCCTAAGGGTGGGACCAGGAAGGGGGGTGGTTACACCCCCAATCCTTTGTCCAGCTCGTCCCAGGTCTGGGGCTGGTGTGCCCAAAGACCGGTTTGAACTGGCATATGCACCGAGGCTCCTTGTGAGCCTCAGGCATGTCTGATTCTATTCAAGCCCTACCTGACCAATACACAAAATCCTGTCTGGGGTGGTGCACACACCTCCCCTGGCAGGAAACCCTTTGTCCCGACTCCCAAGCTGGAAGGACTCCCAAGCTGGAAGGACTCCCAAGCTGGAAGGACTCCCAAGCTGGAAGGACTCCCAAGCTGGAAGGACTCCCAAGCTGGAAGGACTCCCAGCAGCAGGAGGGCAGACTTGTGTCTGTGGTGGCAGCGTCCATCTTGTGGAGCTGAGGCTATGTCTGATTTTACCCGGGTTTCAGGTTCTGTACATGTGGTGTCCCTCTAGAAGGGTGGAATGCTAACCCCGTCGCCAGAATTGGCGAGGGGTTAGTATTCCAATTCGTATGACACCTTACTCGACATGTTTTGATAAAGCCAACCCAAAGATAGCATTTAACAGCGAGGTTCATAATGCACTTAAGAGTATATGGTATGACGATATCTGGAAACGGTAGAAGGAAGTTGTTCCGACCACTGCAGACAGGCTCAGCTCATGCCAGAGCACCATCTCACATGGAACCAAGCACTCTGCCTTCAGGATTGTTAAGGCCTGCCATAGGAGTGACTTCTAGGTTAACATGTGTCCCATTTAAGGTTAGGTATACTACACCTAAGTAAGAGGTGGTTACACCAACTTACCCCAGCTGAGTGATCAGCCAGTTGTCAAATTGTTAGGCCAGACCAGGGGTGGCACAATACATGCTTCAGCCCCTGGTAGGCCTTAGATACACCAATGCCCTGGGTACCTAGTGTACACTGGTACAGGGGCTCACAGGGTGATCCAATTCCAATTGGTTATGCACCTAGGGTGCATAGTGTCAATTTAGTAGAGAGAACAGCAGGCTGGGGGTCTGATTAGCAGGCCCACAGCCTCAATATGTCAAAAACCAGTGATGCAATAAGCAAAAATTTGGGGTGACCATAGGATAGCAGACCCTACTCCATATATATATATATATATATATTCCTAAATTAATTGCTATATACCTGGTACATAATAAAGAACATTGCAATATGCTGCTCAGTTATTCGCTCTGGGCTCGTCGGGTTCTTGGTGAACCTACAACTCATATCCCCACAACCAGAAAGGTCCAGCTGATGTAACCGTATAATGCTTTCAAACATAGAAGTTACAGGTGAAAACGTTAGCACAAATCGCTGTTTTTCTCCAACTCGTTTTCTAGTACCCCCACCCCATGACCTCGGATTCCCTCACTGCCACCCTCCACCAGTGCTCATCTCTCCGTTGCCCCCCTCATATCCATTTCATTTGTTGTATAGCGCTACTCATATCAGGGTAGAGTGTCACAGTACTTTACATAACAGCACACGTTATACAAAGACAATAAATCAGTCTACAGGGAATATCACATAAGCCAATGAGGATTACACGGTGTAGAAATCAAACATCATCCATACTAGTGGGCAATATATTTTACGAGGGTTTGGTCTGGAGAAGCACAAACTCAGGATTTTAAAGAGCACTCTAGTGGTTGAGGGTCGTCTTTACTGATTAAAATGTATAACTGGCCAAACAAACTCTTCAGCAACATTAGAATAATGAGACAGGAGATGTTCTAACTATACCACAACACGAAAAAGGGAAGTTTGTATGCAGCTCTTTGATGGCAGTTCATAGGTCACTGTCCTATGTTAGGTTAGAAATTTCTGAACTGCAAGTAATACAAGGATATCTGTGACAAAGGCAGAAACCCACTGAGCTATTCCCATAAAATTCATTTTATCAGCATTTAAAAACTACCAGACAAATGGTTGCTCTGCAGCAGGATCATAAGTCACCAGTTATCTGAATTTTTTTTTATTGTTGTACATCGGTGGCAGATTCACTGCAAGGGCCAAGTGAGGTTGCGTGAAATCTGAATCTGCGTAATATCATGGTTCCGTTACGATTTTGGTAACAGCGAACCGTAACTAGTGAGTTCAGCTAGTACGTGTGTTTGTCACATTACACCAATGGATTCACTGCGTATTTAGGGTTTTCGATCCGAAACCTGGGTTCCATTTTGCCCATGGTAGCCATTTTGTGGTTGCCCTCACATAGGCCGATGACTGGTTAACCGAGCTCTTTGGTAAGGCTCACCTTAGCTCGAGTTGTACTGACTCCTACATGACTCGAGTGAACTGACCTCGTTGCCTGAGGCCGACCCTGCCAAACCCGTTCCCGCCCGCTAGCTGATCTTGATTAAGGGTCAGAGCACGGGATCTCGTAAAGTTTTATTGCACACAAACATGCCCCATCCTACTTCTATCTGTTTGTTTCTTCTTTTGAGGTCCATTTACGATGTGGGTTGTAGTCTCTTTATTATGGGCCTGTCCGGCTTGTCTAAAGAAGAATGTTGGGATTGTTCGATGATTGATCATGGGCCGGACAACTGAAAAGTGGGTTTTACCGTCATGCGATACTTTTGGTGTGGTTACATGCGATTGGACAATTTGTAAGATAATGGGTGTTTGTCTGGAATGTGATGTTTCTGGCATAAAAATGGATGGCTTGCTTTGTAAATTTGAGCAGTCCCCTGAGAATTCCTACCATGATGACTTCTAGGACTTCTGTTACTGGCTGCCGCCAATAAACTCGATCTGACGCCACCAAGAAGTATCCTGTGTCTCTGTATTCTAAGACAGGTGAACCCGAAGACTTTGGGCGTGCCCCTGGCACCGCTGGGTTCTAAAAACCCGGTTCAGTTGGCGCCCAACGCAGAGCGACATCAAGCGGTACCGGTCCGAGCCCGAGGATCGAGAGGAACTTCGTGAGGAAACTCTGGAGGAGGGTCCCCACTTCAGCGACCCCTGCATGTCGAAAACGTGGACCGAAGGTCTTTTCCACGAGATTTCCCCCTTCTGACAGCTACGTAAGGACCGCTGCCCTGACTGTCGCCCTGTCTTGGACACCCCCCTTTTATGAAACTTCGTAAGGCGAGACGATCGACGGATCTTCTGGGTGGCGTAGCAGATGACTTGGTTAAGTACAAGTGGGTCGCTCCCACTAAATTGTTTGGTTCTTAGTTTTACTTGGTCCTTAGTTTTGATTTGAAAATTGCAATTTCCAAAGCCGAGGGTCTCGTATATTTACGAGTGTATCGGTAGAGATAGCCCCTTGAAGTTTGAAGCTCGATTAGTGAGCGAAGATGTCTAATCGTAGCAAGTTTGGTACTTGGTTTTGTTGTGGTTATAACAGGAAGTTCCGATTGGAGGACTCGTGTCAGATACCTCCAGTTGGAACTCCGACTTATGAGCTCTATTCTAAACACGGCATGGGCCCGATTACATTCAATGAAGTATGGGTCCGCTACACTAGGAAAGATGACGTCTTAAGATGGCCCCAACATGGTAGTTTTGATACAGAGATTAGACAATTTGGAAGCGAAATTTAGGAAGAAAGCCCGGCCGGCAATGTTCGACTCCTTCCGCCTTTGGCGCAAAGAAGCCAGACAACGAGAGATAAAACAAGCTAAAAGAAATGAGAGAAAATGGTGTATCGATAATGCAAGCTGCTAGGCAGTTTAAAGAAGATTAAGATAAAGCGATTGAGGTGTCAGATACGCAACATCATATGGCTATTGACAAATGTTATCCAGTTTTGTCACCCCCTCCTGTGAATCCTGTTCAGGATCCCGAAAAGGATCCATTAATGTCTTATTTGTTAAAGTCACCTCCCCCTTACGTGCAAGGTGCTACTGCACCGATATTACCGTTTGTTGTACAACAGGTTGCTAGTCAGCCTTTAGTCCCTCCGCAACACCCTTTTCCTGGTACACAGTTGGTTCATGTTCCTCCGGCACCCCCTCTTCCTGGGTTGCCTACTTTACCTTTGCCTGCCTTGACTCAGACTGCTGTGCCTCTTGCTCCTGTCCCTTCGACTTCCTCCACTTCTGCGTCTTTTTCTTTACCATCACAAGGTACCTTTTCTCCTGTTCTTATGACTGCTTCCTCCCCTTCTGTTCGTCGGAGAGTGGCTGACACTGTTACTAATTTCTTAACTCCTCTATTTGGGTCGCTAGTCACGACCCCTGTTTCTGATGACGTAGTCAGCTCCCTGGTTCTGTGGAGCGTGGAGTGTTGGATTCGTTGGCTCGTAGGTGGGTTACGAATGTTTCTAGGTATGATCCGGGAGTGGTTCTGAATACGTTCCTACAGTGGAAAGAGCCAACGCAGCGGTATGTTTTTGATATGTGTACTTTGCTTCGGGAACAATGGGAAGATGCTGAATTGGAGTTGGCTCCTGTTGGGTTGCTTGATATTCAGAGCGAATTCCCCAAAGGGACGATAGTGGGAGCTGGTGTCGAGGATGCGGTAGTAACACTTCTTACATATAGGTCTGCACTTCCTCCCCAGCCGTTGTTCGAGCCTGATGCCTCAGATAGAAAGAAGGTACGACAATATCCAATGAGAGAGGTTCCTCCAGTTTGGAGAGAGGGAGACGCAAATGCTAATCTACCCATTTTGGCTCATTTCCAATGAGTTTGGCTACATGTCCCTTGGAAGAGAGCTGAAGTTTTGGCTCTTAAACAAACCTTACCCGACCCCCGTAAGAATCCCACGGGGTATTATAAGGAGTTGTCCCAGACAGTCGACGCATGCATTATGAATCTAGCTGATGTGGATATGTTATTGGGTAATGTAGTCTCTCAACCGTTGTGGGCGAAGATTCGCCATGAGGATCATGCGGTAGAATTAGGTGATACATGGGTGAATATTGCGGCTGCAGATGCTAGACAGGTAGGAGGAGCTAAACCTGAGCCTCTAATAGCGGATTTACCCGGTAGAATTATTAATATGATGAAAACGATGCCAGCGTTACGAGTGAATTGGGACAAGTTGACAGCATGTAAGCAGAAGGACGAAAGTGTGTCTGACTTCACCAGGTTTGAAGAGACTTTTATAGATCATAGCGGTCAAGATATGAGTACGGAAGGTGGCCAGAGACTGTTTGTAGATACGTTTGTCTTTAATTTACTTCCCGAACTGTGTAATAAGTTGAAAGATTCTGAGAGTTCTTGGGCTGTCTCTTCGTCAGCCCAGATATTGGCGACTGCACAGTACTACGAGAATAGGGATAAGGATGAGAAAGATAGATTAGAGAAAAAGACAAGACTTAAAAACCAAGGTTCTTCTGCAGCAGGCGTATCCTCCTCGCTCGAATCAGCAGGAACCACAGCAACGCCTACAGTTTCAGCAACCTCCATCGTTTCAGAGACTGTCACAGAAACCCGAGAATTTTCCTCCAAGACCACCTTTGGGTCTGAATCAGTGCGCCTATTGTAGAGAGGAAGGTCATTACAAGAATGAGTGCCCTGTTTTACGACAACGTGCGAGCGGTATGTTGGCTCCAAGAGGTCGTGGTAGTTTCCAGCTGGTGTCTAGGGGTAGAGGACGTGGCGCGTTCCCTCAGAACAATCGTTCTTTTCCCCCACAGACGTCTATGAATTATTTTGATCAGCAGAACGTACAGACTGGCAGATCTCTGCAATATAATGTTTGAGAGTACTGGTTTGGTTGCTAGGACAGCAAAGGACAAAGAGAGGGAGTAGTGTCAGTTCCAGTAGACCAAGATGGACCTTATGTTGCAGTGGTTACATCAGGTGTGGTAGAGCCTTTTCTTTTGGATACTGGTGCAGCGAAGAGTTCTATCATGCACTCTAAACTCCCAGGCGCACCTTTGTCTGGCTTAACGAATATTTCAGTGGGATTTTCTGGCGCCCCGGTTCGTAATCCAGTTTCTAGTCCCTTGTCTCTTTCTATTGGGCCTTGTGAATTGGAAGCACCCCGTATTTTAATGACCGGTTGTGGTGAGAATTTGTTGGGTCTGGATTTGTTAAAGAGACTGCACGCGACATTGTATTGTTCTTTGGGAGTACACCTTACATTGGGTAAGAGAGTGACCTCTCCGATGTATCTGTCTAGAGATCAGCTTCCACTGGAATTGCTTTGTCTCCCTGATACTCTTTGGGCTACTGGGCCTAATGATGTGGGTCTTTTGGGGATTCCACCATATGTTGTGACGCTCAAATCTAATGTTAGATTGCCACGTATTCCCCAATATCGGATTTCGAGTGATGGTGAAAGAGCGCTTTTAGCGATCATCTATGATTTAATTGAGAAAGGTGTGATTGAAGAGGAGAGGTAACTGTGTAACAGTCCTGTTCTGCCTGTCTTAAAGCGTACTGATTCTTCTCAGCAGCCTGAGTATCGGTTAGTGATGGACCTTCGAGAGGTTAATAAGATTGTGGTGCCCCAGTTTCCTGTTCCGGACATTACTGCTTTGTTGACTGATTCCAGCTTCAGCCGCATGGTTCTCCGTCAGACTTGAAGAACGCTTTCTTTAGTATTCCAATCGCCGAAGAAAGTAGAACTATTTTTGGCTTCTCTTTGGGAGGACGAAGCTTCCGGTTTAAGCGCGCTCCTCAAGGCTATTGCGAAAGTCCATGCATCTATAGTCAGGCTTTGAAAACTCAGCTTGATACTTTGGTGTTGCCTGCGGGCACTGCTCTTATTCAGTATGTTGACGATCTGTTAGTGGCGGCTGATAAGGAAACTTGTAAAGAAACTACTCTTTCACTATTACAACATTTGTCTGATTTGCATCATAAAGTGTCACCTTCAAAGTTACAGTACTGTCGCCAAGAAGTGACCTACTTAGGTCATCTCTTGTCGAAGGAGGGAAGAAGGTTGACCCCAGAACGAATCCAAGCGATTGCTCAAATGACTGTGCCTAGTACGCAGAGAGAGGTACGCGCTTTCTTGGGTATCACGTCTTACTGTAGACCGTGGATCCCTAATTTCTCCTTGTTGGCAAAACCTTGGTTGGCTTTGACTCGTAAGGATACACCGAGTCCTCTTCCCTGGTCTGACGATTGTCATAAA
This sequence comes from Triturus cristatus, assembly GCF_964204655.1. Classification (NCBI taxonomy): domain Eukaryota; kingdom Metazoa; phylum Chordata; class Amphibia; order Caudata; family Salamandridae; genus Triturus; species Triturus cristatus. The sequence goes on from NC_140592.1 coordinate 1,008,393,893, forward strand.
AGTTTTTCTGAATTGCATGACGTGTTGTGTTCTGCTCCGGTGTTGGGTACTCCTGACTACAGTAAGCCTTATACACTCTACGTTCATGAGAGAGAGGGTTGTGCATTGTCAGTTTTGACGCAGCAGTTTGGTGAGAAACAGCGTCCATGTGCGTATTTCTCCTCGACTTTGGATCCGGTAGCTAGAGCATTGCCGAGTTGCTTGAGAGCTACAGCAGCAGCGGCTGTTTCCTTCCGACAGTCTGCTGGGTTGGTGATGGATAATACGTTGGTGGTGATGGTTCCACATGCAGTGGATACTTTATTGGAGGAACAAAGACTCAGCATCTTACTAGAGCAAGGTTGTCGGGTTAGGAGTTGACGCTTTTGGCCAGTCACGTGCACATTAAACGGTGTAACGTATTGAATCCAGCGACATTGTTGCAGATTTCTGTGGATAGGGATGGTCAGGAACAGCATGATTGCTTTCTTAGTACAGAAGAGGAAATGAAGGGTAGAGTTGATCTAAAAGATACTCCTCTTTCAAATCCAGATGGTACGCTATGGGTTGATGGGTCATGCTACAAGCTCCCGAATGGTGATACGACTGCGGCATACGCCGTGACGACATTGTGTACGATTGTTGAAACTGCACGAGTGAGCTATAATTCAGCACAAGCAGCGGAATTGATCGCATTAACAAGAGCGTGTGTCTTATCTGAAGGAAAGAGAGGGAATGTATATACCGTCAGTATGAGTTTGGTGTAGTACACAGTTTGACGCTTGTGGATAGAGGGGATTTCTGACGTCGCATGGGACTAAAATCCAACATGGACAGTTGGTGAATGAGCTTGAGCCACTTACTCTGCCGAAGCAAGTTGCGATTGTGAAGTGTAGTGCTCACCGAAAGATTACGGACGATGTTGGCCATGGTAACGCATTTCGGACGAAGTTGCGAAAGAAACAGCGAAAAATATGATGGGTCGAATTATGTTGCAGGCCCTGCGAGATGGATTGGCGCGGCTGGAATGTGTGCGGATACGATTGAGAGTGTGAAATAGATTCAGGCCAAAGCTACGGAGAGTGAAAAAAATGTGTGGAGAGAAACTACGGGTAGATTGGATTCGACTGGTTGTTGGGTTGAGTTGTCGGAACACCAAAGATGGATGTTACCCGATACGTATGTGCTTGCGGTGGTTACGATGGCACATGGAATGTCTCACATCAGTGCGTAAGCGGTTGGCTCTAGTGTGGGAGAATGGAGGAATTCCCAAGTGTGCGGAGAATGTGGTCAAAAACTGTATGGTGTGTCTGATGTATAATCCTGGTAAGGGAACTCCCAACTCCAGCTGGTCACTTCGCACCTCCGACGTATCCGTTCGAGGTTTTGCAGTTGAATATCCACATGGAAAGATGCAACAATTTGAAATACGTCCTTGTAGTTTGTGCCTTTTCTAGATGGGTAGAGGCATACCCCCTAAAGGATAATACTGACTTGTCCACAGCTAAAGTCTTGCTCAAAGAATATTTCCCTAGGTTCGGGTTGCCAAGGATGGTGGAGTGATAACAGAAGTGAGTTTGTGGGCAGGATCATGGAGAGTATGTGAGGGTTTGGGCATAAAACGAAATTCCACGCTGCGAATCATCCCCAATCAGCTGGTTTAGTGGAGTGCTATAATGGCACTCTGAAGCTGAAGTTAGCCAAAATTCAGGCGAGCGCTGGTCTCCAATGGCCCAATGCCTTGCCATTAACACTTGTCAACAAGAACTACAGTACATTCCCGAATTGGACTTAGTCCGTATGAAATTGTTTTTGGTCGACCGGCAAATGTGTGGGGAGTGCCGAGACCAACGAAAATCAGTGACATCGATTATCCTGTGTTGGTGGACTATTTGTATGACCTGATGGCTAAATTGCTAAATTGCGTGTCTTGCATCAACAGGTTCATGATAGCTTGCCACCAGCATCTGTGGACCCAGGTCATACTATCAATCCTGGTGATTGGATCCTGGTAAAGAATTTGAGGACTAAGAACGATCAGCCCCGTTGGACAGGCCCTCACCAGGTGTTGTTGTCTACAAGGACATCTGTAAAAGTCTTCGGAAAAAGAAATTGGATCCACGGCGTACACTGTAAGAGGGTACCTTTACCACTGCCGTATGACCAGTGGATCCGCGAAGGCATCGCAGACACCGAAACTGAGATTACCGAAATTCACAGTTAAGTGACGCTGAATTGGTATGGACAAGGTCTGAGAAAGGAGATGACGATGTCTTGCAAGCAGCTGTGCCCTCACCTTTAAGATTGGACACCAATGAACCTGAACTGTTGTTTCAAAGTCAGACAGAGCCTGGAAAAAGTCGTTATAACCTGCGGTCTAGAGACAATGGACTAATAAAGAACAAATAATTACTTTCATTTTGAGAACAGCACTCTCAGCCGAGAAACTGTTTTGATCCTTTTTTCGAACCACCATCCGGGTTCAGCTGTAAGGTCGCGGTGTAAAGACTTGGGATTGCAGCCGTGTAGACACAAGGTCAATGGTTCTGGTTGGTCCTAGGGTGTTCCCTGGACTGACAGACGCACTCCTTAGCAGAAGAAAACCAACCGCCGCGAACAGCATGGTGAGGATGGAATTTTTTTTAGGTCAAGAGAGCTGTTGAGAAAACGGACTTTCAGATGAAACTATGCAGGATAATGCATCTCAAATGTTTTCCGATAACATGTATTATGATGTTTCTTAGCATGACGTTAGCTTTGGTGTGTTGGATTGTTTTTTCTACCCAATTGACTTCTGCACCCACTTCCCAACCTACGTCTTTTCCTATTACTACTTCTTTGCATTCCTTTCATATCTTACCCGAACACGAGCAGATTAGAAGGTCAGAATTTGTAAATAACTCATTTGTACAGCTTCTGCATCAACATCAGTTGGTGGTGAACGTCACTAATTGTTGGGTGTGTGGTCTTATGCCACACACTACGGATAGAGGTTTACCCTATCTGGTACTGCCGTTTAGTCAGAATGGGTATTTATGGGCTTTCCAGACGATGTTCATTTATGCTATCGAAGTCTATCCCCTGCGTTCCATAAGAGATAACTCAAGTAATAAAGCCTTGGTGAAGGGAATTGCGAATATGAGTAGGGATATCGATACGTATAGGACTATTCCCAAAGATGAGTTACTAGCTTATGTTGGCTGGAACGCGACTGGATACAGTGTTAGCCTGAGTGAAAAGCAGAGACAAAAGAGGTCACCCCCAATTTGGATCGTACCCCACCGAGGTCATTTTTGTCTGCAAGGTATTGGCAGGAATCCGAAAGCTCAGTTAGGGAAGAGTGTTTGTACTCAGACGTACGTTTTTACGTCTCAGTCTTCCCCACCGTTTTTGGCAGCCAAGGGTACGTATTTTGTCTGCTACAACAGAGCATATACATGGTTGCCCCCTGATTTTTCGGGAACGTGTTATGTCGGATATTTGTTGCCTCCTATGTTTACTGCTGCCGCAGATTACCACAAGACTAGAGTTGTCAGGGGTGTCTTCGATCAGGAAGACACCGCTGGACAAGTGGGAGACTTCTTTAAGGGTTTCCTACCGTTTTGGGGACCTATGGTTAACAGTAGGAGCTTGCGGCAATTGACGAGAGTGGTTGAATCCACCATAAACGAAACTGCCGGTGCCCTTAGTAGTTTGACAGCTGAGCTTCAAGCGGATCGCCTTATGACATTGCAGAATCGTATGGTTTTAGATGTCATACTTGCAGATCGAGGTGGAGTATGTTAAGTGATCCAATCGAGTTGCTGAGTTTTCATTCCAGATAATGCTCCGACAGAATACGAGGCCATCTCCAGGCTACATAAGATCTCCGAGTCAATACATACGGACGAAGGAGATTGGTAGTTAACTGGATGGTTTTGGGAACTGTTATCAGCTTGGGGATGGAGGATTCTGTCGATCATTGGTGTGGTTTTAGCGATAATTTTCTTGTGTTGTCTATGTACAGTGTGGTCCTGCCATGTGTGGCCTTTGTGCTACTACCTGTGTTAGGAGACCGCCTGTCTTGAGAAAGGTACAGAGAGATAAGATGATGCTTCAACAGCACCTTGATTTGATTAATATCGACATCAATTCAGATGCAGACAGATTGCCTATGTAAGGGCAAAAGGAGGGTCTGAGGTTCCGTGAAATCTGAATCTGCGTAATAAATATCATGGTTCCGTTTTGGTAATAGCGAACCGTAGCTAGTGAGTGCAGCTAGTACGTGTGTTTTCGTCACATTACACCAATGGATTCACTGCGTATTTAGGGTTTGTTCCGAACCCTGGGTTCCATTTTGCGCATGGTAGCCATTTTGTGGTTGCCCTCACATAGGCCGATGACTGGTTAAACGAGCTCTTTGGTCAGGCTCACCTTAGCTCGAGTTTGAGCTGACTCCTACATGACTCGAGTGAACTGACCTCGTTGCCTGAGGCCAACCCTGCCAAACCCATTCCCGCCCGCTAGCTGATCTTGATTAAGGGTCAGAGCACGGGATCTCGTACAGTTTTATTGCACACAAACATGCCCCATCCTACTTCTATCTGTTTCTTCTTTTGTGGTCCATTTACGATGTGGGTTGTGGTCTCTTTATTATGGGTCTGTCCGGCTTGTCTAAAGAAGAAAGTTGGGATTGTTCGATGATTGATCATGGGCCGGACAACTGAAAAGTGGGTTTTACCGTCATGCGATACTTTTGGTGTGGTTACATGCGATTGGACAATTTGTAAGATAATGGGTGTTTGTCTGGAATGTGATGTTTCTAGCATAAAAAGGGATGACTTGCTTTGTAAATTTGAGTAGTCTCCTGAGAACTCATACCATGATGACTTCTAGGACTTCTGTTACTGGCTGCAGCACTGGCTGCAGCCAATAAACTATCTCTGACGCCACCAAGAAGAATCCTGTGTCTCTGTATTCTAAGACAGGTGAACCCGAAGACTTTGGGCGTGCCCCTGGCGCCGCTGGGTTCTAAAAACCCGGTTCTTCACAAGGCTCATGTTTGGGTGGGCCAGGCACATGTTTGGGTGGGCCTGGCCCACCCTCTAGAACCAGGCCTGATGTGAGCTCTATACAAAAGGTCCCATACATATGGCAGTTGCTCTGTTCCGTGAGAAAGCTAGTGCTGCAGACAGACGTGGGATAAAGGAGGGACAAAGCATGTCACTGATTCCCACAATACATGCACAGAGTTACCATAATTAAATCGGGACCAGCATGTTTTCAAGGGTGGGTACCATTAATCAACCACAAAATCCTAAGAATCACCATTAGTATTTAAGGGATACCATTTACCAGGGCTGCCACCATTGTGCCAAGCATGCCTGCAATATGAAATGATCTAACAGTATTAATCCAGGGCCAGCATAATATCCAGGGAGTGACAGATCGCAAGACTACATTTACACAAACATGTGCAAACATACACCCATAAGCACATACATACAAACATACACAAGTATACCTATTTCTATCATGTATTTCTTATATTTTTCGAAAACTTACTGTTTGATGGGAACCTGCATGCATTCCAGTCACAGACTACATTACTTCTCCTTGGTCATTCTCCATTTTTGGTTCCGATGACCAGGCAAGACCTGCACCCATGTCACTGATCACAAAGTGCCCAATTAGACCTTGAACGGTCAAAGTGAACTGGAGAGCTGAGGGCCATGATTTAGACTCCACATGGGGAAGCACTCCCAAAGGAGTCAAGACTAAGCACAGATATGGACCAAATCAGAAGCAGACAGCATACTCTAAACTGTTGTAAATGATTACCAATTGAATGGACTTCAGGTGGGTGGAGGTCAAGAGATGTAATCGGGTCACGTTGAGGCATCAGTGGCTTATACCTTCAAAACTATTTAACTTGATTACGGTTTGGCTAACCTTAGTCCATAGACTGAGTATGGTTAGCCTTCAACACTGAAAGTAAAGGCTATGCTGTAACCCTTTATGAATATGTACCACACCCACTGCATGGTTTCTATGCCATTCATGGTTCCTGGCAGGGCCTCAGACTGTTACTGACTTGTAACATCAACTCTTGTGGTACAGACCATACATTTAGACCGTTTGTGTGATGATGAAAATGGTAGCTAACTAAACGCAGTTTTAATGGGTGTATCAGACACATGTAATAATGCCATCAAGAAATGGGTCTGAGGACAATCTTGGGGAAGGGCATCAAACCGGAACATATTTCGAGAATACAAACAAACGTTCTTGACCTGTGGCACCTCTGGCTTCAATAATAAGCTTGACTCCCATGTCAAGGACAGGGTCCTTACAGATGTCAAAAACAACCTGGGAATGGTGTACAGAGGTTGCTGCATGACTGTCCTAAAGTTATTGACATTCCTCTTTCCTTGAGAAGAGGACACGAGTTTTTTTTTTGTTTTGTTTTTTTGTTCTGTTTTTTTTTTCTTTCTTTTGTCCTCATCTATGTCATGACTGCAAAGACCTAGCTGAACAAACAAGGCAACACGGGCTTGTGAGATAGGAGGCAAGCAGACTCAGTGATAAAGCTGGTAAGGGATGGCGGCTGACCAAGGAGGGCCCAACCCTTGTGCAATTGCCAAACATATACAGCCCAGAGCCAAGATGTTAAGCCGGCAACTGCCAATACTGCCAGAACTGACCATTTGGGCAGGTATAAGCTACTTAAAGTAGCAAAACGTGTCATGGCAAGATAATCATCGGACTGGGGGAAAAAAAAAAAACCCCGCTACTTACACAATCCAATCTAGCAACAGCCAGAAAGCTCTTTTCCTAGGATTTCCAGACCTGGCCAAATCAAGTTTCGAGATTTGGAAAATTGATGAACACCAGTCAGATAAAGTAGGGGGATCAGCTTCTTTCCAACGCTTGCAAATTTCCCTACGTGCTGCCAACATACAGTAAAAGATAAGATTATTGACTGGACTCTGAACCGAGTCCAGAATACCAAAGACTACTAGCTTGAGATCTATAATAACTGAAAAACCCAGAGAAGATGTAAGATTCTTGCCAATAGCGTCCCAATAGGATGACAATTGGGGGCATTCAAAAAACATGTGGGGGTCAGAAGCGGATATGAGACCACATCGGGGACAAGACACCTGAGCGGCTCCAGAAAACTTGAACAGCCTCTGTGGGGAGTAGTATGCCCTATGTATAGTAAATAAGTGATTTCTTCGAAGCCAAGCTGGCTTAACTACGTCCCACATAACTTGCAGGATTTTATCATGCAGATTGCAGCTAGATATCACAGAGCCCCAGAGTTGTTCAGGTAGATTAAATTCCCCGTCAAGTTCCTCAAGTATTGAGTTATACCACAGGGAGATCTCCTTTAAGACAGGTGGTTTGTCCATTAGAAGAGATACCAGTTGACTACTGCCCCCAACAGGAAAATTCTTACAGCGAGGATTTTGACTATGAAGAGCCTGTGCCCAGCTTGATATTTGAAGAAATTTAAATCTAGAAAAATTGGGACCTATTTTATTACTCAAGAATTCCCAAGGAAGCAACACCCCATCAGTAAACAGGTGCCCCCAAACTGATATGCCTGCCTCTTTCAAAGGGGCTGATAGTACATCCTTCGACCAGGCCGGGGGCACCGGTAAATCCCAAATGGGTGCTCTGTCTGAATAGTATCCCAATTTAATCGATGATCTGATGTTAAACCAAGTTTTGGCAAAACTCTGTAACACCTTGAGTTTAACCTTCTTAAAGTACTTGGGATCACCAAACTTAAATAAAAAACCAGACTGCCCAATTCCTTCCACCTCCAACATAGTGGAAAACATTGTCCCTATCCCCTGATCAGATGGCATTTTTAAGAGCATACGGGCATGGGATAACTGGAAAGCCCATGCGTAAATCTGTAGATCAGGTCCTGCTAGTCCCCCCTTCTCACGACGCCGCCTGATTTTTTTCCATGCAATCCTAACATTCTTTTTCCAAATGAAAGAACTAATGTTGGCCTGTAACTTGGACAAAGAAAGTTTATCGAAATATAGTGGAATAGTAGTAAATAAAAACGTGAATTTTGGCAATATGGACATTTTTACCAGATTTGCACGTCCCAGAACTGAGGGAGAGGTGTCCCCAAGCATCCATTAGTTTCCGACATTCTTTAGCAACCACAGATAGATTAGTAGACGCAATTAAATTGATGTCTTTAACGATTCTTAGCCCCAAATATCTCAAGCTTGTGCTAAATGGTACGGTGACTCCAGTCATATCAGTATTCCAAGCCATAATTTCGGTTTTTGAGGCATTCACCTCGTACCCCGAAACATTCCCAAATTCAAGGGCTAGCTTAATGGCAGTGGGAAAGGCAGTACTGATATCTGATGTTAAGATCATAACGTCGTCCGCATACAGGGCCACCTTCTTCTCCCATGTTTTGAACTTAAAGGGCTTGATGGTATCATTATCCCGTAATAACTGAGCGAAGGGCTCAATATACAGATCGAAAAGCAAGGGAGAAAGAGGGCAGCCCTGCTGCGTTCCTCTTGTGATGTTCAAGGACTCGGATAGGCCCCCATTAACCAAAACAGATGCCGATGGACACCGATATAAGAGTCGTATGGCTCTGCAAAAACCTTCACCCACGTTGAACTTAGCCAAGGCACCCGACAGGTACATCCAGTTGACTCTGTCGAATGCCTTGGCAGCGTCCAACGTGAGGATAGCAAATGGTAAAGAGTTAGCAGTAGCCATATCTATAGCTCCCACCAGATCATAGGTTAATTCAAAGAGCTGGCAACCCTTTACAAAACCCTTCTGGTTAGGATGAAGAATATCAGGGGCAACCTTACCCAGTCTCATAGCCAAGAGAGCGGCAAAGATTTTATAATCGGCATTGAGAATGGAAATTGGAAGATATGATCCGCACTCTGAGGGGGGCTTGCCAGACTTAAGTATTAAAGTGATAGAGGCGTTATTCCAGGAGCTGGGAGGAAGTGCCCCTTCCTGTAGTATTTGGTTGAACAGCAAAACCAGAAAAGGAGAAATCTCTTCCACCAGCTGCTTATATATTTTAACTGGTAGGCCATCTGGCCCTGCCGCCTTGCCACTCTTACTTCCGCAGATTACGGCTACCACCTCTTCCTTCGTAACTGGCATATCTAAAAAAGCTCTTTGATCTGACTAGAGCAAGGGCAAGGATATATTATTTAGCCACTCTCTAATATGCTCTGGGGAGATAACCTTATCCTCTTGATAAATCTCCTGAAAGAAATCTTTAAATGCCGTTCTAATTTCTGGATTCGACATTAAGGACCCAGAACCAGCGTTGATAGAATAAATTGTATTGCGAACCTGGTCAGTTCTGGACTTCCAAGCGAGCAATTTGCCAGCCCCTTCACCAAATTCAAATTGGGCCAGTTTACTAGCTTCCCATCTGCGAAGCAGGCGTTGCCTTAAAACCGAAGCCAATTGTGTTTTAAGCACCAGCAATTTCTCTTTACTGGCCGAGATAAGGCTAGAATTGTTATTACTACTACTGAGATCGAATTCTGCCTGCGCTAATAAAAGATTGGCTTCGATAGAAGCTACTTCCTGGGTATACTGCTTTCTACGAAATATGACCTTGTTTTTAATCGCACCACGCAGGAAGCATTTGAACGCATCCCATACAGTGTCCGTGGATGCTGTAGCGATGTTAAGTTGCATAAATTCACGTGTCTCCAATTTTAGATAAGCAACATCATCCAATGATGAAAGAAAAATGCAATCGAAAGACCATGATCTGTTAGGGAGCTGCACAATGCCTGCAAGATCTAACTTTACTGCAGAATGGTCCGACAGATGGGAAGGGAGATAACTAACATTCTTTATGGAGCCTTGCAAGTTGCGGCTCGTCAAAAAGAAATCGATCCTAGACTGGTGGTGATATTTAAAGTTCCAAAAAGAAAAACCAGTTTGCTGACCTGCCCTTACCCGCCAAATATCAATGTACCCATATTGCTGCATAAGATTAAGTAGTAGCGCTCTAGATTTAGAGAGGACTTGCTGTCGACTCGATGGCGTTTTATCCAGAGCGTAATCAAGCACGATGTTAAAATCCCCTGCGATGATAATAGGTTCAGGGAAGTGCAAAAGCTGTGAAAATAGAGATTCCAATACTGAAGGATCATCTCTATTGGGCCCATAATATCCTACCAGTGTTATTCGAAGACCCCCTATCTATACCATATCAATTGCCCATCTACCAGCTGGATCTACCAGCTGACTAACCAATCTGGTGGTAATAGTTTTCTTAAAGAAAATGGATACACCTCTCACATTAAGCGACTGGGAGGTGCAAACGGGTATGTCTATCCACCTGTTATTTTTAACCAAAGCAAGTATCTCGCTCTCCACCAAATGGGTCTCCTGTAGAATAATGACCTGCGCATCAGAATCGCGCAGATATTGTAATATTCTATTTGCCCTAGGCTTGGTGCGCAGGCCATTAACATTCCAGGAGAGGATCCTAAGGTCACTCAGCCATGAAATCTAAAAAGAAAAAGCTTACAATTCTTAGCCAAGTTATCCAACATTATGAAAAAAGAACATGTCTGCAACCAATAAAAAGAAAGATCTGTTTCGTTTTTGTGCCCTCCCACGCCCATTCCCACCCACACCCAAACCCTGACCCAAGCACCCTCCCCCCCACCCATGAGGAACCCTGATTCTACCTAACCGGATCAAGCCCGGTTTGTGGTACTCCCAGCCCTCTACCGAGCCCACACAGGGCGTCGCTAACTAAATGCTATACTATAGTTATAGAGCAGTAGTCCTCACAAATTCCTTTATAAAGAGAAACCCCCTATTTTTATTTTCCTCTTCTTCCCCTTTTCTTCCCTTTCCATTTCCCCCTTTGCCTTCCCTTTTTCTTATATTGCCCCTTTTCTTCTCTTTACTCATTTGCTTCCCTTTCCTCCTTTCATTTTTTTTTTTTCCCCCCCCCACTTATAGATTATTTTCCACCAAGTCTATCTAAGTTAGACTGAACTTGCCCATAAGCACGTGATCCCTTGCTAACAGAAGCAAAGAAAGTAGATGAAATCTGTTTTATGGACAAGAAAAAAAAAAATAAAGGAAAATAGAGGAAAGAGGTAAAGGGAAATTGCATTACTGCTTCCAAAGAGATCAAAGACAGAGATAATAAGATAATAGGATAATGAGAACAAGGTCTCAAGAAGGGCACAAAAAGGGCACAAAAAGGACAGGACCGTCCTTAAACCCCCTCCAACGACCTCAGAAGATCGTCTGCAGCCTGTACTGTTCGAATATTGTGCATTTTGTTATTGATCATAATTTTAAGGGCAGCAGGAAACCCCATCTGAACAGATGCACCAAGCTTTCTAAAAGCCTCCATTCTACTACCTAACTCCCACTGTCTCTCGAGGGTGACCCTTGACAGGTCGGATCGAATTTGAAAAGTAAAACCCACCCCTGCCAGGGATTTTTGCTTAAGTGCAAGGTTGAGGACATGTTCTTTCAGTGAGTAGGTATGAAAGTTCAGTAGGATCTTCCTTGGTTTTATCCGTTGTGGGTTCCGCCTAAATGGCTCTGTGTACTCGCTGTATCTCAGATGATAATTCCTCCTCCGATTGGTCGAATATAAGAGAGTGTTTCAAGAGGGTAACAATGTAGCGCTTGATATCAGATCCTTCGCTACCCTCAGGCACATGCAAAATTTGAATGTTACTCCGTCTAGCTTTATTTTCAAGGGTCTCCATTCTATCGGCAATAGCAGTATCAACTCTCTTAAGACTCAATTTCCTCCTTAGCTTTGTCAAGCTGTGCCGACATGCTAGCCACTGTCTCTTCTAGAACTCCTGTTCTCATGCAGAGTCCATCGATCTTTGTATCAAGAGATTCGCAGTAGTTTCTTATCTCCCGCTGGTTAGATGCGGACTCTTCAAAGCCCCTCTTGATGTCCGCTGAGAGAGTAGTGAACATATGCTGAAGGGGGGAATCTGGAAAGTCTGGAGGAGAAAGGCCTGCAATCAAACCACTCTTAAGGTTGATAGTGCTACCTGAGTTAGGATTCAAGTGTAACATTTCAATGGCAGGCGAGAGCTCCTGTTGGACAGCGGGATCAAGAACCTGCCCTTCGTCCTTTCCAGTAGGCAAACCTACACCCCCATCCAAGTCAGAAACGCCTGGAACCTCGTTGCTAGAGACTGCAGGATCATGTTGTAGTACCCTACTAATTTCACCACCAGAAGATGCCCGAAACTGGATAACTTTAAGTTTAAGGCCAGAAGCAACCGGTGGAGACGATGGAAGATCCAGCTCTAGCGGGGGTAAATCAGCGGGGGAGGGTTGGGCCTACATTGGTTTGCTTGCGGAGCTCCCCAGGATCAATAGACGCCTTAGAGAGATCATTCACAGCCGGGGCAAGAGCCAATGCTAAAGATTAGTCAGCCGCAGGATTGCAAGCCCTTACAGATTGAACCGGGGTGCACCAGACACCAGAGCTACCGATTGAGGAGACAGCTCAGAGGAACCAGAAAATCCCCCTGCAATTGAAGTGGCCGACATATCAGCCGACATATCAGCCGGTATTAACAAGGAGGCGGAGACAAAGGGAGTCTGAGACAAAAGTTGAGGTTGAGGTTGAGCCAAATCCAATTGTTGAGGAACAACCTTGAAATATGAACGTAGTGAAGGTGTAATTCTTGAGGAGGAATCTAAAAGCGGTTTGGCTGATTTATTCACCTTAGCTGCTTTTCCTGACCTCTTCGTGTGCTTGGCTTTAACTTCAACGTGCAAATATGAAGAAGTTTTGGAGGGGATCAGGAATTCAGGAGGTTTTGTTTTATGGGAAGGTGCGGTAAATTCACTACCCCCTTTTATTCCACCCTGGAGATCGCTAGTGCAATCCAGCTTTGTAACTGAGTTATAGCCAGCCCCAACAGCTGGCCCAACAGAGGGCCTCCTGGGCAGCTTACTTAAGCATGTGCGTCTTCTTTCTGCCTTATTTTTAAATTTCTCTCCCAAAGATTTAGTTATAAATAACCCCTTAGTAGGAGACAAAGAGTTTCTATCTTTTGGGAGTAAACCGCACGTGCATTGGCTCTAGCAGTGGCTCTCGTAGTGACCCTCGTGGAGTTACTAATCCCCGCCACCCCGGCTCTAAAGCAGAGATTACCTGGCACCTGTAAAGGGGGCCTCTCTGAACTCCCGGCTGCGTGGAACAACTCCTCACAAATAAATAACTCCCTGTCAGGGATCTTACCCGAAACCTGTTTGACCGAGTTAAAGCAAGCAGCTGTACACTCAATATCACTTCCCTCTTGCGGTTTAAAAATAGCACTGCAACGGAGAACGCAGGTTCCAGGTTGAAAGTCACGGCGAGAGCTCCACTGTCTCCTCCCACGACAGAGTTCCAGAGCAGCCCAGAACCAGGGCCACAAACTATGCTGATCACTAACTGACGGTGGAGCTACTGAGGCAGAGTCCTCGAGAGATGTTTGCACCACGCCTAACCTCGGAGTCATGGAGGTAGAGAGAGGACCGCCCTGCACAGCTGCTCGGCAAACTCAGCTCCCAAAAAAAGCACCGAAGTAAGTAATTTGTTTAAAAAGACCAAAGCTGGCCCATTAATCTCAGATAGGGGGATCCCCGATTATTCAAAATGCTAAAAAACGGTCAGAAAGTCCGAGAATAGCGGCGAGGACACTGCATTTACACCGACACCCTGCTGGAATTCTCGGAGCAGAGTACCGCAGCAGCTAGCCTGCTGCCACCATGTTCCTCCCCTAAGTGTCCTGATTTAGATGGTATTGTGAGAAGAGGACACAAGTTTACCAATAGTTTCCACAAGAGCCATTTCATTAACTATTATAAAATGGTACACTTACATGCGGATATAAACTCCCCTGACTATGGCACACTGAAGAAAATAGCATGTCCCACGCCACATTTGATAAGTAATACTACTACTGTGTAGGAGGGGCAGCACTGCCATCACATAACCATAAGTGTACGGTGTCCATGCCAAAGGGGACACATCCCACTATCTCATTTGTATACATATGCTCAGAATGGTCTCACTGACTTCTACTGAAGCATTAAGAGTATTGATCCTAACTTGTCCATTAGCACAGATCATGAATGCTACATAGCTTGGCATGTGCACAGAGGCCTGCAGTGCCCCTTGAGTAGCAACAATTACTGCGTCCGCTTAAGATCCTTCAGCATATTCCTGCTTTAGAAGAATTAACTAGTCTTAAAATCCCCATCCAACACTACATATGTAAAACAGTTCTGTCGGTGCATTACAGTAATTACAGTCAGCATGAAAACAAAAAAAAAAAAAAAAAATCAATTCTGCCGCACTAACACCCTTCACTGCCACTGAAGTAACTTCCAAAATACTAGTATGTTGCTTTCACGGTCTGACCAGATCACAACTTGCAGCATTTTTAAGTTTATGTACAACGACGCCATAGTTGTTGCTTATTTATCTCATGCAACTAACAAGCATTGACAAAGCCAATAGTCCTGGCTCGTTGAAGCTCTAACGTTACTTGTAGTATATATCTGCAGGCAATGAAAGAAGCAGCAAAATACTAGTCTAGTGGCAAACTATGCTAAACGCAGACTTGAACTTGCGTGTTTTTAAGCAACGTCCTTAATTACATCGGCCACGCCTCTGAGAAACCTACAGTTTGTTTCCATCCCCATAAAATTCCTGTGTAAATCCACTGAATGCACCCACTCCAGAGGAAGCACAAGGATTCTGCACAGGGTGCCATCAGACAAGAATCCCTGCGCAATACCCCTATGATATTACATCCCTGGTAGCCAAACAACTTCTGTTTATGCGTGACTTTTACAGCTACCGCATGGACAACATTCGTCACCACGTATATTTACCACCTGACATTGTGCGCACCAACTAGAACTAGAATGAAGGTAGCTCTACAGTTACAGCTCTGCCAATTGTCTTATGGGGAGGCCGTTTCAAAGATAACGCCTTAATTTAAGCTTGTATTCCCGAAGAAATCGCTGACTTTAAACCTCAGCCCCCCCCCCCCCCCCCCGGTCCACCTCGCTTGTAACTTGTGCCCCCCCATACAAAATATGGGGGGCTAAGTCCCCCAGTCCCTACACCCATGGGCCCACTTATGTAACCTTCATGCGCAGCACTCCGATCAAGTCACGATCAAGTCATGCTCACCACACCCCGACCTGGCCGACCAAACACACGGGAGCGGGCTATCACAGCCAGGAACAGGAACAACACCTTCCAGCCAGGCACACGAGGCCATTTCACACTCAGTCCCTCACTCCCCCTTTGCTTAGACCTCGCGACCCTCACCATGCTCGCGGTTCCACTGCTTTCAGCGATGCACGAACAAAGCAGCATCAAACCGTTTCCCGCCGCGTGGGCCACTTAAGACCACCTGGTGTCAATAGAGCCCACCCCCACCCAGGCAACGACCAATCACAGACAGGGCGCGCGATCCCAAGGAGTTAATCGGGAGTCTGGGCGGAGCGCCGCGAGCCTTGCAGAAGCCAGGTGCTAGGGGCTATCCAGAAATGGAAAGAAATTGCAGTTTTATATAGCGTGTACTTGACCCGAAGGTATCAAATCGCTTTACATGAGCACCACCAGTTGTATTACAAACGCACATATTCATTTTTAGGCACAGGGAAATGGAGTGATTTCCCCATAATCAGGATGTTTGAGCCTCCCGCCAGACTCGAACTTTGCTGAGAAGGCTTGGCGTTCCTGCCAGTTCGGGGCGGGCAGAGAAGGAGACAGGGGCAGTGTCCACTTCGGCTCTGCCGTTGGCAGCTGCCCTCTCTCTTTCTTACACTTATTCCCTCTCTTTATGACTAGTTCCTCCTCACTTACTGAAAACTGTGACTTCAAGGAATAGTTCTCAGCCTCTCTTTCCTCCTTTCATTTATTTTTTGTTCCCCTGTGAAATGGATCCAAAATATAACAAGCATTTGCAATGCAATAGGTCTCGCATTTATGCGAGTTTGAGCTATTGGCATTATAAATGACAATGCCTTTTTATTTATGTTTTAAAAAACGAGAAAAAAAAAAGGCATTGTCATTTACAATGTCAATAGCTCAAACTCAAACTAGCGTAAATGCGAGACCTATTGCATTCACATGCTTGTTCTGATAGCAATCTAAATGAAGACCCCTGTGTCGCAGTGACGAGGGGAATGGCTGCTCTCCATGATTTAACTAATGGCGTAACAGATGGCTAGAGATTTTCTGTTATTCTCTGTAACTTGCGCATAATGAGGTCACCTAAACTATATGACTGGTCACTCTGACCCATAGCGGTACCATTGCGACTCTGCAAAATGTAGAAATACCTGCAAAAAGGATTTTGTAGGCATATTTTCTGCAAAATATTGATGATCAAGCAGGTTTGGAAAACAAGTATGATTTCCCCGCAAAATAAAAAAAAAATGATGAATCTGGCAATAGGCAAATTATCGAGTTTCGATGCAATCTATTGCTTGCAATCGAAAGCTATTCTTCACATAACATCTGTTTTTGAAAAAGTGACAAGTGAAATTCTAAGGAAAAAACTCAGAATGTTTGGATCCTTCAAAAACAGCATATGTAAGTCCTCTTTTGGCAGGATGTAGCTGCACGGTGAGAGTGGCATTGAGGGGTATTCATTTTTATAAAGGGTTTCCTCATAAAGCGGTCGAACCAATGGCAGCAGAGACTTGCAGGGGTCACATTGCCTAAATGTATTAAATGAGAAGGCTTTTAACAATGTAGTGTTTCTAACACCACACACAGAATTAATAAAATGGTTACTTGATGGAAACTATGGACTGAGGTGATGGACTCATGGAGACGTGAATGAACTATTTGGGAGAATGGGCCGGCTAGTTTATTTAAAAACGTTTGTAGCGTTTCAACTCATGTCGCGTGTCTATTGTATTTATGCAATTGCTGCTCCCTTTGCAAGGCCAGTAAAGCAGGGAAAGAATCGTTACATTTTCCTTTATACTCGTCAACGGAAACGATTTAAACTCGAACTTTAGAACTTAATTTCAGTTTGGAAAACGCGTACCTAAGTTTCCCATAATAAGTTCATCATTTGACTTATACCCTACACATAAATTATACTGTTAATCAACCTGCCTTTTAATTCCATTTACATATTGTGTGAGATGAGGTGCCTCGAGCTGCTTAAAGGTCACCTCGGTGAACATACATCTAATTTAATGCTTTTTTTGGGGGGGTGGAGGGGAGTTAGTTGATGGAGGATGTTATTGAGGTGCACAACTACAGATTAAAAAATATCCATAAATATTCAAATATGTTGTCTTCAACAGGGCCTTCAGGAACCACATTTCTGAAAAAAAGACAGAGTGAGCCACAGAGACCTCTGCCACACAGTCTCGTGACGACAGCTCGAATATTTTGGCCTCGTCGAGTCTAGGATATGCCGCTCACCGGGGGTCTATAGAGGTTGACCTCCCAGGTCACTGGATATGCCGGTTACTGCGTGTCTATATGGAGACTGATCGATATGGAGACCGATCACTAGATATGCCGGTCACTGCGCGTCTATGGAGACTGATATCTCAGGTCACTTAGATGTGATGGTCACCTCGTGTTTATTGTGACTGATCTCACAGCTGGCTAGATATACCGGTCACCTCTTGTCTACGGAGGCTGATTTCTCAGCTCACTTAGATATGCCGGTCACTGTGTGTCTATGGAGACTGATCGCTCATCTGACTAGTTATGCCGGCCACTGGATGTCTATGGAGACTGATCTCTCCGCTCACTAGATATGCCGGTCACTGTGTGTCTATGAAGACTGATCTCTCAGGTCAGTTAGATATGCTGGTCACTGCACGTCTATAGTGACTGATCTCACAGCTCGCTAGATAAATATATTGGTCACCTCGTGTCTATGGGACTGGTTTCTCAGCTCACTTAGATATGCCAGTCCCTGGGTCTCTAAGGAGACTGATCACTCATCTGACTACAGATGTCGGTCACTGCATGTCTGTGTGAAATGAACTCGCCGGTTACTGCGTGTCCTTGGATAATACACTTTCAGCTCACTAGTTTTGTCCCTCACTGCGTGTCTATAGAGACTGATCTCTCTGTTCACTACGTGTCTATGCAGATTGAACTCCCAGCTCGCTAGATATGCTGGTCACCTCGTGTATATTGTGACTGATCACTCAGGTCACTTAGATATGCTGGTCACCTCGTGTCTGTAGTGACAGGTCTCTCAGGTCACTTAGAGATGCTAGTCACTGCATGTCTATAGTGACTGGTCTCACAGCTCGCTAGATAGATATACCGTTCACCTAGTTTCTACGGAGACTCATTTCTCAGCTCACTTAAATAGGCCAATTTCAATAGATATTCCGGTCACTGCGCGTCGATGGGGATTGAACTCTCACCCACTATTTATGCCAGTCACTGTGTGTCTACAGAGACTGATCGCTCACCTCACTAGATATGCAGGTCACTGCTTGTCTACGAAGACTGAACTCTCACCCCACTAGTTATGCTAGTCACTGTGTGTCTATGGAAACTAATCTCTCTGTTCACCAGATGTGTGGGTCACTGCATGTCTACGGAGACTGAACTCCCAGCTCACTAAATGTATTGGTCACTTAAGGGGCATGGTAAATGAACTTCTATAGCGACACAGCATGGGGGTAGGTCCCTTCAAAATGACGTCAAGCACTGAATGGGCATAGACTCTTCATTCCCCCTTAGCCAATACACGTGACATCGGAAGGTGTCCAAAGACTGGATGGCACGATGTCATAATAACTCGTCACGCACTGCAAGCCTATGTTCGAATTGTAGATACACCCATAGAGAGGCCAATAACTGTAAGGTGACAGCAATCTAAATTACCCCTGAGAGGCCCTGAATGCAGGAGGCTTGGGCCACGGTTTCAATCGGCATTATGAAGGGGAGATGAAAGGAGGAAAGGTGCGAGAATGGGGAAGAGAAAGGAAAGAAGAAAGACATGAAAAACGAGGGAGAGAAGACAAGTTAAATGACTGAAAAGAGAAGAGAATGGAGGCTGAAGAGACTGAAAAAAAGATTATTGACCAAGATGAGCGTCAAGGAGAAAGAAAGGAAGAGAAGAAGGAAGGGGGAGAAAGATATGGACGATGTGTGCGTTGTCTTGAAAACGCCGCAACCCGTACACGTGCACATCGCCTGTCCGGGCACGTGCACATCCCCTGTCCCCCTTACAAAGCTAAATCGACAACAATAGATCTCGCAAAATCGTGTAGCGCATGCGCTGCATTGCTAGGCGAGATCTAAAAACACTATCGTAGTCTTTTTCTGACATTTTTCTTTTCCACAGTGCAGCCTCGGGAATAAAAGGTTCAACATATGAAAAATAAATAAAAAACAAAATAAAGCAAGACAGAGAGGTCGCAAAGTGACCACATTGATTTTATTCACACGCAAACACATTAGCGTCACTTTACAGAGTTTGCCAGTAAAGCGCGACTTTTGTTTTCTTGTCTTTCTTTGAACAGCATTGTTTTCCCCAGGTGGGGAAGTGCACCAATCCTGGAGGTACTGCAATGCCTGATTGATGGGTGGATTGGTAAACAAAATGTGTACCGCGGATGTGGTCTTTTTGAACCATACTGCTTACATTTTGTAAGGATATAAGCAAAATGTGTACTGCGGCTGTGTTCACGGATGTGGTCTTTTTAAACCATACTGTTTACGTTTTGTAAGGATAAAAGCAATGGACAATGAAATGGGTCCCGTAGTCATGTCCTTAACTTTTCAAGCAAAAGCACTCACTGATTTCTCAATTGTGAGTGTAAAAGCGTGATGGTAACCATGTTGTTCCTGCTTCCATTTCACATGCTTTAATTAATCTTGCATTTCCTATGAGTGTTTGCCTTTTCTAGGATGTTGGTACTTTTTTTAAGACCGCGTATTGCTCTTGTCTAGTGCGTAATTTGAATTGACTCGCATCCAGGTGTTTATAACGGGGCACCATTGGGTTGTAGTTGAAGGCATGGAGAATTTCTCTCAGTGGGACAGTATCGTGTTCAGTGGGGGAGAGGATGTGGCACTATGGTCAGAGTTGCCAAATTTGGAACTGGGAACCAGGTTCAGCCTTCAGGACCAGTCCCCCAGACCACCCTCCTGGGGGATCACATTCCCATCCTAGACCATAGATGGCCCTGCAAGACCTTAGAAGCCCTGGTGTCTTAGCACCAGCAATTGGACCCTAGCGGTGGCAAATGTAGGTTAATCTTGATGCCTGTCCACCACAATCCATATTGAAGTTCACCTCCAGTCTTGCGGGCAGGCCTATGAAGCAGCACACCCTAGAGCAACAGTTTCTCTGTCACTGACGTCACAGGACCCTTGAGAAGGGCCGGCTCTAGGGGGGTGCGACCGGTGTGACCACACCAGGTGCTGACTTTGGGTGGGGGCGTTTTGTTTGCAAGTATATTATGGTTTTCAAAGCACTTGCGGCCTCCTTCCTGGCCTCCAGCAATTTTTGGAAACAATAAAAATGTCATGATCACTCTGGTGATTAATGTTCTTCCTAGAGAGAGTGAGAGATAAGAGTCTAGTGGAAGTTTTCACTCATGGAAAGGTAGCGCAGAGGTTTAATGTGCCAGCTGCATGGAACATGTACCATGCAGATCATAAAGTGCACAGAATAAGCTTCAAAGTCGCCCGCCCTTGCCTTTAAGTCACACCCTCTGCAGGGACAAGTAAACACGGCAAACTTATGATGCACTGGGATCACCAAGCATGAAGCAGATTCCTCAAGTTTTGAAAAATCTTAAGACTGAAGGCTAATTAGCCTATTTGATGACTTTACTAGTACTAATTTCACACAACCTTTGTGCTCCCAAATCAGTATCAACTAACTTGAGAAGCGACCTCACTGGCATGATAAACTTTAAAGCTGCCCTGCTAAGTTTCCCAGGTCCATGTCCAGGTTTTTTCTTTAAATTCTGTGACTTGTGGTCTTGTTTATTACAATAACAAACAGGACTACTTGACCAAGAATTCTGATAGAAAAACCTGGACTGGTGCAGCACATTACATGAACATGGGAAACTTGGCAGCCCCAAGTAAATAGTGCCAGGCCTATGAATAGTGAAGCATCACTCTGAATAATCCAGAGACACTCCTATCAACTGTAAGGGTTGCTTGGGGACTCAACCTGATAAGTGCCCAGTCCATCATTCTGATAGAGATTTCTAATAGCAGATTCTTCATATCTTGAATACTCCCTCAGATGCCAGAGTGGTGGTTCCAGAAAACTTTCAGCAGTGCCACTGCCAGGGACATAGCTTAGTCAGTAAGATTGGGGGGGGGGGGGGGGGGGACCTTCAAATTTCCCAACAATCACACTGGCATATCTTGTTAAAATACATTATATGAGAGGTAGGGCATAAGGGATCTTTAAGAGGCAGTGTGTATTGTTAGCAGTTTAAAACACAATATTTTTCAAACTAACCAACATTTTTTAAGATAGTTGAAACAGAAATCAGACAGCGAATGTGCGTGCGTGTTTTTATCTGTGTATATGTAAAGATGAAGGTAAAATTCAACAGACACCTCACCATACCCGACTGAAAGCGCTTGTACCCAACTATTTACTACAAAATACATTTTTAGAGGGGTGTAACACCCCAAACAACCTCCTGTAGCTATGCCCTGGAAGCTACATCAACAGCTTCATGTCGACGTTGATCGACATGAAGGATCCGTTCCCAGGATGCTTGTTTCCAGTCCAGAGAGGACACTTGGCCTGGCAGTTCGGGCTGGACTGTTCCCATTGGGCGCAGGGTCAAGACTGATTTGCATATGGCTGGGTCCAAACTGGAGTGGCATGGTGCGCAAAAAAACGATGGATTTAGGCCCAGATCTCTGTACTGGGGTGAATGTATGACATTGTTCTGCATTCTGTCCATCAATTGTTTTTGCATTAATTCAATTTATTCGCACCAACAGACGTGGATCTGGAAATAACACTTGTCTTTTTGAGACTATTCTCAGTGACATCATTTAGGGGTTACCAGGGATCGCAGCTGCGACCCCTGGCTTGCCCCTTCTAAACCCCTGGCACTGCCTTTGTGACCCGTGGCCTCAAGGCTGAACTGACCATGGCAGTCATTGAGTAGTCTCACAGATTGCATTATGAAAACCACTGAGGGCGGTTTTCATTCTTACCAGGATGGCAACTGCCCAGTGTGCCCATGCGTCGAGACGGTACTGCACCTTTCCACTTTTCAGCAGTGGCTTAACAAAACTTGAGAGGCCTCCATGCAAAGTACATTCAGTCCGGGGCTCTCAGGCCAGGGACCTGCCAGTGACGGAGTGGGCCCTGAGAGCTCAAGCCCCCCCCGGCACCGTGGGGTCTGAAGGGCTTTTGTTACGCCACTGCTTTTCGGAAAACTATTAAAGCCCCAAGAAAACACGTAGATAATAACTGGCTAAGACAGTGGAGCACAAATTGCTATTGCAACTCTGACACAAAGTTTGCTCAGGCAAAGGGGAGAGTGGTGCTCTAGGTGACCTTAGCTGATAGAGGAAGAAAGGGGTCAAAATATCTGCACAATTGTGAAACCAAGTCATGGTAACTAAGAAATGGATAGAAGAGTTTGACTCACATTCTTAAGTCAGCTCAGTTAGTCAGCGTGCCTACTGAGGAAAACTGACAGTAATACCTTTTTGACAGCTGATAAACATTAAACAGTAGTATAATTTATCTATTTTAATTCACTCACAATTAGCAGACATAGGAACAGTGTTATTATACACGACAGACACACTTCTGGCCTTGGCAAAAAATGAATACAATTCTTACCATACTGAGACAATTCATGCCAAGAAAAAATGTTTCCCACAACCGGTGATTACTACTGGACTTGGCATCACAGAGGTAATAGTTGTGAAACATTGAATTCTCAAACTTTTTTGATCATCACAGAATGTTGGCAAGTAGGCTGCGTGTTCCTGGGTGGGGGCTGCACATTTAGTTATTTACAATACTTTTGCTAACAAGAGCAGACTCTAGCTATTTTTAGATTGTCTGGGACGAGCCCTGTCCAGAAAGTTTTATTTAAAAACTCCAGCCTGCCGCCAAGTCTTCACAGAGGTTGAGTCAGCCCTGGTAGTACCATCTGACCTGGGTGGGGAGATTTTGCAGATGATGAAGCATGACACTATTATGTGTGTGAGACATCCTCTTCCATTAAGGATGGCCTTCCCATTTAATCTGACCTTCGCTGAGTTTAGCGATAGCGCTGACCTCTCTGGTAATTTAGGCCATGGTCTTCTTTTTCTAGGCATGCTAATTGTATGTGATATATGAGTTGTTTATGGGAGGTATGTATGGGTGCATTGCTCTCCTCCTCTGTATTTTGTGATATCAGGAGCTCAACTGATGCCAACCAAGGGTTTCGGGACCTGGGAAGGCAACTCTTGGGGATTAGGAGCTCAGTCCAGCAGAGGCCAGCAGGGCTCAGCCAGGTCCAGGCAGGTCCAGTTGCAGCAGGTAAGCTGGGCAGTTGCAGGGATGCCTCTGGAGCTTGTTGTGTAAATGTAGCTCAGAAAAAGAGACCAGCCAACTGACCCATGGAGTAATTCAGTAAGCCCTCGAATGAAGGGAGCAGGTCCAGTTTACCTTCTCAAACAGCAAGGCAGTCCTCAAGCAAAAGGGCAATCCTACTTCTGTAGTGCCCAAAGGTCCAGGAGCATTCTGGTGAGTGGCTCAGAGGGTCCAATATTTATACCTGGTGCCAGCCTTTGAAGTGGGGGGCTTCCGTGTACTACTCCCACATATGGTTTTGGAGAACCAAGGCTCCAAGAAGTCTAGGGTCACTCAACGCTGGTGTGTCAGGATCCGTATCGAGAGCGCCTGCCGAGACTACGGCTCCCAGAATCCCGCGTGTAGAGGGGGAGGAGCCATGGGCATAAAAGGCCCGGGACGCACGAAAGCCGTTGTGCGTAATTAAAGTTTCCGGATGTAACGGGCGGCGACCCGTACAACACTTTTCCGCGAGATTGGTGCGTGGGGGTGAGCTTCACCTAAAGGCCGAGAGCATCGGCATTTTCCGACGTCGTTGATCCCTGAGCCCGTCTCCGTGTCTGGAGTCCCGACGGAGCGGCTGGGGAATTTCTGCATCAGCTTTGCCGAGCGAGTCGGCATTTTCCATTTGTACGTCTACCCGGAGCCCTGCCTCGAAGTCCTAGGTTCCCGGTAGAGTGAAGAGGAGCTTCTTGGCCATCTCCAGGGCAGCGGCGCTTACTGCCACTATCGCCGGAGGGTTACTGGAGAACCGCTACACCGACGGAGTTTCCTTTAGAACGGCAAACAGCAAGTATCTGAAGTGTGGGTGTGTCGTTGACATACCGGAACAACAATTGTACTACTGAAAAGGGTGCAGGGCCGGCTGGCCGTTGGGCAGGTGTTTATTGGTCATATAAACTCCCGTATTTGGTCTGGAGAAAGACCTATTTTCGTACTGTGTTTGCAACATAGTGATTGTCATAGAAGAAGCTTAGAGGATTAGCTAATTCTTAGAGAGGTGGGGTAATATTACTCGACTTCATTTCCGAGCTATTGCTGGAGAGAACATCCAGCAGACATAAGGGTATAACACTTCAGAGACAAAAGAGATACCCATATCAAAGTATAACCTATCGAGATATCGTTTTTTGAAGTACTGCATTCTGTGTATTTTGTCCTGTTAGTTTTCCTGAGAGCTCTTAGTTAAGGGTGTGTTCTGCTCGATTTTCCCGGTCTTCCTGTATTAACAGGTGATTGAATGTGACTTCAGTCTCTTACCATTCAAGCCTAAGGGTTAGGGTAGTGAATGGAGCCTATTTACTAGGCACTTCGACATGATTCTGTGCTCTTCCCCATAGATCAGGGCTTGCACACATAGCCTAGGGGATAGATTCGTTAGCATTAGGGATAACCTGTCCTGTAGTGAGGGTATTTCATGGAGCCGTGCTGAATTCAGGCCTGGTAGGCCTCAAACGGGAGAGACTCCATCTTTCTTTCTACTCCGGCAGCTTGGGATTCTTTTAGGTCAAACGTAATGTTTTAGTTATGAGGTGTTATTCGCTTGGAGAGAACCGGTTCAGGCCGGCCCTTATCGAAGGATTGTATTTTTTCTTCATGCCGAAGACACTACATCAGGCCGGCCGGCTGGGAACGTGTCCTTGGTACGGGGAGGTACAAGAATTTGGTGGGCGGCAGGTTACGGGCCTGAATTTTCCATGAGGAAACGCACCTCTATATTAGTGAAAGTCTGAGGCAGTTACATGTTCAGTCCGTAGGCGGCATCTAGCCGTTAGCAGTAAAGCTACTACTTATTCCAGGGAAGACAGACGCCATCTTGAAGGCGGAGAAGAGCTGAGAGACAGATGCTTTCCTAACAGAATAGCCAGAGAGGAGAGAGTAGCCGATAAGGAAGAGGTCCCAGTGACTCGGAGAAGGGTGATTCCAGGCGAGCCGAGGCACAGACGAGAAGGGAGCCTAGATGACCACTGAGTGCAGGCTACATACTACTAAGGTGATGTCGACCCTTTCTTATTAGAGTGTACAACTTAATCTTTCACTTTTCTTTGCAGGTTATGTGTTATATCGTAATGTTATGTGATTGTGTATGTAATGGGTAATAAAGTATCCAGTTTGTAGTGAACCAACATGTGCTGTGTGTGTTCTTGTATAAGAGGGTAGCCTGTTCTTCTAGTCAGCTGCGGCTACATGAACAGATGTTAACCCTGATCAGGTAAGTGGTAGCTGAATACGGGAAAGAGGAGCCCCTCAAACCTGAGAACAGGCTATGCCCGAACTGGCGATCCTTGTGTGATCTGATGAATAGTGAGACTGATTCCCTTTTTGTATGTTATGGTGATCATAGGATGAACTGTCGTATGAGACTGCCGTCTAGGTAGAGAGGTCTGGATTCGTAGGGGATCGCGAGGCCGCCAATTGTGCTGAGACTGCCGTCTGGGTAGAGAGGTCTGGGTTCGTATGGGACCGCGAGGCCGCCACTTGTGATACTGTCGTATGGGCAGAGAGGTCTGGGTTCGTATGGGACCGCGAGGCCGCCAATTGTGCTGATACTGTCGTATGGGCAGAGAGGTCTGGGTTCGTATGGGACCGCGAGGCCGCCACTTGTGATACTGTCGTATGGGCAGAGAGGTCTGGGTTCGTATGGGACCGCGAGGCCGCTACTTGTGATACTGTCGTATGGGCAGAGAGGTCTGGGTTCGTATGGGACCGCGAGGCCGCCATTTGTGATACTGTCGTATGGGCAGAGAGGTCTGGGTTCGTATGGGACCGCGAGGCCGCCATTTGTGATACTGTCGTATGGGCAGAGAGGTCTGGGTTCGTATGGGACCGCGAGGCCGCCACTTGTGATACTGTCGTATGGGCAGAGAGGTCTGGGTTCGTATGGGACCGCGAGGCCGCTACTTGTGATACTGTCGTATGGGCAGAGAGGTCTGGATTCGTAGGGGATCGCGAGGCCGCCGATTGTGCTGATACTGTCGTATGGGCAGAGAGGTCTGGGTTCGTATGGGACCGCGAGGCCGCCATTTGTGATACTGTCGTATGGGCAGAGAGGTCTGGGTTCGTATGGGACCGCGAGGCCGCCATTTGTGATACTGTCGTATGGGCAGAGAGGTCTGGGTTCGTATAGGACCGCGAGGCCGCCACTTGTGATACTGTCGTATGGGCAGAAAGGTCTGGATCCGTATGGGATCGCGAGGCCGCCGATTGTGAGATCTTGGTATGCATAGTAGGAATCCCCTGTCCTTAGGTGATAGATTTATGTGGTTGTAGGATTGTAAATAGGTTCTAGGGAGGGGGTAACGTTCTGGCTGGGTTAGTGAGGCTCTGATGAGCGAGTTCTATCTGATCAGAAAACCCAAGCAGAACATTTGGCGTCACGAACCGTTTACGAAACCTGTGTGCGTTGTGGTTGTATTGTATTTGCCTTCGGCGCGTGCGTGATTTTGTTTGTCTATTATTTGTATCTACCTGCGTGTAGTTTTCTTTTCTCTTTCTTCTTTTTCTTTTTCTCTTTTTCTTTCTTTTCAAAAATGTTTTCTAGAAAGTCGAAATCTACTTTTAAGTTGCCCGTTGATATTCCCGGCTGGGATTCAACGCCTTATGAAGCCTTAGCCCGTGAGTGGGCTGATTCTACTGGTTTGAGTGAGAATTGGAATTCTTTTTTGGAGCTGGCGGAGCCGGCTAATGTGATTACTTGTTTACAGAAGGCGCCGGTATCTAAGGGTGATGAGCTTCCCATTTTAGGGCGCAGAGGTTGGATTGTTCTGTCTGCGTACAGGATTCTCCATGAGAGGTTGTTGACGTTGCAGAACTTGCATAAGGATTTGGAAGCGAACTTTGTTGAGATTCAGAATGCTCATACTTTGTTGCGGTGTCAAAATAAGTTGCTTGCTGATAAACTTGAGACGTACCAAACTATTGCCGAGAGGGCGGCTGTGCGAATTGCTCGTTATAAATACAAAAATCGGCGTGGTCGGGTTTCGACGCGGAAGGTGCGTTTGGTCGTGGCGAAAGCCGGACTGGATTGGAATCCTGATGAATGGGATGGTAATATCTGGAACTCGAGTGATTCTCCTTCCTCGGGTGAGGAGTCTGCCAAGCGCGACTCCTCTCGCTCCGGCCGTGCTTGTAAATCTGCTTCTTGCGCCTCTGATGGTGCACCCCGTGATTGCGCTCGTCCTTTGAGAGGGGTCGATGCTTCTTCCACTGATTGTTCCTCTACGTGTACTGGTCGAGCTCCTTGTGATGCTCATCCCGCGGTCTCGGCGCATCCAGTTTTTCGACGGAAGGTGCAGCAGGCTCCCGGTGCTCCGAATGGTATTGCTTTAGACTCTTTGGAGGATTTTACTCAACAAGAAATTAGTGATATTTTGCAGCGATTTCGGCAGCGAGCTGGTGAGACCTTACTCACATGGATGGTGCGCCTTTATGAACTGGGCGCTGCTGGCATTATGTTGGATGCTGGCGATTGTTTGAAGTTTTGTTCCTTGAGTTCGGATTCTACTGTACAGGATCATTTTCGTAACTTTAATGGTGGTGGTCAAATTTCTTTGCTTCAATTGGCGACTGAGGGTTGTAATCAAAAATATCCTACTGAGTCTGACTGGCCTGTGAATGACAAACCGTGGTATACTTTGCGCGATGCTGCGCAACGTCTCAAAGAGGAGGTGATGAAAACGGCAATTTTTCTGAATACTGCTGACCGGTTGCTTGATGGTTTCTTGACATCTTCTGTGCGGAATCGTATTATTCGTTCTTCCCCTGTTGCTTATAAGCAGGTCATGATGACTTTATTGATTAATCAGACTGGTAACATGTTATCTGTGGTGCTGGAATCGGTACGCCAACTCGGTGAGTTGGGTGAGTGGTTTAAACCTGAACGGCAGTCCCGGCCTGACACTCGTACTCCTGGTGCAAATAAATTTACTAGACGTGATATGTTTCTTGCTCTTCTGGCTGATGGTGTGCGAAAGGAGGACATTGATGGTGAGACTACTTCTCGTTTGTGGGAAATGTTTCGCAAACGTGGTTTGGATCGAAAGGAGGGTGCCCGGCGTGTTCGGACAACTGAGTGTGATCGTGGTTTTTCTGACGGTAGCGGTGATGACGACCGCTGTGGGCGCTCTGATCGTCGTGATGATCGACGTTATGCGCGTGATTTGTCCCCCCGTCGTGACAGAGACAGGGAGAGAGAGGGGGAAAGAGAGAGGGGGAGTGATGATTATGTTAACAGCAGACGTAGAGATGATAGGGATCAATCCCCTGAGTTGAGAAGGAGAGAGGATCGACACATATTGGCCGATCGAAACCCGCAGTACAATGCAGGGAACAGTAATCCATTTCGTAATGGAGATGGATATGAACAGGAGGTATCGATACCTAGGTACCGTGAGAGTCTTTATCCTGATTTATCCTGGTACACAGAACACAATAAAAAGGACTAGGAAATAGGTCAAGCTCCAGTACACAGATGGGCTCACAGAGATAATAGACCCTATGTAGATATTGATATTTATTGGAGACATCGTAATATCCAAAGGGCCCGAGCATTGGTAGATACAGGAGCGGAGGCCACTCTTATTCATGGAAAATCAAAGAAGTTTAAAGGTCAGTCTTTTACAATTACCGGATTAGGTGGAAAGGAAACTCCCGCAGTTCAAACCTTACTTGAAATGAGAATAGGTAGAATTCCTAGAAAAGAATACTCTGTAATAGTGGTGCCACTCTTAGAATTCATAATTGGAATTGATATTTTGAAAGGAATGACTTTGCACTTAGATGATGGATGTTACCAATTTGGAACTAAACATTATATATCGTCCAGGCCTGTACGGGTTGGTCGTTTAAGAATGCCCCCCATAAAAGTTCCCCAGGCGACAAAAGTGGTTCGTCAGAAGCAGTATCGTATTCCAGGTGGTCATGAAGAGATTAGTACCACTATTCAGGAGTTGGTGGATGCAGGAGTTATAACCCCAGTTACTTCTGCTTTGAATAATCCTGTTTGGCCTGTACGTAAGAGTGATAATTCTTGGCGCATGACTGTTGATTATCGAGAATTGAATAGACACACACCCCCTTTGACTGTTGCAGTACCGGATGTTATTACCCTAATTGAAAGGATCCAAAAACATCCAGGTACATGGTATGCGTCCATTGATATTGCTAATGCTTTCTTTTCGATTCCGATTGCCCCTGAGTGTCAGGAACAATTCAGTTTTACGTGGAACGGGCGTCAGATGACGTTTAGAAGTCTTCCTCAGGGCTATGTGCATAGTCCTACGATATGTCACCGGCTGGTGGCAGAGCATCTGGCTGAGGTACCAGTTCATCCACAAATTCAGATATGTCACTATATTGATGATATTTTGATCCAAGGTGAATCACAAGAGGAAGTTCAGACCCAATTGGATAGAGTCATTGAGTGCTTGCGTGAGAAAGGTTGGGAAATCAACCCGGATAAATTACAAGGTCCGTCCCAGGCTGTGAAATTTTTGGGAATTAATTGGCATGAAGGGCACCGAGAAGTGATCCCTCAGGTTAAACAGAAAATTCTTGATTTTGCAGTTCCGAGAAATAGGAAAGAAGCCCAAAGCTTCATTGGTTTGTTTGGATTTTGGCGCCAGCATATTCCTCATTTGAGTCAAATATTGGCCCCTTTGTACCAGGTCACTCGTAAAAAGAATGCATTTGAATGGGGTAAACCACAGCACGATGCGTTCAGTCTGGCTAAAGAAGCAATTCAGCATGCTCTGGATTTATGGCCTGTATGTGATGGTGATGTGGATTTGAATGTGTCTGTACAAGGCCTTTATGCGAATTGGAGTTTGTGGCAGAAACAAGGCAAAAGTAGAGTACCGTTAGGTTTCTGGACCAAAAAGTTACCTGATGCTGGTGAGCGTTATACACCTTTTGAGAAACAGCTACTTGCATGTTATTGGGCTCTGGTGGATACCGAGCAGTTGACTTTGGGACATGATATAGTTTTGCGACCTGAAATTCCTATCATGCAGTGGGTTATGAGTTCGCCGAAAACTCACCGAATTGGACACGCTCAAGAGGCGAGTGTGATTAAATGGAAATGGTATATACAAGACAGGGCACGTGTGGGACAAAAAGGAGTTGCATCTTTGCATGAGCAGGTGGCACGGGCGCCATCAACTGAAACTGAGAGTGTATGTTCCGTACCTTTAGTACAGGAATCTCCTGTTAAGTGGGGTAAACCTTTTGATGATTTGTCCGCAGAGGACAGAAACCATGTCTGGTTTACGGATGGTTCAGCAAGGTTCATAGGGACGAAACGGCATTGGAAGGCAGTGTCCTATAATCCGATCACACAAAAATTGCTGAGTACAACTGGTGAGGGTAAGAGCAGTCAATTTGCTGAACTCTATGCTGTTTATCAAGTTCTGAAACAAGAGTTACCTGGCACATGTCATATTTTTACCGATTCTTGGTCTACTGCCAATGGACTGGCAGTTTGGTTACCGACTTGGCATTCCCATAGTTGGAGAATCCATTCCAAGGAATTGTGGGGAAAAGAATTATGGCAGGAGATTTGGGAAATGCTCCCACAGAGTACTGTTACAATCTTCCATGTGGATGCTCATACCCCGATAGACTCTCTTGACAAATTCTTTCATAACATTGCAGATGAGAAATCTAAAATTGCTGAGGCAGTGGTGGACACGCAAGATTCTGATATTGCGGGATTGGCGAAATGGGCCCACCAGAAAGCAGGACACTTTGGAGAAAAAGCCACTAGCAGGTGGGCTGCTGATCGAGGAATTTATATTCCCCTAGATTTAATTAAAAATGTTATTCTACATTGTCCCATTTGTCAGCATATCAGGCAGCGTAAAGTGCCCCAAATTGTTAAAGGTCATTTACATCGCGGGAAATTGCCCGCTCAAATTTGGCAGATTGATTACATTGGTCCACTTCCTATGAGTAGGAATTGTCAATATGTTTGCACTATTGTTGATACATACAGTGGCCTGTTGGTGGCCCTTCCCTGTAAGCAAGCTACTCAATTGAATACTATTAAAACATTGGAATTGATTATGATGTATTATGGTGTGCCATTCCAAATTCAATCTGATAATGCATCCCATTTTCGTGGAAGATTGGTACAGGAATTCTGTGTGGAAAACAATATTGAATGGGTATTTCATATACCATATTATCCACAGGCCTCGGGTCTTGTGGAGAGGTTGAATGGCCTGCTAAAAGACCAACTTCGCAAATTAACAGATGACAAGTATAAGAATTGGCGAGATTTTTTGCCTCAAGCGCTATTGATTTTGAATAACCGTCCTTTTCTAAATGCTGAATCCCCACTTATGCGTTTGTTTCCTCCGAATGTTGATGCTCAACCTAATGAGATCAGAGAGACTGTGATGTACTGGGAGATTACTCCCGGAGCTTTGGCTCCATGCAGAGCGACCCCAGGGTCGGCAGGTTTAGACTTGCATGCCATGGATGACACCATTATAAAAAGTAAAGATCGAGTCATCCTTGAAACAGGTGTTGGTGTTCAGATACCACCTGGAAATTTCGGATTAATTGCCCCTAGATCGGGGCTGGCTGTAAAAGGCATTCAGGTGCTTGGAGGAATTATTGATAGTGATTATCAGGGAGAGATTAAGGTGCTCCTGCTGAATAGCAGTGAGGTTGACTTACTGATACATAAAACTGACCGAGTGGCTCAATTGCTAATAATGCCTGTGTTCAGCGGTGAGATCACAAAAGGCACTGCCCCAACGTTGCTAACGGTACGAGGCCAGAAAGGTTTTGGCTCCACAGACAATCCTGGGGCCAGAGTTTGGGTGCAGTCGCCTAAGAATCCCCCTGAACGAGCAGAAGTGATTGCAACCGGTCAAGATAACACCATTTTAGTTATGAGACCAGGGAAAGATAGCTGGGAAGCAGTCCCGGCTGACAAATGTTACTTACGAGAATGAATAATGCCTGTATTTGATTCTTTTTCAGATCATTCTTTGGACTGTTGCTGCAGGATGTGTCGGCATTGGACTCCTTTTGGGATGGTACGACGAGAGAAGAGGGATCCCATCAAACCGGGCTGAGTTGAGAACCCGAGTGTCGCGTTCCTTCGCTGCGTGGGATTCGTCGCCAAACTTTTGGGTTACATTGGCCAAGCAAGTTACGAAGACCCCTTATTTCTGCTTGACACCGATGAGATCGGTAACTGATATATTGGCAACTTGTTTGGTTGCTGTCCCTGCTTCATTGGAGACCCTGACTTATATTTTTAATATAACAAATGCTCGTCCCAATGTTCTTCTGGGCGATTTCGCTGCCCATGAGTATTGCCCCTTGTGTACTGTACTGTCGGACCCAATACTGCCTGTCCAGTCCCAAATAGTTACCTATAATATCACACAAGGTGATTTATGTTTTTTCCTTACTTGTGATCCTAGTGCGATTTCTGAATGTATGCGTTTAAAATTGAAAGGTGCCACCTCATTCACCGCTCGTGAACGAACTTTGTGCTTTCAAAGGACACCGAAAACATGTACTTCTGTTCAGAATAACATGACTTGCAAGAGTATGGTAGTTACTCCCAGTCACTATCGCACGATGTTACTGCCTGCCGGATGGCTTTTCTCATGTGGTAATACTTCCTGGCCATATATACCCGCAAATATTTCTGGAGGCCCTTGTGCCATTACTAGACTGAGCTTGCTCATGTTTTCCTCACATCCGAATGCCAACTCTCGTGTGATTCGAGATACAGTGAGGTTACAGGAGGATTGTGACTCATCTTTGCATTTATATTCCAAGTCTGAATACCTTAGCCTGGCTGTTTCAATTGTTGGTGTTCCTGCTTTGGCAGTTTATAATGCCAAATCTATTGGGAAAATGGCCTGCTGGATGGTAAAATCCATCAATCATACTTCTACAATCCTGTCTGACATGCTATTAGACGCCCAGGGTGAACGAAGGGCTATCTTACAAAATCGAGCGGCTATTGATTATCTTTTGCTTAAACATGGACACGATTGTTCTGATTTTGAGGGTCTTTGTTGTTTTAACTTGTCGGATCATACAAAATCCATTCAGGTTCACATTGACAAATTACATGACTTGACAGAAGAAGTTAGAAAACACATTGACCAGGGCTGGTTTGACTGGCTCTTTAATTGGTTACCTGATTTGCATATGTTACGTCAAATATTAGGAGGTATTCTGATTACTATCGGCATTTTGATTTCTATCTGTTGCTTTATTCAGTGTATTCCTTCACTACTTCAATTCTGCACACCTGGTACTAGACATAGATCAGTTAGTCTTGTTTCATATTATTCTTCCACAGATATTAGTTCTGTTTAATGAATGTATAATAGACTGAAGTCAAGGGTGAAATGTTCTGCTCGATTTTCCCGGTCTTCCTGTATTAACAGGTGATTGAATGTGACTTCAGTCTCTTACCATTCAAGCCTAAGGGTTAGAGTAGTGAATGGAGCCTATTTACTAGGCACTTCGACATGATTCTGTGCTCTTCCCCATAGATCAGGGCTTGCACACATAGCCTAGGGGATAGATTCGTTAGCATTAGGGATAACCTGTCCTGTAGTGAGGGTATTTCATGGAGCCGTGCTGAATTCAGGCCTGGTAGGCCTCAAACGGGAGAGACTCCATCTTTCTTTCTGCTCCGGCAGCTTGGGATTCTTTTAGGTCAAACGTAATGTTTTAGTTATGAGGTGTTATTCGCTTGGAGAGAACCGGTTCAGGGCGGCCCTTATCGAAGGATTGTATTTTTTCTTCATGCCGAAGACACTACATCAGGCCGGCCGGCTGGGAACGTGTCCTTGGTACGGGGAGGTACAAGAATTTGGTGGGCGGCAGGTTACGGGCCGGAATTTTCCATGAGGAAACGCACCTCTATATTAGTGAAAGTCTGAGGCAGTTACATGTTCAGTCCGTAGGCGGCATCTAGCCGTTAGCAGTAAAGCTACTACTTATTCCAGGGAAGACAGACGCCATCTTGAAGGCGGAGAAGAGCTGAGAGACAGATGCTTTCCTAACAGAATAGCCAGAGAGGAGAGAGTAGCCGATAAGGAAGAGGTCCCAGTGACTCGGAGAAGGGTGATTCCAGGCGAGCCGAGGCACAGACGAGAAGGGAGCCTAGATGACCACTGAGTGCAGGCTACATACTACTAAGGTGATGTCGACCCTTTCTTATTAGAGTGTACAACTTAATCTTTCACTTTTCTTTGCAGGTTATGTGTTATATCGTAATGTTATGTGATTGTGTATGTAATGGGTAATAAAGTATCCAGTTTGTAGTGAACCAACATGTGCTGTGTGTGTTCTTGTATAAGAGGGTAGCCTGTTCTTCTAGTCAGCTGCGGCTACATGAACAGATGTTAACCCTGATCAGGTAAGTGGTAGCTGAATAAGGGAAAGAGGAGCCCCTCAAACCTGAGAACAGGCTATGCCCGAACTGGCGATCCTTGTGTGATCTGATGAATAGTGAGACTGATTCCCTTTTTGTATGTTATGGTAATCATAGGATGAACTGTCGTATGAGACTGCCGTCTAGGTAGAGAGGTCTGGATTCGTAGGGGATCGCGAGGCCGCCAATTGTGCTGAGACTGCCGTCTGGGTAGAGAGGTCTGGGTTCGTATGGGACCGCGAGGCTGCCACTTGTGATACTGTCGTATGGGCAGAGAGGTCTGGGTTCGTATGGGACCGCGAGGCCGCCAATTGTGCTGATACTGTCGTATGGGCAGAGAGGTCTGGGTTCGTATGGGACCGCGAGGCCGCCACTTGTGATACTGTCGTATGGGCAGAGAGGTCTGGGTTCGTATGGGACCGCGAGGCCGCTACTTGTGATACTGTCGTATGGGCAGAGAGGTCTGGATTCGTAGGGGATCGCG
Source organism: Triturus cristatus (assembly GCF_964204655.1). Lineage (NCBI taxonomy): Eukaryota > Metazoa > Chordata > Amphibia > Caudata > Salamandridae > Triturus > Triturus cristatus. The sequence goes on from NC_140592.1 coordinate 1,008,429,357, forward strand.
AGGCCGCCGATTGTGCTGATACTGTCGTATGGGCAGAGAGGTCTGGGTTCGTATGGGACCGCGAAGCCGCCATTTGTGATACTGTCGTATGGGCAGAGAGGTCTGGGTTCGTATGGGACCGCGAGGCCGCCATTTGTGATACTGTCGTATGGGCAGAGAGGTCTGGGTTCGTATGGGACCGCGAGGCCGCCACTTGTGATACTGTCGTATGGGCAGAAAGGTCTGGATCCGTATGGGATCGCGAGGCCGCCGATTGTGAGATCTTGGTATGCATAGTAGGAATCCCCTGTCCTTAGGTGATAGATTTATGTGGTTGTAGGATTGTAAATAGGTTCTAGGGAGGGGGTAACGTTCTGGCTGGGTTAGTGAGGCTCTGATGAGCGAGTTCTATCTGATCAGAAAACCCAAGCAGAACAGGGTGTACACAGCCTCTCTCAAACCCTATGAGTTTTCAATTGCTTTGTTGTTGGACGAGAGTTGTGTATGGGTAATAACAAAGTGATGGTATGAGTGTTTCTAAGGACATAAGGAGGCTCTTCCTCATACAACTACACACCAGCGAGAAGTACTGAGAGTAGTCTTTTGTTGGCTTGCATTTGGTTATGTTTTGTTTTGTATGTTAACTTTCTTTACAGGTTCTACTCCCCGCTGTTCCCATCCTTCCCGTCCCTCGCTCGATTGCTCCAGTCTTCCGTGCCGTTAGTGCAGGAAGTTGGTGACGTCGAGAGGTGGACCCATATAGCGTCGCCCGAATCCTGAGGAGTGTTTGGACCTGGGACTGATTCTTGACATGGTGTTTGGCTCTTTGTGTGCACTGGAGGCAAGCCCATTTGAAATGTAAGTCACACAGGGCACAGCTCTTTCCCCACCCATCTGGTCAGGATGGCCCATCCTGCCCACATCTAAGCCCTATTATCTCACTGTTTGAGAGGAATATACAAAGCCTAACAGCATGATTACGTGACCCAGAACACTGGCAGCAGGGACCAAATGGTAGAGACAAGAAAATGTCAATTTTCTAAAAGTGTCATTTTCAGAATTGTGACATAAAATCCTACTTTACCAGTAACAATGATTGAAATTGCAATTCATTTGGGTCCAAACTTGGCTTTTCCATCTGCTTCCAATCAAAAGTTAGAACTTATTAAATGTAATAAGGTGCGCACTGTTATCTTATGGGTGAAATAGGGATTTCAGTAGTGAAAAACAAATATAGGATTTTTCACTACTAAGGACATGTATAACTTAAAAATATATGCCCACTTTTTAAATTCAATGCAACCGGCCCTATGTGCTATTTAGTGCGTACTTTAGGTGTGACTTATATGTAATAAAAAGGAAGGATTAGGACTGGCAAACAGGTTCTTTTGCCAAGTCAAATTGGCAGTTTAAAACTGCACTACTTGCTGTAGTGGCAGGCCTGAGGTATGTTTTAAATGGGTACTTTAGTGAGTGGCAGAAGGAGTGCTGCAGGCCTACTAGTAGCATTTAATTTACATGCCCTGGGTACATGAACTACCATTTATTAGGGACATGTGAATAAATGTTATGTGCCAATTAGGTTTAGGCCAATTGCACCATGTTTTAGGGAGAGAGCACAAGCACATGTTAGCAGTGTGAAAATGCATAGAGTCCTAAAGTCAACAAAAATGAATTCTTCAAAAACAGGATGGGTGAAGCTACAGTCGCCATGATTAGTTTTTCTTTATATCATTTGTCTCTATATTTTCTGCATTTTAACTCACACATGATGTTTAATATAGAATTGCTGGTATATGGATGTTGGTAGCTATTGAACTGCTGAGGAATGTACATTTGATTTCGTCACATCTAGAAACTGGTTCCTAATGTCAGTTGCTTTTTTGGTGTCTACTGGAGTGTATTGATGTCAGTTGCTGTTCTCATTTTGCAAGCAGAAGTAGCCTTATTTCTTTCTGCTTGTCCCTCACAATTTGCAACAGACATTATGTCCTACCTATCTATCCACAATGATTATTTACTCACCAATTGCATGATGTCTTCAATTGTACCCTCACATTTTTTGCAGTACAAATCCTCCTGCCTGTTCATACTGTCAAATGTTACATGGTAACCAGCTTCACCCTTCCTTAGGCATAGGCCTCACAGGGACAGCATCTATTGCTAATTGACTGTACTTTTAAATGCTTAGGAGTGAGAAAGACATAATGGGAGACAGGAATAGAGAGTAAAAGTGAGGCAAAGAGGAGGTAAGGTGAGAAAGGGGGAAGAGAAAGTCAGTGAAAGGAGCAAGAGAGTGGTATGGTAGCCAGAAAAAGGAAGCGGAAAGAAGGAGGAAGTGCAACTGAGCAGCACAGAGACTGGATGAAAACGACAAATTTACAAATGATAGGGAAGGACGAAAGAAAGCAATGGGAACAATGGAATGCATATGGGGAGAGAGAAGAGAGAGGAGGAGGAAAGGAAGAAGGAGGTACAAAACAGGAGAGTGATATTAAGAAGAATAGAAAAGAAAGGACGGTTGAGAGCAGACGTCATAAAAGTGTTGTGGTTAGGGAAAGGGAGATAGGATTTTAAAAAAGGATGAGAGAGCAAAAGGGTAATAGTAGGGAAAGGAGATGGGGATAACAGTATATTATGGAAGAAAGATATGTGGTTGAATGCACCATTTTCCAAATGTTTTCAAACATTTCTTTGGCGGAGAACTCTCTAGAAACGTGCCTTGTAGTTGTTGCGCTAGCTCATTGCGCTCATCCAGTCTGCACTGTAGCCCAGCGCAAGGCTGGTATGACATAATTTGCCAGGGCTGCTTTTGGTTACCAGTCTGATGTCAGAGGTGGAAATACAGTGCCAGAATCACAGGGGTTGTCACCACCAGACAGGGTTATGACCTCATGGGGTGAGGTCGAGAACAATGCCTGCCACGAGAAGAGGTGTTTAGATCTCGAACAGTCAGGAAGAGCCAACTGTGGCGGGAAGCTTCAAAGACCTTGCCGCCTTTGAAATGTGACCCGTCTCTCCTGATAGAAGGAGCAAGTCCTCACCCCTTTTGGCGGGAAGACAGGTAGAAAAACAAATAAAGATTAGAAGGTGTGCCCCCCCCTCTGCCAATTCCATCCCTCCGATGCTGGTGGCGAGGGGAAGCACATTTTTCACTGCCCACCATCTTGAAAATGGAGGGACTTCTCCAATCAGGGCTAGGGCTATGTCCCCCTCCCACAGGAGGTGGACATAATAGAGGGTGTAAATACCCCAGTTAAGGGGCCCATTGGCCACTACCTGTCACTACCTTGTAAACGCTCCTACATTTAGTATTTAGATGGCAACCCCAGACCCTGAAAGTAGAATCCACGGACACAAGAAGAAGACAAATCAAGAAACTCTGTTGGACCGAGAACTGCAGACCTCGTGGTGGACTTTAACCGCAAACTCCTGCCTGTCACCACAGAACTCAATAATCGCCATCCACCAGCTTGCCTTGTCACTGTGTGGCCTCCACAAACCCTGGAGGATCATCAGCACTGAACAAATCGCCAAGGAGCTCCCTTGAGATTGCGACAGTATCTCCCTGCAGCCGTACTTCCCCAAAACAACGAAGTTTGGTCAGGCATCGTCCAGCTTCCCAGCCCAAATGACTTCTCTGAGTGCCATCCAAAGGTACACTTGCTCTAGAGGGTCAGCTCAGCCTCTGCACCAAGTCTTGAGGCCCCAGGACCCACCGGAGCTGAAAGGCACAAATACCAAGGGTACCAGACCCCTTGCTGCAAAAATCTATGAAACTGAGTCCAGGTGTACTCCAACTTTACAGAGAGCCAGCACCCAATGAGGTATGTCAGGACTATGGAGGCCCACCTGAGCAGTGGCCCAGGACCTCCAGAATCGTCACTCCAAGGTTCCAGCCCCTGACTGCGAGGTGCAGCTTGGCACGCCATTGCCCAGCTTCACATCTTCACTGCACCCAGCCCGCCCAGCTGGGGTGTCTGCGAACCAGCTGTTCTCCTATGTGCCCAGAGCCCATGCTACCTTTACTCTCCCTTGAGGGCCCTCTGACTCTCCTACAAGTCCCTCTCTGCTTTACTTTTGCAGACAGCCACTTTCTTCAGAGCGTGCCAGCTACAAACTCCCCCTGCTCCCAGTGAAATCTGGAAAGCTCCCAAGAACGTTGCCATGAAACTTTGGACTTTGGCCCCCAAACCTTCCGATTCCAAAAGGTGAACTACAAAAGTAACTGTATTGCATTGATTTTCCGATTGCCCTTTTCCTTCCATAGGAAATGTATTGTACGTAATTGCGTACAACTGTCATTCTTGCATTTACTGTGATTTTTCTATATTGTGAAAAGTGTTTACCGTGTACTCAAAGCGCTTGGTCGAAATATTTATATAGAAAGAAGTGCTATTTTTCTAATTCGGTCTCTACTTCGTTCATTGGGTGTATGTGTCATTTATTGCCTCTGTGAGTACAACAAATGCTTAGCACTACCCTCTGGTAAGCCTGACTCCTTTCCCACACCACCACAAAATAGATCATTCGTATTATCTAATTTTGCCTCAGTAAACCAATAAGGTTCTACCCGACCTCTCTGCACAGTGTACCCCATTGTGGTGTACTGCATAGAGAGGTGGGTTTCCTACAGGCTGCTTGTGCTTTTGTGCATCGGGATGCTACTCTCCTTTTCTGCCAAATTTGATAAAAAATTGAGCTTTGCTGACAGCAGAGGTAAGTAAAAAATACTTTTAAAGGTAGGTTGTGCATGTGCAAGCTGGAGTTTGTTCAAGAGAGCTTGTATATGTGTGAGCATTTGTGTCTATATGTGAGTGAAAGTGAGTGAGTGAGAGCTACTGAGTGAGCACTAATGAGATTCAGTATCAATAAGCAAGCCAGAGTAGGAAATAGACATTTGTCTGTGCTGTATTTTTATATTTACCAGATAGTTATTGAGGAACCTCAGTAATGTCGGTTATTGTGTTGTCATAAGGGTTAAGGTCATTTGATAACACCCCTATGAATGTTCTGGGGTCAAAGGTCATATGATATCACTTCCTGGTATGTCATTAGGGCCAATAGGGTGTGTGATGTCAACTTCCGCAACCCCAGGCATTTTATTGAATCAACGTCCTTGCTCTTTCTATTAACAATTTCTTCTGAAAATTCTCAGTATGCAGGGAACTATGTCATCTGCCAAATCGACAGGGTTTAAGCCCAGTGGGGAATGTCTCGAAAAAATGTTTGTGACTGACCCACATGTGGTGTCCCTGTGCCTGGGATCAGACCATGATCTCTAGGCCATTCAAAACCAGGAAGCAAAGCTCTTTTATGTGAAGCAATACAGGACCCTGCACAGGATCAATCGAGGTTTAAAAGTGGGTCCCCATCCTGCTCCCAAGTTTGCTACCGTAATGGGTTGTCATCACAATGTAAGTCCTCAGGCAAATCTAAGAAGCGAAGAAGTCCAAGTGGGACTCAGCCTCGTCCGGTCACTCTTGGTCTCCAGTGAAGGTGCAAGGGTGTCATCATGCTATCAGGTCGGTCTGCCAAAGCCATTCTACTTTGGAGTTAATTCTAACTCTTGTTTCATGGCAAACAGAATTTCTCAGGCTGTGAGGGATGCCACAGCAAATAGAGGGCTCCTGCAAAGCCATGCTGTGGCTTTTTGTCACATTACGTGCTCCCTCTGGTGCGCCAGCGGGCCCCAAGCAGAAGAGAAGGCTCCCAGGCAGGTCTGCCCTTGGTGCCAGTTATCCCCTCTGCATCGACTCAGGGCTTCGGACTGACTATGGTACTGACTCTCACCCCAGGTGCCCCAACTCACGCTAAAACACAATCCACCAATACAGATGACAACGCCATCGACTTCGAACGATGATAGGCAACACATAGTGCTGTCCGACACCAAGACTGCACCATCCCAACCTCAACCGGGGCCACACGTTCCTTTATATGAGCAGCAACCTCTTTACCATGCTTCTGACCCTGATACAGTGCCTCTACCTATGGTAGGGTTAATTTCCTTCATGAGTTATTCAGCACAGACTCCAATGATGGGGGATATGAAGCTGAGGGTAAGATTCCACAGCCTTACCAAGAGGACAAGTGAAAGAAAGACCTCAAAGATGCCAGCGGTCTGGAAACTGCCCTAAAGACTGGAATATTCCCCCCTCACAGACAATAGCACCTCGTTTACTATCATTATGCAAGGGGTGGTGGAAGTCTTGATCCTCTTCTTCCTACTCAATTTAAAAAAAATATTCTGATGCCTCTGCTCTAGGTGACCTAGCTTTCCTCATTCAGCACCCCACCTCCTTGAGCCTGGTGGTACAGGCATCAGCCAGCAGACTAAACCCAAACTTATTTCCTACTACTCCTCCTGAAAGGAGGATAGAGATAGAGATATTTGGGAAGTGGATTTCTCCTTTACTAATTGGGACCTTTTCTCGGTGAATACCAGCTGCCTCTAGGGATGCTTCTCTCACACTTTGTGGGACTCTGTTTCCAAAGTGTTGCCCATAATCCCGGAAAAAGCCCCGTCCATACTTTCCCAGGCCATGCAAGATGGTTGTGAGGCAGTCAAGTTTACCATCCGCTGTGGACTGGATACCTGAGAGCTATTGACAGCTGTGTGGCCATTCGTAGGATAGCCTGGATGTGTTCTACTGCCTTTTCGGGTGACCTCCAGGCCAGCCTTATGGACATGCCATTTGACTCCTCCTGGCTTTTGGGGATAAAGCAGACTCAACCCTGGAGCGCAACAAAGATAAATGGTGTGGGAGGTATGATTCCAAGCACTGGTAGAGCCCTCTGTTAGGCTCTCAGTGTTCCCGGTACTTTTAAGACAGCAGACTCGATAAAAGTGAAGGAACTTTATTAAGATAAGAGAGCAACCCCCAGTTACATCCTCTCCCCGCAACTGCCAGCACTCCTCTGTCTAGCATCCAGTTCCCATGGATACTCCAGAAGAATCCAGGCTCTATCGCTAAGGCAACCACTGAGCTACCTGATGTTAAGACATAACACGTACCAGCCTTCGTGACCCGGACAGCACAAAATGGTTGCTGCCGACCAGAGACACATTTCTGCCCTCCTGCTGCTGAGCCAAGCTCAAGCAGAGGAAGGTGGAACAATAGTCATCCTGTCACAGGGAGGTCTGACTGCCTCCCAGACAGGATTTAGTGTATTAGGGATGGGTGGGTGCACTTGCCAGCGCCAGAAACTGTGCATCAGGGGCACATTTGGTGTCCCTGTGCATAGTCCAGTTCAAACCAGTCCTGGGAGCCGTTGGCTCCTGCTGAAGAACCAGAACCTTTTGGGTCCGGCAGCGCAGGGTACGCCTTAATCTCCTGGGTTCTCCTGCTTCAGCTAACAGAGACACGGGGACACTCTGTCGGCGTAAAAGATCCGATTTTATTAGCTGCAGCTAGTACAGTTGTCCTAGAAGTACACACGGTATGTTCTCAGGAGACTGCCACTTCACTCCGTGGCGTACAATCTTATATTGGTATAGAAGACATATACATTAACCAGAAAACACACCTATCATACACATCGAGAGCCAATAAGGGAAGTTTGAGATAGGACAGAGCCAATAGAAAAGGTTGGAAAACAAGGTGTCGAGTAACTCGAAGAAGCCTCTCCTTCAACTGTGTTTGCCAACCCTCCCCACAGGTTAAGGTATTAATGTGTCTGCAACTGACTTGCAGGTGGCGAGATACGTTTGTGTGTTTTGGAGGACAGTTGTGAAACGAGAGAATACGAGCAGAGGACAGCGAAGGCCAGAGGATAAGATAAAGTCAGAAGAGAATAGTGTGAACCAACAGATAGTTGAGACAGGGATTAGAAAAACCAGACTGGGATTAGTGTACTCGGCCAGTCTCTAACACCAGCTTTGTAAACAGAGGCAGAAGGCTATTTTGACACAATATTGCAGGAAAAGCAGAAAAGACTTCGTCCGTCGTGTTGCCTGAGTGAGGGCAACACAAAATGGCGGCGGTTTACAAAATGGCGGGTGAATACAATCGAGATCGAAAATCGAATTTCCTCACTGCTCTGGTGCGAAACTCTACAAAGGACATGGGAGTAAACTCCCCCTGTCCAGACCCTCCCCTGGGAGGGTCCCCTGAATGGTCCCAACCCTTTCCCTAGGATACTTCAGGGCTTACCTTGGTGTAGGTCCCTAGATTCGGCTTGGGACAGGATTCAGTTCCAATACCACTGCAACTTCGACCGTCTGGACACTCTGAACTTTGATGGACTTCGTAAGGGCCCAACTTTGTCTCTTTGCTCTCCTGCAGCATGGTCTGTTTCTGTGCTTTATACAGAATCCCTCCAAGGACTGTGGAGCATCAAAAACACTTGAAGGAATCTCCCTTGAAGTGAAGGAGTCACTTCCCTGCATTAGCAGGCACCTCAACACTGCTGACCGGTCTGCCGATCCTGAGCTCCTACAAACTCCAAAGGTTTCAACACCACATGTGGTGGGTTTCTACATCCCTCGAGGCCTGAGCTGTCCTCTCACTGAGTTTGAGGCCAGTATCCCTCATGGGGGCTGCAATACCCATACCTCTGTGCACAGCATACTTTTGCAAGTGCAAAGGATTGTTGGCAACTTTGCAACAAGTGCATTGGGCTCCAAGAAGCCCAAACCTCTGGAAACTTCTTCCACCAAAACCTTCAGCCACATCGTATCGTGGGCTCCGTGGCCTGCTGCTTTGGGAAGCTGCCTGAGGCCCTCCTGCCACTTTAGTGCCTTTGGGCCGCGGGTCCTGTGGAGGGTCCTCTACGACGTCTTTGGACTCCCCTGATTGCTCGAGGCCTGCCCTGACTCCCCTGCTTTTGGTGAGTCTCCTGGACCTTGCTGGTCCCCACTTTGTAATTTCTTGACTTCCTGCGTGAGCTTCATTTGCCGAGGCATGTTGGTGCTCCCGCCAGATGTAAGAAAGTGGCTCTGTATATACTGCACCAAAGTAAGGATCAGTGTGCACAGAGTCCACAGTCCCCAGAGGTTTGGCAGAGGCTAAAGTTAGATATAACCTTACTCTCTAAAGTGGTAGCTTGGTCGAGCAGTAAGGCAGTATCAGAGGACAGTGTAAAGCATTTGTTGTACACACTTAGTCAGCAAATGGTCTCACACACCCAAGAACTGAACTCTAGGCCAATTGTTTTGTAAATTAAAATATATAGTTGTTTTATTTTAGAACCAAAAGTAGGTATCAAAATACTTTCTCAGAATTAAATGCTGTAGTTGTATACTTTCAATAAGCAATACACTTTTAAATGCAATAGTTACAGTTGTTGCAATAGGCAACACAATTCAAACACAATTATAACATTGAGCTCAATGGGAGTTTTTAAGGAAATGCAATTTAAATTACTTTGCGTGTGATTTTCTTACTCAGAGCTGGATCTTGGATTCATCCCTGGTGCATTTCCTGCAAACAGTTGAAAGAAATCGTTTTTGTTAGACAGGTGATTTTTAAGGAATATTTGTATGTTTCAAAAATTGACACTTATTTCTGGCAAAAACCAGGCAATGTTATCCTCTGGAGAAAAATCAAGTTATTGGTAAGTACGGTTGTAATTACTTTTCAGGATCAGTGCTGGCCACCAAGATCCAGCACTGGGATCTCTCCTGATAACAGGTGAGTCATTTCGTTTCCGTTGTTCGGCTGATTTTTAGTGAATATTTTAAAGTTTCAAAATTCGACACTTAGAAGAATTTCCAAGTGAAACCAGTCAATGTTACCCTATGAAGCAAAAGTGAGTTATCGTCTTTCAGGTAAGTACTCGACTGGCAGAGTTAAGGTTCTGGGCATAGACTCAGGGGTCTTCCAGGGTCAGGTAGGTACAGTTGTTACACCCTCAGCGGCACAGGGGCAGCCGGGTACAGAGAGAATTAGGCCCAATGTTAGCCCATGGCACGCAGGGGGCCTTTGATTGGTGGCTGCTAGCAGGCAGGCCACGCGACTGTGGGAGCTGGGCTCCTGGTCACTCACACAGGGCAAGTGGGGAAGTAAGATAGGATAGAGATTGCACTTCCAGGGGCACTCAGGCGGCTGGGTGCAGGGTGCTTTTGAGTCGTCGGGCGCTCAATGTATTTCAGTGGAGAATAAAGGCTGCAAGCTCGGGGACGGAGATTCTTCAGGTGCAACCACCACTTCAAGAGGTAAGTCGGGAAGCTGAAGGTTAGGTAGGCACCCAGGAGCTGGGCACAGGGGCCTGCAGGGCACCGGGTGCAGGGGTGTCTTTTCGCGTCAGAAAATCTTACCCTCTGCTGGTCGCGGTTGGAGGGGACCCTGGTTCTGAGGCTGCAGGCGTCGCCAGGAGCATCGAGGAGGGTCCTTGGGTGCTGGATTCTTGGTCACAGTCACCGGGGGGACGTCCTCATGGTCTTTGTCCACTCAGGCACAGGCCGGGCTCGGCGGGTGCAGGGTGTGCAGGAGTCGCGGTTCCTGGCTGGCACCAGGGGTTTGTTGCTTGCTTTGAGCAGAACCACTGCTCGTGGGAGTCCCAGTCTTTTAGATGAGCAAGGCAGTAAGGTCCTCCGGAGTTTTTGAGGTTGCTGACCACTGGAGACGCCGGGATTTAGCAGGAGCAGGTTCGAGGGTCGACAGGCCTGTAGGGCTGCGGCCAAGTCAGTTGGTGTTGTCCTCTTGTTAGCAGCTGCACGCCAGGTCTTCTTTCTTCTTGTTCTTCTTTCTTGTTTCAGATTCGGGATCTGAGGAAGGAAGGTTCAGGGTGCCCCTAAATACTGAATTTAGGGGCGTTACAAGTAGGTAGAGGTCAGGGACCAATGGGTCCCTTCCCTGGGGTGGGTACACCCCCTATCCTGCCATTCTCCAGTGGGAGGGGGGCAGGAGCCCAGTCCTCATTGGGTAGAGCTCCCCATCCTCAAGATGGCAAGAGCCCGGAGTTATGCTTCACCTCGCCTCCGCCACCTGAGGGGTGGGGCTGGCAGAGGCTGGCACTCCCCCTTACCTCACTTAGGTTTTCACGCCGATCTTCCTGCCAGAGTGGGGGTCAGAACCGGTAGGGGCCAGTTGCTGAGTACAGCAAGTGGCCTGGAGAAGCTCACAAAGGCGGCATGCCCTTGAAGCTTACCCTGCCCATCCTGAGGAGGAGACCTAGCACCTCGTCCAGGACATGCATTGTTGCAGACCAACGAGACCGGATGACTCTCTACCCAGGGGTCCAGCAACATGTCTGCTGGGTGGCAGCCTAGGCAGCCTCTCAGCCAGGACGCTGGTTGTTGGTTAGGTTGAGGGGGCATCTCTAAGATGCCCGCTGTCATGCATTTTACATTAAATCCCACACTGGCATCAGTATGAGTTTAATGTGCTGAGAAGTTTGATATCAAACTTCTCAGTCTTCAGTGCAGCCATCATGGTGCTGTGGAGTTTGTGATGGCGATCTCCCAGCACCATATACTCTTAATGACAGCACTGCACTTACAGTGCCCAGGAATGGACCTGGGTACTGTAGGGGTACAGGGCTCATGCACCTGTACCCACACCACTGGCATAGGGCACCCAGCTATAGGGGTGACTGAGGTATGCTAGGGCAGTGTGTTTCGTGGGCATGGCACACAGGAGTGTCTGCCATGTCGACTCTCTGTTTTGTTCTGCACCAAGACACTCAGCCTGCAAAGGCAGTGTGTGTGTTTCAGGGTACAGGGCCTCTAAGGGTGGCACAATAAGTGCTGCAGCCCTTAGGGGCCTTCTCTGGTCACAGGGCCCTGGGTACCTAGGGTACCATTTACCAGGGGCTGACATGTGGCCAGAGATGCCAATTGGGTTTCGGCTCCATGCAGTTTTAGGGAAGGAACACAGGCCTTGGGTACCTGATTGGCAGGAACCCAGGGCACACTCAGTCAAAGTACATCAGCAATTCAGCAAAAAGTGGGGGCATACCATGCAAGAAAGATGGCACTTTCTCACACCAGAGACCAACCTCTCAGCACTCGACATCCTTCATGGGACAGCTCGTATCCGGCTCCGGGTCAGCCACAGTGTCGCCTGGTCCCCACAGCTGCAGAGTCAAAGTCCTCGTCATCTTCCCTGAAGCACCTGACATCGGTGGGCATTTGCCTACCAAGCTCCTGGTCGCTCCTGACTGACCCAACTCTTTCCCCTCTGCTTTCAGGTACTCCTCCCCAAGAATCCACTTTTGGATTCCCACAGACACTTTCTCCTTTTCCAGCAGCGGCACTTTCCTGAAGTCCTCCATTGGATTTGATGGCGGTTTCTGACACCAGTGCACCCCTATGCACCCGGCTTCCCTGGTGTAGGTAATATGGGTACTAGGGTATCCACGGGTGGGGTAGCTCTCCAACCTTCTGTCTTTCATGAAGTTTCTTCAGGGTCAACTGGGAAGGGTCCTTAATCTTTAAAAATCCAACCGCAACCTACACGTAGAGTTGTACAGAGCCCACGGTCGTGTTCCTACACTGCACGTGTCCTCTGTGGGGTCCCTATCTACTTACCTTGGGTATTTACTTGGGCCCCCAGCAATTCTACGTCCCTTCGACATTGTCCTGACATGAGTCATAGTTCTTATACCACTTTCTTAGTATATGGTTTGGTCCGCCCTCCCGGGCCCCACTGTGTATTAGTACTATTTACTGTGATTTATTTGCTGAATTATTGTGTGCTTTGTGTCTATCTCCATGTGGGAGATACTGTAATGTACTAGATACTGTTATATAATAAATACATATTTTTATAAATACTTTGTGTGGTACTTATTAATTTAATTCATACTATAAGATTGCATTCTGGTAAAAGAAGCTGCTTTGCACTCCTTCAAAGCTATGCTTGAAGGCTGCTCTCCACAGCTACCACTTGGGTTGTTTGAACTGATGCAGGGTGCCCACTTACATTAGTGGACATCATATACCAGGCCAGCTTCTCACAGGTGCCTTGGGTGCATTTGGTGGCTTAAAAATCCTGACACCTGTCACAGGTAGCACAAAACCAACAGATATCAGAAAATACCTGGCCAGTAGAATCTTTTTAACAAATTTGCCTCCATTTTTCCAGCCCATAATGTCCAATGCTAACCTGGCAATGGTCCAAATGGAGAACCTGGTTTCTAAAGGGAAGGTTTCCATGTTCACCCTCCTGCATAATAGACTCTTCACCACACAGTAATATGGTCCTACCTGTCCTTTTTCTTCAGCCACTGCATGGCCCCATGCCTGTACTATCAATGAATCAATCAATCAATAAAAAACTTTATTCGATTTTTGCAAGAAAATCATAAACACATTGTGAAAAGTTGGCCTGGTATATGATGTCCACTTATTAAAGTGGGCACCTTTTACCAGTCCAAACAACACTTATGGTGATTTAAGAGGTCAAAGATAACCTTTGAAAGTTATCCAATTGGTAGCTGTGGAGAGCAGCCTTCAGACTTAGTCTTGAAGGAATGTTAAGCAGCTTGTTTTACCAGAATGCAACCTGATTGTATTGGTTAAATGAAAGGAGAACCACAGAGTAGTTATATGAATATATATTTATTGTTATAACACACCTTAAATACCTCACAGTATCTGCTACACACAGATAAACACAAAGCACACAATACTGTAGGACAGATACAATCATAACTAGAACTAATACACAGTGGGCGCCCGGGGAAACCAAACCATATACTAAAATAGTGGTATAAGAACCACGACTCAAGTCAAGACAGGGTCTAGAGAATGTAGAATCTCTGGGGTCCCAAGGAACCACCCAAGGTGGGTAAATAGGGACCCCATGGAGGACGGGTGCAATGTGAGAACAGGACAGCGTGCTACGTACAATTCAATTAAAGAATTGCAGTTTTAACATTTAAGGACCCTTCTCAGTGGATTACGAGGAAACCCTTTGGAAAAATAGAAGGTTGGAGAGCCACCCCACCCGTGGACACTGAAGTACCAGAGTTACCTATCCTAGGGAAGCTGGGTGCATAGGGCTGAAGGGGCGTCGGAAACCGCCAGCGTTCTCAATGGGAGTCTTCAAAGAAATGCCACTGTTGGAAAGAAGAAAAGTATCCATTGGAACCCGCAGGTGGATTCCTGAAGGAAGGAACCTGAAAGCAGAGGGGACAGAGTCTGGGTCACTCAGGATTGACCAAGGGCTCTGTAGACGAATGCCCACCGATGTCGGGTCCATCAGGTGTGAAGAAGGAGGCCTTGACTCTACAGCTGCAGGGACCAGGAGACGTTGAGGACGACCAGGAGCCGGATACGAGCTGTCCCACATAGGAGGTCGAGTGCTGAGGGGTCGGTGTCCGGCGGGAGCACCAACAAGCCTTTGCAGCAGCAACCCACGAAGAAGGTCGAGAAAGGTCACGGTCATTCCCAGCAAGGACCAGAGGACTCACCACAGCAAGGGGAGTCAGGAAAAGACTGACGCAACCAGGGGAACCAAAGAGAATCATTATTGTCCCTCAAATGAACCCACAGGTCAAAGGCACAGGAGTCACGAGGTGACCTCTAGCAGTTTCACAAAGCAACAGCTTGCAGAGGTTGGGGCTATCTACAGCCCAACGCACAAAGTTGGGGAACACGAACAAGCATATGCACATGCAAAAGTACGCAGTGCAGAGGGGTTCGGGTTATGCGGCCCCCACGAGGGATACTGGCCTCAAACTTGGTGAGAGGGCAGCTCAAATTCAAGGAACGTAGGAACCCACCTCCAGTGTTGCTGGAGCCTTTGGATTCTGCAGGAACTCAGGATCAGCAGACCAGTCATTTGCGCTATGGTGCCTGCAAACGCAGGGGAGTGACGCAGGGGAGTGACTCCTTCACCCCAAGGGAGATACTTCAGTTGTCCTCGATGCTCCACAGGTCCTGCACAGAGCCTGTATGGTGCACGAGCACCGACAATGCTTTGGACAGAGAGGGAGACGAAGTCCGGCCCAGACGAAGTCCAGAGTGTTCAGACGGTCGAAGGTCAGTGGTTTCTTGTTCAGAATCTTGTCCACGTCGAATCTAGGGTTCTACAGCCAGGTAAGCCTTTTTGTACCCACGGGAGAGGGATGGACAGATTCAGGGGACCCTCCCAGGGGAGGGTCAGGACAGTGGGGCAGTTACTCCCATGTCTTTTGTCCAGTTTCATGCCAGAGCAGTAGCCAACGGCTCCCAGAACTGGTTTGAGCTTGACTATGCTCTGGGACACCAAATGTGCCCCTTGTGCAGACTTTCAGGCACTTTGGAAGTGCACCCACCCATCTCCAATACACAAAATCCTGTCTTGGAGGTGGTCATATCTCCCTGTGACAGGATGCTTATTGTACAGCCTTCCTCTGCTCGAGCGTGGCTCAGCAGCAGAAGGGCAGAAATGTGTCTCTGGTCAGCAGCAACCATTTTGTGCTGTCCGGGTCAAGAAGGCTGGTTCCGGGAAGACCAGGGACCCATGAAGCTTGCTTCTGATTGGTGAAATCATACCTCCCACACCGGTTACTGGTATGAAGGTAGGATTCCAAGGTGTTTGATACCAAACACAACATAGCTTGTTGCAGCCATTTTCGAGATAGCATTTTACGCAAGCATATAATGCAAGCATATAATGCACCTCTACCTATATGTCGGGCTGTGTCACCGACATCCCAGGAGAATGGTCTCCGAAGGCTGCATGGGTGCTCTGCTCATGCAGGGGCACCCTCTCACATAAAACCCAGCACTCTGCCTTCAGGATTGTCAAGGCCTGCTATAGGGGTGACTTATGGGTTTCAAGTGTAGTGACCTATAGATATAGTAAACCTATATCTAAAGTAGATGGTGTATGCACCATCTTACACAAGCTGCAATGGAAGGCCTGTAGTTCTATTTTGCATGGCCTTTCATGGGTGGCATAATACATGCTTCAGCCCATGGGAGGCCTCTGGGGTACCTATGCCCTAGGTACACGTTTACCATATTCTAGGGACTTACAAGGGTACCCCAGTTTCCAATCTGGAATGTACCGAAGTACATGACATAACATTTTAGGGAGAAAGGTCCTAATTAGCAGGATCCCAGTGAGACTAGTCAAAAACAGTGTAACATCAAGTAAAAAGTGGGGGTAGCCATAAGATGCAGATCCTACTTTCCTACAAGCATACATAATTAAAAAACAGACATTAATTACAGGATCCAAAACTTTACCAATACATAGTTTAAAAAGTAGGTAATGCTAAGTTTCCATTCAGGTTGCTTCAAAAATTTCATATAATAATGTTTTTTCTACATTTAATTACTTTTCTAAAAAGGATACAATTAACCTTGTAAAATATTAATTATCTTAAAATAAAATAATAAAAAAGCTGGACGACATTGTCTCAGACCCAGCAACCTTAAGATGGGTTATAATTATCTCCTTGTTTGTGTTTCTTAAAATCTACAGAATTAAAATACATGTATTGTCGATTTGTAACGCCCTGAACGTCTCAGGATCGTTTAACAGACACGACAATGAGGACGCAACCACTAGTGAAGGGTTAGTTGTTTTAATGAAGGCAAATATAATACAAAGAATAAACAAGTTATAGTCACTGGAATCCTCCAGGCTAAGTACGTTACCAGCCCACAGCACGGATGGTCCTAACCGTCCTCTGCATATACGCCGGTCCCGGCGTATGCCAACAGAGGGCAGAAATGAAATGGCCGACAATGCCAATCGGTAGGCTGTGAGGGGCACGAAGAGTGTTGGGGAGAATCGAGGAGTCAGGGAAACACCCAGCCGGGGTCTCTACCTGAAGGGAGCAGCCGCTCAACCTCTTCCTCAGACTGCACCGGGACGCGGAGTCACCTCCTGGTGATGCGTCACCGATACCCCAATCACAAGCAAGAAGACTGAACCGAGAGCAGCCGCTCGATCGATCCTGTGGACTTCCGAGTCTGTAACGCGGCAAACACCTCCTGGTGTGCGTTACAGCTGGCAGTCCCTGTGTCTCTGGTCGGGCTGGGAGTTACGACTCCAACCAGCAAAAGCGCCACTGCGCTTGGACTCAGCCGAGTCAAAAAGCGAAGCTCAATGGTTGACCGGTAGAGCTTCCGGGTCCTTCACAGGTGACGATGGGGCAAGACACGGCCCAGGGAGTAACGACTCGACCTACCTCCGTTCTTGCCTTACTGGAGCACCACTCCGGAACACTGCTCTTCACGAAGCAGGTACGTCGGTGTGAACACAATATCCGACAGCGTTGTACCTCCCGGTTCCTCCCTTTATAGGGCGTGTTTTCCTTGAGTTATGTAACAGCTCTCCTGTTTACATAAGGGCGTGTTTCCTTGAGTTATGTAACAGCTCTCCTGTTTACATAAGGGCGTGTTTCCCTTGAGTTATGTAACAGCTCTCCTGTTTACATAAGGGCGTGTTTCCCTTGAGTTATGTAACAGCTCTCCTGTTTACATAAGGGCGTGTTTTCCTTGAGTTATGTAACAGCTCTCCTGTTTACATAAGGGCGTGTTTCCCTTGTATGACAGGAATTCTTGACACGATTGCTGGGACATGTTGTCACATGGGCAGTTATTCAACATTTTCGACCAATCGTTTGTTAGAGGAAAACTTGTTTAACTATGGAAGACCCCAAGTCTAAAACAGGTCAGTACAAATCTATCATGGCTGAATACAATTAGTGGTCAATATCATTTAGTTAGACTAAAAGCGGTCTTGAAGCTTCTGCTGAAAATCTGTTTGTTTCCAGATGTATCATACAGGTTCTTTTGAAATCACTTCTGGAGATATTCCGGGTGTCCAAGATCATAAAGGCTTTTATGTATTTTAGCCAGGGGATGTCAAGTGCCCGCTGTAGCTTAAGACTATAATTTATGTTCTCACAATTAAAAGCTGTTTTTGATGAAGTCCAAATCATGTGCCACAAGAGGACAGGTTGGACTTTTATTAGGTCCGAAATGTACAGAAACCCTAATTCTGAGTGACATACATAATTAGATGTACTGCCTGGAGTGGCCAATAAACTTTTTAAAAGGCATTCTCGACCAGCAGTATGGGTTTAGGATCACAATACCCCCACACGCCTGCTCCGTATATGGCAGTTGTGGCACACTTTGCCGGATATATGTGCAGTATCTCCACAGGGGTCTTCTACCTAGCATCCTTGCAAAGTTAGCTAGGGCTGCTGTAGCTTTCATGAATAGTAACTTCCTGGCTTTGACTGCCACGGTCCATGTCCCCTTCTGGTTGAAAAGAATACCTAAGTAGGAAAATGCCTTGGTAAATTCCACCTTTTTATTCTCGATAAATAA
This sequence comes from Triturus cristatus, assembly GCF_964204655.1. Lineage (NCBI taxonomy): Eukaryota > Metazoa > Chordata > Amphibia > Caudata > Salamandridae > Triturus > Triturus cristatus. The sequence continues at coordinate 1,008,447,562 of NC_140592.1, forward strand.
GTCCCTATATTTTTTACTGCCTCTTCTGCATTTCATATTAAAAAGTTTTGACAAATTCACTCTAAGACCCAAATTTTGCATAAACACAGGATAGTTTTTTTTATTTTTTAAATTGATTTTTTTTGTCCTCATTCACCTTCAATCACCTTAAACCAACCGCCTGTGCGTATTCTTACTCAACGACCTGGAATAACTTTGGCTTTTTAGATGGGATCTCTCGGTGCCTTCAGCCTGTAAGGATACGTTATCAGACCGGGAAGTTCTTTCCCCACAAAAAGCGGGGAGGGATTCACTCCAACTAGGTCCTTAAGAACCTGATGGACACATTCGATAGCCTAGAGAGGCGTGACATGGTCCAAGGAGTATCCAAAAGGCATAATCATAGGAACCGCAAAAAAACAAAAAAAACTCTCCGCTTACTTCTTTTGGAATAGCAGGTCCCAGTATGTGATTTTTTTCTTTCTACAAGCTCTAGACAGGTCCATCTTGGATACTTCATATAATGAGGTCAGCCAATCTGAATGTTTGGGGGGGACTGGATCTACCCATTGTTTGCAAATTTGTCTCCTGGCCAATAGTATTGACCACAATAAAAGAGATCTGGCTGGGCCTACAATGTGACTTTTAAGGCCAAAAATTATCAAAGTCAGATATATGTAAATTGGTACTCTCAAGATTCTCTCCAATGTTTTCCGCACTTCTTCCCAGAAAAAAACGATGGAGGGATAATCCTTAAACATGTGTATATCTGATGCTTCAGCCAGCCCACACCTTTTGCATGTAACTTGGGTCCCAATCAAACATTTAGATAGTCTAAGAGGGGATAGGTATGCTCTATGGGCACTGAACAGGTGATTCCTCTTCAGGCAAGCAGGCTTAATTAAACTGAAGAGAGTTATAAACGAGTCCTGCCATAGGAGATCGCACTGTGCATTTGGAATTTGTTCACTCCATAACTCATCTGCAAACTTGAATTTCCCATCCTCTGCCACTTCAATAGCCCAATACCATAATGAAACCTCCCTCTTTCCTGCTGGCCTCTCTACTAGCTGTTGCTCCAGACTGTAACCCCCACCAAAAAATGTTTTCTGTCTAAACTGGGATTGTACCCAGCTTTGTAGCTGGATATAGTTAAATCTTGAGAGACCCGTACCTACTCTCTTTCTTAGATCTTCCCATGAAATAAGTGTATCCTCGCTGATCAGATCTCTCCATACTTTTAACCCAGCTTCTCTTAATGGTGTCGCCAATCTATCCTGGAGGCATTCCAGTGAACCCGGTGAATCCCAAAGTGGCGCTTGGTTTGAGAAGTAATTAAGACCCACCAGAGCTTTTAATCTGGCCCATGTTTTAGCTATTGTCTGGAGGACCTTGTGTTTAACCTTTTTAAAGAATTTTTATTCCCCACATAAACATAAAGCCTTCTTCCGATAAACCAGCACCTCTTAGCATTGCCCAAAACATATCTCCTCCCCCTGTACTAAGAGGCGTTTTTAATAACATTCAGGAGTGTGAAAGCTGAAAGGTCCAGGCATAGTACTGTAGGTCGGTTGTGCAAGGCCTCCTTTCTCTCTCCTTCGCCTTAGTTTTTTCGAGGCTATCCTGGCTGATCTATATTTCCAGATGAAGGAGTTCACTTCCTGCTGAAATTTGTCTATTAAACATTTGTCAAAATGCAGGGGGTTTGTATTAAAAAGAAACGTTATCTTAGGTCGAATTGTCATTTTAACCAGATATACCCTCCCCAAGATGGATAAGGGAGATGGGCCCATGACTTCATCTGTTTCTGACATTCCCTAAGGACTCACGCTAGATTTGTTTCTGCAGTTTTATCTACATCTTGCACAATTCTGACCCCCAAGTACCGCATGCTGCGACTAACCTGGAGTTGGGTTTCTCTAATTTTCCAGGTCATTATCTCCATCTTCCCAGCATTTACTTCATACCCAGAAACCTGTCCGAATTCCTCCACCAGTTTTATAACTGCCGTAAAAGCTGTGTCCAAGTCTGCCAAAAGTATCAGAATGTCATCCGCATACATGGCCACCCTCCTCTCCCAGTCCCCATATTTAAAGGAGATGATGTTGGAGTTATCTCTGAGTCTGTGTGCAAAGGGCTCTATATACATATCTAAGAGCAAGGGTGAGAGGGGCAGCCCAGTCGAGTTCCCCTAGTTATCTTAAATGCCTCAGTCAGAGTGTCATTAACCAGCAGCCTGGCTGACGGTGCTTGGTATAACAGCTGAATAGTGCGGTAGAACATGTCTCCCAAGTTAAATCTTGCCATGACGTCTGACAGGTAGCCCCAGTTCACCCTCTCGAAAGCCTTGGTGGCATCCAGAGTTAAAGCTGCCAAAGGGAGTGAATAAGTGGAAGCTATATCAATTGCACCAACCAGATGGTATGTAAGGTCAGCTAGTTGTCGCCCTTTCACAAACCCTTTTTGATCTGGATGAAGGATGTCCTTTGCCACCATCCCCAACCTACTTGCTAGAATGGAAGAGAAGATTTTATAATCTGTGTTTAAGAGTGATATCGGTCGTTATGAACCGCAGCTAGCTGGATTTTTGCCAGGTTTCAAAAATCAGCACCACAGTAGCGTCATCTCAAGAACGAGGGGGGCTAATTCCCTCCAATAATATCTTGTTATACAATTGAGTTAATACTGGGATTATGGCCTCCCCCAGAGATCGATATAGTTCAGCTGGTAGCCCATCAGGCGAGGCAGCTTTCCCTCTTTCACACCCCGCCATGACCTTCCTCACCTCCTCTTCTGTAATGGCACACTGCAAATCTGTCTGTTGCTTGGAACTAATAGATGGTAATGTAGTCCCATCCAACCAAAGCTTTACTTTTGCTCTGTCTTCTATACATGTCTCTTTATATATGTCTTGGAAGTATTCCAAGAAAGCAACACCAATATCTTTATCTGAGGATGAGGAGGGTGCGTCATCATCTACTCTTATTTCTTTTATATGGTTTCGGAGCTGGTCTGCTTTAATTTTCCAGGCTAGTAACTTCCCTGTCCCTTCACCATACTCAAAACGGTTTATCTTGCTTGCCTCCCATCTGTGCATAAGCCTCCTTTGAAGAATGCTCTCCAGCTCTTCCTTTAATTGATTGAACTTATCCAGATCTTCCTTCAGGCCAATACCGGCCTGGCTATTCATTTTTAATTCGACTGCCTTCATTTCAGCCTCCAGAGCTGAAGTCACTTCCCTGTACTTTTTTCTCCTATAGCTTGATCTGTTGGTAATAATACCCCTCAGGAAAGATTTGAGAGTATCCCAGACTATAGTTATTTTGGCTGTACCTAAGTTGTCTTCTAAAAATTGTTTTGTTTCATTTAAAAGGAAAGCTGTCTCTTCTTCTTCAAGCAATAATGATCGATCAAGTGACCATGCTCTGATATGCTGTGACTGTATACAATCAATGGCCAATAAAATTCCTGAGTGGTTCGAAAGATGTGATGGTAGGTATTTTATATCTTTAACTCTATCTCTTAGATTATAGCTGAGCAGGATATAGTCAATTCTCGACTTATGTTTGTATTTAAAATTCAAGAACGATACTCGTAGTTGCTCACCTACTCTGCTATTTGGAGATTTATCCAGTTTAGGGTCAAGGACGATGTTAAAATCTCCTGCCCATATCACTGGCGCGGGAAAATCCAGGAGATGTGAACGGATAGAGTTAAGACAAGAGGGATCATCCTGGTTAGGGCCATAATATCCAACTAAAGTGAAGAGGATGCCCATTAAGGTGATCATCAATATCAGTCACCTACCACTTAGATCGTCCCTATTTTGTAAGATCTGAGCTTTAGCTTGCTTTTTAAAAAGAATCAGCACTCCTCTAATATTAGCCGTCTGGTCGGTGCATATGGAAGCGTCCACCCATTTCTGAGTTTTTAGCATTTCTTTTGTCTCTGCCTTGAGAAGGTGAGTCTCCTGAATGACAATGACCTGCGCCGGGGAATCTCTCAGATATTGTAGAATTCTAGCTCTTCGTGCCCTCACGCGCAGGCCATTGACATTCCAAGACAATATCTGGAGTATTTTAAAATTAGCATATCCAGCCCAAACTGAGCAGGAACAGAGACAGCTTCCAGCTTCCAGCTCTTTATGTTCTGTTAAGATTTCTAAATCTGACAGGATTGAGACGAATGAGGTTATTTTATTTTTTATCCCCCTGTGCTCCCCTTCCTCCCTCCAATCTCTCCCCCCCTTGGAGAACCCTTCCCCCATTACTCTGGAACGGTGTTATCCAGATGTTGCGACCATGAACTACTCCCCCCCTATTTCTGTTGTGAATATATTTTACCCTACCCATAGAAAGAAAGAGTTCTTCTCCCTGTTTTTCTTTTCTTTTCTTTTTTTTCCCTTCCCTTTTTCCTCCTTATTTCCCTTTTTTCCTTTTAAGCTGTACCTGGTCTATACTAAACACCAAAAAGAGGAAAACTCAAGAAATACTATAAACAATGTTCTTTTTCATCTTTTCTTCTTCCCTGACCTTAGTCAAATCTTGCCGAACCATTGACATGTCAGGGAGTAGGAAGTAGGGATAGACAGGAAATAGAAGAGAAAGAGACTCTATTTATGCTAGTGCTCATCTCCTCTAGCCTGACCCTCTATCAGAGCAAAGAAATAGGGCTGCCTCTGGAGGCTGATGGGACCTCCTTGCTGATTGTGGCAAGCAGTTTGTCTGCCTCTTGGGCTGATCTAATGTTATGCATCTTATTGTTACACATAACCTTCAAGAATGCCGGGAATTTAAGTTGTACTAATGCACCGATCTTCTTAAAGTTGTCCATTCTTCTACCAAGTTCCCACTGCCTTTCTAGTGTGGCTTTAGAAAGGTCGGAACGAACCTCAAATGAGAAGTCCCTGGTCCTTAGCATCTTTGCTTTTAGAGCCAAAGTCAAGATTTTATCTTTTGCAGAGTAAGTGAGAAAATTAATAAGGATCTTCCTAGGCTTTACCCTATTAGGGTTGTGGCGAAATGGATCCCTATGAATTCTTTGAATGTCTCTTTCTAGAATCTCTGTTGACTCTTCGAGTGATAGGGCCTCCTTGAGCAACGAAATCATCAAGGTCTTAAGGTCTGCCCCTTCTTTCCCTTCTGGAACATTCATAACCCGCAGATTATTTCTGCGAGAATTGTTTTCAAGCATCTCCATTCTGTCGCGTAGAGCAGCTTCACCTATTTGTAGGTATTGTATTTTTATCTCTGCTGTCCCCAGATTAGTCAGTTCCTCGACAGAGCTCTCTAGGGACTCAGTTCTGGAATTTAGGAGGTCGACCTTACTCTCTAGGGTCTCACATGCATTCCTTATTTCACTTTGATTATCTGCAGAGACTGCAAAGCCCTTTTTTATATTATCTTTTAATGAAGCGAACAGGGCTTGGATCGAGGCCCCTGAGGCGTGGTTAACAGCGTCCACATGATTCTGAGCAACCGACTCTGCCCCCTCCCCTAACAGTGGTTCAGGCAGCACTTCAGAAACTACAATAGGTATAGCTCCCTGGCTGACAGGGGCCCCCTTAGGATACATATTGTCTCGTGAGACCCCCGACTACAGAGCTAGTGTAATAAATAGTGGGGTAAATATCAGAGTCACCTCTGGAGTCTTCCCCCTGCTTTGTAACGATCAGGACCTCAGGTTGCACCCTAAAAAAGGATCGTAGTGAGGGGGTAACTCTTACTTTATTATGCAAGGAGACACTTTTGTTCCTCCCTCCTTTTATACTCCTTCCCATTAACCTGATAATTTTGGAAGGCTGTACCTTCGCTAGGTGTGATAATGCTCTTGTTCCTAGCGTTTTCCAGGACCTGACCCACTTCTGACTGTGGCTCTGATATTCCACTAGCCTTCTCCTTAGTATTCTCTTTTCTATGTCCAAACGCGCTCTCCCCACGTTTCCCTCCTTTTTTCCCTCCACGCTTGATCACAACTGTCACCCGGCTATCTAGATTGTGAGACACTGCTTTATCTCCTGGGTGCTCATATTTCTCGCTGAGTATGCTGGAGGAAACCAGGGATTCCACATTTTGCACGGAGGATGCCACACGCTTACCGCCAGAAGTCTTCTTCAAGGCAGCAGGAGAAGGAAATATGGCCGGGACAGATAGCACTGAAAATTCCTCTGGAGCAGATCTAACTACCTCCCCAGCACCACCACCAGCCGCCGTCTCAAAGAACCGGCGGATGCTGGCGCTGCCGCTGCCGACCCGGAGGAGTCAGCGGGCCGCCGCTCTGCGACCGCGCCTCAACTCCAGGGCGGCTCCGTACCAGCGTGTAAGGCGGAGTGGGAGAGAAGCGCTGAGAGACTCGATGAAGGACTCGATGCACATTCAGCCGGCGTACAATTGCTCCAAATCAAAAAGTTATTGCAGTATGGGGTTCCAAAAAGCCCTTTGAGCTACTTTCCGTCCTTATCAGGTAACATTATTTACTATCTCTTACAAGGGGTAGGGTGAGTTCTCTGGACGCGAGCACCGCTCAGCTGGCAGGCAAGATGTTCTCCCCCGAACGTAGGTTTAGTTTGTCAGTGCCCATTGCAAACCTAATTGTATTTGGGCCATCAGCACTGCATTGTCCGTGTACAGAAATGCAGGTATGGAACAATTATTTATCTGGGGCAGGTCCTGGCACTGATCCACCAAGGCTTGGCCCAGCCCATTGGTGTAAAGTGTAAATAAAAACGGTGCCAGGACACATCCCTGTCTAACCCCCTTCTCCATTCTGAATGGTGCAGTGCATTCACCCTTATCCCCATATCGAACCCTTGCTTTCGCGTCACTGTAGAGCTGCCTCAGGAACTGTACTAATGGAGCTTCGACCACAATGTCTGCCAATATCTTCTACTGTTTGACATGCACTACACAGTCAAAGGCTGCTGGTAAATCATTAAACGCCAGATATAATCTGCCCTGTTTAGCCAGTGTATTCTTCCCGAATAATGTATTAAGGTTAAGTCCTTGTTCCACTGTACCTAGATCCTTTCTAAAGCCAAATTGTAGCTCAGATAGAATGTTTTTATCTTCTGCCCAATCCTGTAGCTGATTGAGCACTGTATGCCCAGCAGCCTTAACCAGGGAATCTAGCAGTGATATTGCCCGATAACACTCATGGTTTGACGGTCGCCTTTCTTGAAAATTGGAACCAATATTGATTCTGACCATGTCTCTAGGAAACCAGTGGAGCAACAGGCTGCTAATACCTGTGTTAAAAGGGGTCCCCATAAAGGTAAATTTGATTTAAAAAGGTCTACAGGGACCCCATCGGGGCCAGGTGCCTTCCCTCCCTTGCTAGCCTTGATTGCACAGTTGACCTCCTCTAAAGTAAAGCAGAGGTCTTTGGGATATTTTCCTATGGTAATTTTTCCCCTGCGACAACTGTGAAACAATCATGTCACTCTCGTCTGATATCTGTGTATACAATTTTGAAAAATGCCCCACCCATTGGCGTTCATCTATGGTAATCTCCATGGTGGGTTTATCATGGGCTATGAAGAATGACGCCTTTACAGCTCACCAGAATGCTGTATAATCACTGGTCAACGTTGCTTCATGCAGGGCGGCCCAAACCTTATCTCTCAGTTCATTTTTGCGAGCATTCAGGGCCAGTTTATATTACCCTCTACAGGCTTTTATTCCTTGACTGTTTCTTGATGGTTTCTGTAGTGCTTGTTTTAGTTTAGTATAGGCTTTTATGCATCTAGAGTCAAACCATCCTTGATTGTTCTTGTGGGCCTATTTGTTCAAACAAACAAAAGAAGGAGTATAACCGGGAGACCGATCAGAGTCTCCAGAATGCTGGACAAAGCACGAAGAATTCTCTTTTCTGTAGAAGATCCCTCACTCACCAACCTGGTTGGTGACATGCTTTATCATCGGGGTCCCACCCGGATAGCCGAGTGCCATCCGGGTGTGCTTCGACACCTGATTACAGTGGAGCGGGTAGTTTTTTGTGTGCAAGTGATTGAACAGTGGATTAAAAATGGGCCAGATATACTCGCTAGGAAATGTTATTCTGGAGCAACTGGCCGATCTTAAAAACGTTGGTAGGATACCTTCCTTGGTTAAATTGACCAGTGGTATCTGAAAGTGAAGTATAGTGCTGATAAGTGCAGTAAAAAGGTCTACATGTTTCAACCTGTATGATACTATTGTTAGGTTTTTGTCAGGACCAAATGACGTGACCCGGGCAGTGTACACACGCTAAGGTGCACCCTACCCTTGATCACTATGACCCAACCGTCTGCTCACAGTCAGGTGTCCTGTCATCCCAATTGAAGACAGGTGAAATCTGTAAAAAACAAACACAGCATTACAGGCAGACGCAATGGTAAGTATGTAATACTGTGTATTGAAGTTGAAAATGCTCCTTGTGCTCCCAGCAGAGTGCGTGGATGACACACACAACCAAAGGATTACCCCTAAAAATTACAGCGATCAAGGCGCATGGGTAATCCAGTAACCATTGCAGTTACTGAGAAATCGGTTATGACTCATTTATAACCTTAAGTAATATTGGGCGTTAATTACACCATTAGATGCCAATGCATTAGGTTTCATCCGCAGGGTATAGATTGTGCCTGTGGAAAATTCAAACATACCCACTTTCAACAATCATTCGTAGTGGGTGTTGTCGCTCTCAAACAGAATCGTGAGGGCGTGCGTAACTTAGCATGCATGCTAGATTATCTCAGCGTGAGAATGTGGTACGAACGAACAATGGGAGGAAAAAAGAAAAAATGCTTACTAAAAGGCGCGTAATCGCGTGCCTCATGGGAGTCAGGGTCGTGGTGCTTGCTCAGAAACACGAACTGGGGAAGAGTTAACAAAGTGACACGAGCGGTAAAGTTTGGTAAACTAGGTTTGGTAGGCCCCAAGCGCTGGTTATAGTTGGCGTCCCTGTCAGAGTGCAGTCTCTTGGGCGTGTGTTCACCAAGGCATCTTTCAAACTCCTTGCTTTTTTGAAGGAGAATAGGGGTTTCTCCCAATGTAAGTTCCCTGTATTAATGATAGACCAATGCTTGTTGATGGATCTTGTCATTAGATTGGATGCTGTATTGTAAGTGGTTACACATGTTAGTGGTATCCCATCATCCCTCTGTATCCTGTCTTCTAGGAGTGCCTCTCTAGGTTGATTACGTGCTCTCTTTTGGCATTTATTGAGTATTTTATCCGGATAGCCTCTGTTAGAGAGTTTGTTGGTAAAAACCTTTGCTTGATCATGATAGTCTGTGATTTTGCTACAATTTCGGCGTAGTCTGTGGTATTGGCCATAAGGGAGGTTCTCCCTCAGGGGGCGAGGATGGAAGCTCTCAAATCTAAGAAGATTGTTTCTTGCACTCGGTTTGTGGTGTGTTCTGGTTTCCAGGCATCCATTCTCCTTGGTGATTACCAAATCCAGGAAAATTATAGTGGTGGGGTCCATCGTATAGGTGAATCTCAAGTTTTGGTCACAGGTGTTGATCCATGTGCAGAATTCAATTAGAGTCTCGGAAGGTCCTTGCCAGATGACAAGGACATCGTCGATGTATCTTCTCCAGAATGCAATGTTGGAGGTGAAAGGATTCAGTGTATTCAGTATGAATCGTTTCTCGAAGTCAAAGACATAGAGCCCTGCCACACTAGGAGCAAAAGTGCTCCCCATCGAAGTACCTCCTGTTTGGAGAAAGAGTGTCCCTTCAAACTCAAAGTAGTTTCTCTTCAGAGCCAGTCTGGCACAATCCAAGATAAAATCTTTTGGTGTACTGTATGTCCAGGGAGTCTCATCTAGTGCTGTCTTTAGAACTCCCAGGGTGTCATCCTGTGGGATGCTTGTATACAGGCTTTCAATGTCAAAGGATACTAGGATGGTGTTTTCATCCACTGTGATGTCTTCAAGTAGTTTAAGCAGACTCTTTGTATCCTGTAAATAAGAGGAGGTATTTTGTACCAGGTTCTTCAGAAAGAAATCGCAAAAACGTGACAATGGTTCCAGTAGGGAACCTATGCCAGACACGATTGGTCTTCCTGGTGGGGGGATCTTATTCTTATGCATTTTAGGTAAAATGTAGAAGTATGGTGTCTTGTCCTCACTGTTGCTAAGAAAGGCCGCTTCCTGTTTGGAAATATATCCCATTGATTCTGCGTTTTCTACTAGTGATTTTATTTCTTGTTTCAGATTGTTTGTAGGATCAGATTGTAAAGGACGATAGTTCTTCTCATCGGAAAGCAATCTCTGACACTCAGCCTGGTAGGAAGTTTTGTCCTGGACTACTATTTCCCCACCCTTATCTGCTTGTTTTATTACAATGGTATTGCTGGAGCAGAATTTTCTGATGAAAATCTATTGGGTTTTTAAGCTCTGGTTTGTCTATTTGTCATAATTAAAATTACTAATTATTAATCACTAATTATTTGTTTTGTGTAAATGTTTAAACTTATCAACATGTACTAATGAGAAGAAAACCGACACGAGGGAATGCTTTCGTATTGCTATTTAATAAATGTGCATGTTTTATTAAATAAACGTTGCTGAGTGCTGTTTATTTTAAAGCATGAAACGCTTTTGAATTAATGTTTTCCTGTGTTGCAAAGGCTAGATAATTACATACACATAAGGGTATTAGTGGGGTTAACACTGTTTAATCACTATGCTGTGGTAACGTTGTTTTTGTCTCTTTTAATTAAGATGGTCTATTTTGGCCTAGAATAAAATGTCCGCCGTTTGCAGCCTGGCCTCGAGTGAGAGATTTGTGATGAGAGGGCCTTGCTGAATATGGTCAATGTCATCTGACCACAGTCTTCGCCTGGTTAAAATTTTCCGTGAGGACAGTAGCAGTGCTGGGCAAGTCTCCAAGAACCAAGAGATGTCTGAATAACCTTGGAGGACAAAGGAGCCATAAAGAATGAACTGAATGGACTCTGAAGTCATCATGTTAGTTCCGAGGAAATGTGGATGTTGAAAGATACATTATTTAGTTCCTGTTCTGTTTTTTTATTTTTGTGATTTTTTCCTGAGCGGAGATTTTCCAAATGTAGCGATGCTACATCCTTTCCTGCTCGCTCTGCTCAGCGGTTTAGCGGACGTGTAGAACATTTTATGTTTCTATAATATTGCAAGTTTCATTATAAATATTGTTAGCCTAGAGAGGGTGGGAGGCCACTTTGCCACTTCTTCCCAAACCTGCGTTGGTGAGGATCGATGCTGTGAGGACGGTGACTCTGGAGATTTCTACTGAGAGACTTGTCCTGATGACCCATTCTGACATTTAGCTAGAATAGGTAATTATGAGAAAATGATTTACTCTGATTAATTTCTTTGACTAATTTTAGATAAAGAATCATCATTTTAAATACGGTGTTGGTGATTATTTCTTGTCAATTATTGAGTACTCTATTTGATTATTGTTGTATAGATTGTTTAGATTATGACTCAGGACAATTACAATAACTAGGTCTTATCGACCTCAGTGTAGATGTGGGGTGTTTAGGAGGTTTTCTTTTCACAGGTTCAGTGCTGGTGGAGTATTTGAGTGTATGTTAGTGAAATGGGCCCTAGTGTATGGTGAGTGTATGTGCGTGTAACTGTGAAATTACTCTATCCGTGGAAGTAGGGAGATTTTGTACACCCCAATCTGCATCAATTTCCTGGTAGCAGAGTGAGGATGGTTATTGATGATTGTCTTGATCTGATTAGATTGCTTGTATATTAGCTTATTGATTATTGATTGATGTTGGTATATGTACTAATACTATATGTTGGAGTCGTCATGTTGAGTTATATGTAGTGCTTCTGGAACTTGGGAGCTAGTAGCAGTTCCGTAGTAGGGCAGAGGGAAGTATATGCTGCTCTCGGGAAAGACGGGATTGTTGGTCCTGTATGTATGCAGGAAAAGAAAACGTGTGACAATTGAAGTTGCGCGTCACATTGTCTGGGTTCGGAATCAGTGACATTGTCGTATGTTACTATTAGAAATATTTCTGGTATATAAGGAGTGCGTATGGTAGTGAAGGTTATCTGTGAAACTCTGGTCTTAAGTCCCAGGGATCCGTAAGGTTCGCCGTTAAAGCTTATCGCGGGAGAAGTAATAGGTATTCTCTGAGCTTGTTTGAGAAACTGGGCAGAGGTAAGCTGCTTGGTTAATGTGTGTTATAATTCTGTAGTGGAGCAGATTGTTCGCTGTTCTCGGGAAAAGCAGGATTCTGTGTGTATGTACTATATATTTTCTTGTATGAATGTGCGTGAATGCTCATATATTTAGTTGATTGTAAGACTCTTTGGACAAGTCCTAGAGGAAACAATTAATGAATGTATGTTAGAAGGGCAGAGTAGAGTGATGTGCTACTGTGTCAACGGGATTCTTGTGAAATAGATTTTCTTTACTATTCTGTGGTTAGCGAAGCAGACAATGGAGATGTTTATATGTTGTAACTAATAGATTTTGTAGAAATTTGACACGGAGTCTACTGAGAAATTTTGTAAAGGAGGGGTAGACGAGTGACAAGAGACAGGAGACAGAAGCGACTGCAGCGACTGCTGACGTCAAACAGACCGCGCTCTGATTGGATATTAGATCAGAATAGTGCTCGCGCTGAGATTGGTGCGTTGGTGTGAGCCGCGCAAAGATTGGAAGAGCTATTCTAGTGACGTAAACGTTCCAGGATTGGTGCGTTAGTGTGAGTCGCGCTGTTATTGGTTGAAAAATCATATTGTGCAGTTGTATTATGGAAGGGATTAGAAAGTTTTGGTAAACGTTAAAATGTATTACCAAGAAGAGAAAGAGAAAAAATCTTTGTTCAGAAAGATTAAAAATTGGTTCGACAAGGAAAAAGATGTTAAAACGGGAGAGGGTGAATTGTTACCTCCATCGAAAACGCCTGCATCCTTCATGGCTGCGAGATATGGGTATCATACCTGTATATGGTTGGAAAATTGGGTTAGGTATACCAAGGAAGATGGAGTTTTAGCATTTCCAGAACATGGTTCATTTAATCTGGCCGTGTTGAAAAATTTACGGGAAAAGATGTTATGTCTTGACCCAAGACCAAGGCCGACACAGTTCGAGGCTTTAGTGGAATGGGAAGAGGAAGTACATGAGCGAGAGAAACAGAGGTCTGGAGGCAACTATAGGTACATGTTCGGGAGGAGACATGGTCGTGAAACTCATCATGATCGAATGACGAGATGGCGAGATGCTAGTATGTCAGAGGGATTATATCCTATGAGAACAGTTGAAGAGGGAACAGAAAGGGTTCCTGAGGCAGAAGTGAGAAGATATGGAGTTAATGAATATGAGGATGAGGTTTTAAATGACATGATTTACAAAAGACCACCTCCATATAGACCAGAACCAGAAGAGAGTACACCAGTTGTTTCTCCGATAAGAGATACAGTGCGTATCATTGAGACAGAAAATGTGACACCTGAGTTAAGAAGTGGTAATCCTTTCAGAGAAAGAGAGAATAGAAGCAGTGGCGAAAATACGAGAGAATTAGCCAGAACTACATCGGAATTGACTGAAAAGATCAAAGAGCTGACAAAGAATCTAGACGCTGTTACGGTGCCCGTAACTATAGGTCCGGTTATGCCTGTGTTTGACAAGCAGAGGAAGGGTGAAAATGGTTTGGTGATTCCATATGTTGGGAATAGATTGACAAGTTTGGCTGGTCCTTCAGGAGATACAGGAAAAAGGGCAGGAAAATTCAGACATGACACATGTAGTGAAGGATTAGAGGTACAGTCTAATTCAGGACTGGATGCTGGTGAAGCTAGTTGTTCAGGGATGCCAATTTTAGAACCGCAGAAGAAAGTGGTTCCAGTGAGAAAATCTACTGAAATAACGGCTGAAGATTTGACTGAATGGATGAAAGTTCTTCAAAAGAGGGATAAAGATTCACAAGCAATTGATGTGGCTAGGTTACGTGTAGAATTAGAAGAGCTTGTTGCAGGGACAGTTCCAACAGAAATTCTAAAAAATCATCATGATGGTGAATTATTGTTTATGTGTAAAAATATCACCTGGAGAACTAAAAATACACATGACAGATTAAGAGCAATAGCAAATGACTATGGAGTTGACATTGATAAAGTGAAAGTTTTGCAGAAGTCTTACAGGATGGATTTCACAGACAAAGATATTGAAAATTTGAATGGTACTGGTAGAACAGGACAGATTAAAGAGATGATCGCTTTATTGCGAAAATGGGGCGATGTTGAGAAGTGGAAGGATAGGTGGTACAAGAAGAGGGAAGAATCAGGAGATAGGACTTATTCAGCATTTCCTGTGAGAGAGAAAGAGAAACCAGTGGATATTTATCCTATGAGAGAAATACCTGGAGGAGGATATGTACATGTTCCATGGACCAGACAGGATATTTTATCATTTACGAATGATTTCCCTCGATTGAGAGAAAAGCCCGTCGAGTGGTATAGGCAGGTAGACAGGTTTGTGAAATTGTCAAAAGTGCTGTGGATTGACCTGAATAGTCTGTTTGATATAATTGTTCCAGCAGACTTGTGGGCTGAGTGTAAAATAGTTGTGAGTTGGCCTACTGAGGAATATCCAAGAGATCAGAGAACAGGAGCACCAGATCCAGAAGTAATGAGAAAGTATGAGCAGGTGATCGTATACCTGAAAAATAAAGTACCTCCAAAAGAGACAGACTGGGTTAAAATAGATCGAACACATCAGGAAGCAAAAGAATCAGTTCATGCTTTTTACGAGAGGCTGATACTGGCGTTTAAACAATTCAGTGGAGATGAACACCTGGGTGACAAGGATTTGAGTCATTTTGTATACAGATTTGTATATGGCCTGAGACCTGAGATTAGTGAAAGAATTCGTGAGCATACTGTGGATTGGCAGAGTAAGAAAATAGATGAGATTCTGAGACATGCAAAATACTTCAGTGATGAAATTGAAGCAAAACAGAGAAAGCTGAAAGAGAAAGCAATGTGGGCACAAGTGAAAGTTGCGGAAAGACAGGAAGCACAGTTGGTGGAACAGGCGAATAATGCAGGAAATAATGCAGGGAATAGACCTAGGTATGCAGGGAAAGGAAAGGGGAATCTTGAGGAAGCTAAAAAAAAGTTCCCATGTCACAACTGTGGCCAACTGGGACATTGGAGATCTGAGTGTACCAATCCACCATTAGTGAATAATGAGGGAAAATCCTTGAATCAACAGGTGCAGAACGAGGGGAATAATCAACAGCAGCAACAACAGAAAGTTGTGAGACAGCAGAGTCAAAAGCCAAAACCGCCCTTGCCGCAGAATAGAGGATCACAAAAGTATAATCCGGATTCGGGATTCTACAATGATGAGCAGGTAAACAAACCAAGGCGTTCTAACCAGGTACAACAGTACTTGTTAAAGAATGAAGGGAGTGAGTCTGAGGGTGATTATTGACGGTGCCGAAGAGAGGAGGAAGAGTGCATACTTGGTGCAACTCTAGAAATAGACCAGGCAGGACCATTTGTGGATGGAAAAATAAATGAAGAAGGTGTTACTTTTTTGGTAGACACAGGTGCGACAAGATCAACTGTCAGGTCAACAGATATTAGAAATCTTCCTCTCTCGGATGAAGCAATCCAAGTAGTTGGTGTAGCCAATACACAAATCAGGACACGTCTTACTGAACCAGTAAGAGTACAAATAGGGAAATTTTCAGACATGCACAGATTTATCGTCTGTGACACTAGTCCAGTGAACCTGTTAGGTAGGGATCTACTTTGTAAGATGAATTGTACAATTTTTTGTACACCGGATGGAATAGCTTTTGAAACACCAGATGAGGATGTTTTGTACCGAATGACTCTAGAAAATAGAGAGAGTGAGTTAATTGGTGCATATGCTGTGTTTGATCCGGAGGATTTGCCTCAAGAGCTGAGAGACACAGTGAAAAGGACAGTTTGGGATTTTACTGGAGAGGATGTGGGATTGATGAATAATGTAGATCCTGTGAAAATTTCAGTGAAAGAGGGAATTACTTATCCTAACATTCCTCAGTACAAAATGACACCAGAAATAATTGAGGGAATAACTCCTATAATTGAGAAAATGATTCAGCAGGGAGTTCTGAGAGAACTACTGAGTAGTCCGTGTAATTCACCGATAATGGGGCTAAAGAAGCCTAATGGGAAGTTCAGGATTGTACAAGATTTGAGAAAAGTTAACCAAATTGTGGTGGCATGTTGTCCTATTGTGCCAAATCCATCAGTGATTTTGTATCAGATTCCACATGATGCTGAGTGGTATACAGTGATTGATTTGTGTCATGCTTTCTTTTCAATTCCATTGCATCATGACAGCCAGCCGATTTTTGCATTTAGATTTGGCCAGCGTATTTTAGCATGGTGTCGTATCCCACAGGGGTATACAGAGAGTCCTTCGATATTCAATCAGTTATTGAAAAAGTCATTGGAGAGTTTGATCATGCCTGAAAACTCAGTACTAGTGCAGTATATTGATGACCTACTTGTGGCATCAAAGACACGTGAAGCTTGTGAAGTAGATACTATAGCTTTACTGAATCATCTGGCAGATGGAGGGTTAAAAGTATCTCCAGCCAAATTGCAATTCTGCAAGAAAGAGGTGCATTATCTTGGACACAATATTGAAAAAGGTCTGAGAAAAGTGACTGATGACAGGATCAAAATCATCAGGGGAATGAAGGCCCCAAAGACCCAGAGGGAAGTGAGAATGTTCCTGGGAATGGTGGGTTATTGTCGTCAGTGGATAATTAATTTCTCGCTGATAGCAAAGCCACTGATTAAGCTGACTAAAAGTGAGATGACAGACCCATTGGAACTAGATGGAGAACAAATGGCAGCATTTGAAGAGTTGAAAAGCAGAATGTGTGAAGCCCCTGCTTTGGGTATGCCAGAGTATGAAAAGGAATTTGAATTGTACTGCAGTGAGAGAAATGGATGTGCACTTTCAGTGTTAATTCAGAAGCATGGATTACTGAGAAGGCCTATTGCGTACTTCTCATCGACACTTGACCCTGTAGCTGTAGGTTTACCAGGTTGTTTGAAATCTGTGGCTGCAACATGCAGAAGCCTAGAACAGAGTGAGGGAATCATAATGGGATATCCTGTAAGGGTATTCGTACCTCATAATGTGGCAATTCTTTTGACAAGAAGCAGAACTCAGTACATGTCACATAGTCGGTTGACTAAATATGAGAAAGTCATTCTGGGAGCATCAAATGTGACTTTGGAGAGATGTGTGAATGTGAATCCAGCGACATTGTTGCCGGATATTGAAAATGTGGGTGTGAAAACAGAAGATGATCACAATTGTTTGGATGTGCTTGATTATTGTACAAAACCGAGACCAGACATAAGGGATCTTCCCTTGCATGAGAGTGATCATGTGTTGTTTGTGGATGGATCATGCCTGAGGAATGATGAGGGTGTGCTATGTGCAGCATATGCAGTGTGCAAGGTTTCAGAAGTAATGGAAGCATCATCATTGAAAGGAGTGAAATCTGCGCAAGTTGCTGAATTAGTGGCATTGACAAAAGCTTGTGAAATTGGGAAAGATTTGAGAACGACTGTGATGACTGATAGTCAGTATGGATTTGGAGTTGTGCATGACTTTGGCCAACTTTGGCTGCAAAGAGGTTTCTTAACGTCGAGTGGGACTCCAATAATGAATGCTGAAGTGATTGGAAAATTACTTGAGGCGATACAGCTGCCTAAAGAATTAGCAGTTGTGAAATGTGCTGCTCATGGACAAGGAGATGATTTTGTGACAGTTGGCAACCGATACGCAAATGACATTGCTCAATATTGCGCCAAGAATAACCAATCAATTAATCGGGAACGAGAAGGTGAAATGTCTTTTTGTTCTGTGATGTTTACTAATGTCTTAGAGACGTGGGATGAAGTGAAACAGTTGCAGGATGAGGCAGAGGAGGAAGAAAAGAAAGATTGGATCAAGGTAGGTTGTGCCCCAAGAGAGACAGATCATGTTTGGGTCTATAGAGATGGCAGACCAGTAATGCCGAACTCCATGCTGTCAGCAATGGCAAGGATGTATCATGGCCAGGGACATTTGGGAAGGGATGCAATGATCAGGTCTTTTAAACAAACCTGGTACAATGCAAAGTTCAGGACAATTGCAGAAAGTAGTTGTCAAAGATGTTTGATTTGCCAGCAATTTAACACTGGGAAAAAGACAGTGGTGAGTCTGGGAACAATAGGCAGAGAAGGAGGTCATTTTACAAGAATGCAGATTGATTTCATTGAAATGCCCCAAGTGAACAGACTGAGGTATGTACTAGTGGTAGTCTGTTTGTTTTCAAGATGGGTTGAGGCCTATCCGACTAGGAGAAATGATGGAGTAACAGTGGCAAAGTTACTGTTAAGAGAGTTGATTCCTAGGTACGGATTTCCGGTAACGATTGAGTCTGATAGAGGTGGACACTTCTATAATGAACTCATGAGTTTGATTTGTGAAGCATTAAGCATACAGCAGAAGCTACATTGTGCATACAGACCAGAGGCTTCTGGTGTTGTTGAGCAGATAAATGGCACAATCAAGAACAGGATTGGTAAGATGTGTTTAGCCACTGGTATGAAATGGCCGGATGTCTTGCCTCTAGTGCTAATGACTATTAGATCTACTCCAGATAGAACTACTGGTTTAAGTCCGCACGAAATCATAATGGGACGTGCAATGCGACATGCATATGTACCTGTCAATAAGTTGATGACAATAACTGATGACATGATTTTGGATTACTGTAAAGGCCTGGCTGACGCAGTTCATTCTGTGTTTCACCAGATTGGAGAAGAAGCTACCACACTTGGGAAGAAGCAAGCTCATGATCTGAGTCCAGGGGACTGGGTAAGGATTAAAGTTCACAGAAGAAGAAATTGCTTGGTTCCAAGGTGGGGAAGACCAAGACAAGTCATTCTAACTACGACAACTGCGGTGAAGTGTGCTGGTGTGAAAAACTGGGTACATGCGAGTCATACTCTGAGAGTTCCAAACCCAAAAGATGGGACTGGTAGAGAGTATTTTGAAGAGTCAGATTCCAGTGATGATGAAGACCCAGAACCAGTGAGAAAAAATCAAAGTTCAGGAAAAGAAGCAGAAAAGGCTTCAAGAGAACCATTGAGAATCTCAGAAAGGAGATAAGATTCTGAAAGAGAGCCTGAAGTTCCAAAAAGCAGTGGAGGAAAAAGAAAAGAAAAGAGCAGTTCCACAGAAATTACTCCTGAATCAGAAGAGGAGGAGATTGAAGAACCACTTGAGATTATATCTGAAGAAGTAGGGTCAGAAGAAGATAGAGAGGGACAGATTGCGGAAGACACCCGAGGAGGTGTAGGGAACATTCTTGACAAGCTAGGTGAAGGGACAAGTAGACAGCAAGAAGATTGCGTGTCGGAGACCCGAGGAGGGACAGAAGTAGGGAAGTCTCAAATAGTGGTGAAAAAGATTGTGGAGCGAAAGAAAACTGCTGAAGAACAAGAGGCATTTGAAACAGAATCGGATGAAAGTGAGAATGGAAAATCAGAGGGTCGAGTTCTGAGAAAGAGAACTTGGATTGGAGAAAGAAATAATACAGAAACAAGACCGAAAAAGGTTGTAAGAGGAGATTTTTGGCCTAACAACAGAGTAAAGAGGCTGAGATACAGACTGATAAGAGGGAATACATCGAAAGCTGAACAAGTGAATGAAGTGTCGAGTCAAAACGAAGTAAAGAGGAAGGAGCAAAAGGAGTCAAGAGAACCTGAGGAGATAAAGAGAATTAGAAGACCCAACCAAAAGTACAGATCACCGGAATGGTCTTATGTGGCACTGTCTGAAGAAGGAGAAGAAGAAACAGTGAATCGAGACAATCCGGAGGGGATCTTGAGAAAAGTGGTTGAGGAAAAGGAAGAATCTGTTGGAATCTTAAAAGTTATCCTGACTGACATTGGAGAAGAGTCGGATGCACAGGATGTTGTTGATGATCTGATACAATTTGATGTTGCTGAAGAAGAAGGAGTGAAAAGTGATGAATATCCAAATTGAGTGAACAAAAGAAATCACTTGGAGAAAAGTGAGAAGGAAAGTCTGAAATTCAGCTGTCTGAAGTAATCCAAAGTTCTAGAAATTTCAGTAGTGGAGTAGTAGAGGCTAAGTCAAAAGACAAGGTCAAAGTAGTAAAATGGCTAATATAGAGAATAATCAAAGTAGATGTGCCTTCTTAAGAAGATGGTGTAGAATGTGCTGCTGCTGTACTGGATTATTAATGCTACTATGGGGTGTTTTAGCTTTATTAGTTACATTTAGAGTTTCAATAGGTACATTTGAAATACATACTGAGAATGAGACAAATGTGGAGAAGAGTTCGCAAAAAGTAGTTCCAACTAGAATTAGTAATACTTACATGTATAAAGATAGGTCAATTAATGATTTTTCTAGTAATGTTTTTTCAAAGTTGCTATACGAATATGTGAAAACAATGGAAGTTAGGGATTGCTATGTTTGTATGCAATTACCTGCATCCGTTTCAGAGGGTGTTACTTATCACCATTTACCAGCTACGTATGGAATTTCTTGTAGTGTATTAAGTAGTGTTTTTTATTTGTTAGGGAAAATAGATTATAAGATGTCTAACAAAGATAGTATTTTTGGGCACTTGCCAATGAACAAAGAGCTGAATCCAGCTAAAGAAGCTAACATTTTTGGTGAGATTTTTATTGAGAAAGAAGAATTAACATTAGATTACATTTTTAAGAATAATTTAACTTGTAGTTTGGAAGAAGAGGAGAAAGCTTTCCTAAACATAGTGGAGGAAAGGAGATTGAGTATGCATGAAAAGGCAGGGAAATATAAAGTGAGTGAGACAATCTGGGACATTGAGATGGGAAAAGAATTGAGAAATGGAGCTAGTCCAACTTTAGCTTTAGATGCACCACAGAAGGGTAAGCTGTGCATTACAAGAGGGAAATCCCAATATGATACATATTTTGTTGGGACTAGTGAATGTCATGATACATACTTGATTGCAACAGGATGGGGTTTCAGAGGTGGAGAAGATACAATTTTTCCAGGAGTGTATTATGTTTGTGGGAACAAGGCTTATTACAAGTTGCCTGACCATTGGTATGGCACGTGTTATGTGGGCCTGGTCTTTCCAAAGATCTTTCATATAGATAGAATAGAAGATGTAGAACATATTAATTTACTAATGCGCTTCAAGAGGGAAACTTGGTCTGAAATAGTGGGTGACATTTTTGGAGCTTTGATTCCAGCAGTGGGAATTTCTTTGAATGCTTATGGGATTCGGAAACTGTCAACAGTGGTGGATCGCTTATCGACAAATACCGCTGGAGGGTTTCTTTTGGTGAATACGGAACTAATTGCCGTACGTGCCATGTCTATGCAAAATAGACTTGCTCTTGATATTCTATTAGCTAAGGAGGGTGGAGTTTGTGGAATGCTGAAAGTTCAACATTGTTGCACTTACATTCCATACGAAAGCAAAGACCTGAAGGTCTATATCAAAAATATTACTGATTTGCATGAAGAATTAGTACCACTTGAAGCTGAAAGTATTTGGACTAAAATAGCTAATAAAATAGTTGCTGTTAAGAGTTTTATTGCAAAAATAGGTAGTACTATTATAGGTAAGATATTGTTTCCTTTAACTTGTATAATTGTTGCTTTATTGATGTTGAGATTGGTGTGTTTGTGTTGTAAAAACAGGGGAGGGAAAAATAAATTAATTAAAAGAAACAATGAAAAGAGAAATAAAAGGTTGAAAAGAGAACCACAAGAAATTGAATTAGAAGAATTAAGGGAGAGTGTCTATTTAGAAACAAAGAGGGATGATGAAAGAGTGTCTGGTGTGTAGTGTTGTGTAAGGAGAAAAAGACATTTCCAATTTCTCCTAAAATGGGACTAAATTTCACTAAATTTTTTTTTGGGGTTATTTGGTGATAAAATCACCAAAGGGGGGATTGCTGGAGCAGAATTTTCTGATGAAAATCTATTGGGTTTTTAAGCTCTGGTTTGTCTATTTGTCATAATTAAAATTACTAATTATTAATCACTAATTATTTGTTTTGTGTAAATGTTTAAACTTATCAACATGTACTAATGAGAAGAAAACCGACACGAGGGAATGCTTTCGTATTGCTATTTAATAAATGTGCATGTTTTATTAAATAAACGTTGCTGAGTGCTGTTTATTTTAAAGCACGAAACGCTTTTGAATTAATGTTTTCCTGTGTTGCAAAGGCTAGATAATTACATACACATAAGGGTATTAGTGGGGTTAACACTGTTTAATCACTATGCTGTGGTAACGTTGTTTTTGTCTCTTTTAATTAAGATGGTCTATTTTGGCCTAGAATAAAATGTCCGCCGTTTGCAGCCTGGCCTCGAGTGAGAGATTTGTGATGAGAGGGCCTTGCTGAATATGGTCGAAGTCATCTGACCACAGTCTTCGCCTGGTTAAAATTTTCCGTGAGGACAGTAGCAGTGCTGGGCAAGTCTCCAAGAACCAAGAGATGTCTGAATAACCTTGGAGGACAAAGGAGCCATAAAGAATGAACTGAATGGACTCTGAAGTCATCATGTTAGTTCCGAGGAAATGTGGATGTTGAAAGATACATTATTTAGTTCCTGTTCTGTTTTTTTATTTTTGTGATTTTTTCCTGAGCGGAGATTTTCCAAATGTAGCGATGCTACATCCTTTCCTGCTCGCTCTGCTCAGCGGTTTAGCGGACGTGTAGAACATTTTATGTTTCTATAATATTGCAATTTTCGTTATAAATATTGTTAGCCTAGAGAGGGTGGGAGGCCACTTTGCCACTTCTTCCCAAACCTGCGTTGGTGAGGATCGATGCTGTGAGGATGGTGACTCGGGAGATTTCTACTGAGAGACTTGTCCTGATGACCCATTCTGACATTTAGCTAGAATAGGTAATTATGAGAAAATGATTTACTCTGATTAATTTCTTTGACTAATTTTAGATAAAGAATCATAATTTTAAATACGGTGTTGGTGATTATTTCTTGTCAATTATTGAGTACTCTATTTGATTATTGTTGTATAGATTGTTTAGATTATGACTCAGGACAATTACAATAACTAGGTCTTATCGACCTCAGTGTAGATGTGGGGTGTTTAGGAGGTTTTCTTTTCACAGGTTCAGTGCTGGTGGAGTATTTGAGTGTATGTTAGTGAAATGGGCCCTAGTGTATGGTGAGTGTATGTGCGTGTAACTGTGAAATTACTCTATCCGTGGAAGTAGGGAGATTTTGTACACCCCAATCTGCATCAATATCACATGATCTCAAACTTTCCAGAGCAGAGTTTTCTTCTTTACTCATATTTTGAAATGGTTGTTTAGGGTCTAAGCTTTCGATGTCATTAAAAACCGCCTGTTCAAATGTGTCGATCTCCACTGGGATCATATGAGGCGGAGTGGTGAAGGTAGATTTCACACGTAGTCCAGTTTCATTTAAATCCTCCAGAGGTGGTTCGCTTTGTTTCTCAAAAAAAGCCTTTAATCGTAATTTCCTGAAAAAGCCTGCCAATTCACAGTGGAGTTGGAACTTGTCGAGGCGTGTGGTTGGGACGAATCCTAAGCCTTTGTTGAGGACCTTTTCTTCCATGGTTGACAAAGGTCTAGTTGCAAGATTGGTAACTAGACCCTGCTGTTGCTCGTTCCTGCTTGGGGTTCTTTCATGGTTCTGCTCCGTGTATAGCTGTCCACTGGGTGCTCTTCCTCCCAATGTACTTAATTTGCACCCTTCCTTCTTCCCCTTCCCCTCTGGCCTCTGCCTAAAAAAGGTGGTCTGTAGGCGTTAGGGGGAAACAATGGTTGTGGGAATGGTGGTTGCCATCCATACATCGGGTATGGTTGTTGTGGATTGTATGGGCCCTGAAACCCGGGTGGTGGGTGTGTGCCATACATTGGCCAATTGTTCTGTGTTCTGTTTTTCCCTCTCTGTCTTTGTCTCCCACTCCCAGTACTGGAATTACTACTACCAGACGAGTCAATACTGGAAGCGTCTGAGTCTTGATCAGATCTTTGTGGTGGTGTGTACTCTGGATCCGAGTAGGGATAGGTTTTAACATAAGAGAACCTTTTAAGGTCTTTTTGGAATTTTTGCACCTTCTGCTGGGTAAGATTGTCCTTATACTCATTGATCTCTTTGTTAAGTTCATCTAGTCTTTTCTTATACCCTGTGATGGTGCTTTTTATGTGACCTTCAGTTAGTTGGATTTCTACTAGCATTGTTTCAGAGAGGCGCAGGGCAGTCTTGATGATCAGCACAATCCAATCGCGTGTGCAGTGCCACGCGATTTGTGCCCAGTCCTTTCTAAATACCGGATCTTCAAGAAAGATCCTAGGTGCATTAGTGACCAGTAGGCCTTTGGGTGCCATGTTGTTCCTTAGATATTCCTTCAAAATGGTCCCATGTAGTATTGTTCTAATTCGATTTCTTTTCATTTCCGTCAGTTTTTCCCAATCCGTGGTTTGTGAAATTGTCTGTGCAATGCTGGCTTGTTTGTTCTCCACTCTTAAAGCATTCTTTATTTAAAGGGGAAATCTGGGCATAGGATTCTAAAATATCAGCATGGGCAGTTGTTTCCTCGAGGTAAGTTAGGAATAGTGATTGACAGTTAGCCAGAATTATCTTTGTAAATTTAATGGGTTCTACCTTAGACCACCGTAGGGAGTACTTTTTACAAAAATAATATCCATTCTGTGATTTAGTTGTTATTTCCTACAGGACTGGAGTAAAACAACAAAAGGGCAACCAATGGTGGGTGGGGGGTTCCTAAGTGTGTGATGGTAATACTCTCAAGAACGAAATTCTTGAGAGGATTATATGTATAACCAACCCGTTGTTTCGGGTGGGAAGGGAAAGAAACCCTTTTCTTTTAATAGCCCTCACTCACTCTAATAGTGACTTGCTTCATCTAAAATAGGGAGGACATGTCCTGTCTACTCTTGTGACTGAGGACCTCTCTACCCACCCGGGACCCCCCTGATCCTAGGATTTTGTGTATCAGATTTTCTCACCCTAGGGAGTAGCCATTTATTTTATTCAAGGCTATATCCAGAACCAGATATTCTGAATTGTCATGAGTCTTTATCACATTTCTAGGGAGAGAGAACGTTACGCTCAAAGGAAAGTGGTCACTCTTGTGTGTTCTAAAGCCTTTGAGTCTACTTGAATGTCTATTGAATAAAATTATAAAATCAATAGTCGATTTCATAGCTCTCCCATTGAAGGTGGGAACTGTGGATATATATTATCATCAGCAGATAGTATTCCACAATTAAACCCACCAATGAGTGGACACAAAGCAGTATTAAAATCCCCACACCAAATAACAAACACAGCTTTTACATTTTCATTATGCAGCTTGTTGAGATCACTGTTTAGTTTTTTCGAAGCACCCACAATTTGGTCAGGAGGAGCATTATTATAAAAGTTTATCAATATAATAAGATGGTATTTGTCAATGTGTATGTTAATCAATTCATAATCTGGCACATGCATCAACCAAAAATCAAGTCGCAAAAATACCGAATCGCTAAAATCACCCGTTAGCGATTGGCAAAAAACGATTCCCAATGCATCAACCCAAATCGGGAAAAAATAAAGAATCGCTAAATAATATCCCGCAAAAATAACGAATCGCTAAAAGAAGCCCCGTCAAAATAAAGGGTCGCAAAACACAAAAATCGCAAATATCGAAAATCACTAATAGCGCCCGGCAAGTGCCAATCGCAAAAGACTAATCACTGATGAATGCATCAAATTCGCTAATACCGAAAATCCCAAAAATCGCTAATTAGCATGAGCAGATGAAGGGGAAACAGAACCTGGAGGTAAAGTTTCATTTTAAATAAAAAAAAATTAAAAAAATACTACATGTGCCACAGATGCTACCAATCAGTAAGCCATTCAAATAGGGCCAGGAGACCCTGTTTCCTTGCACAAAATGGCAGCCCTCTACGTGCTTGCAAGGAGGATGCAAATCCATGCAGCAGGACAGCGCAGGAGAAGGGTCCAGGAGAGAGTCTTCAGAGTGCGCATCACATTGTTAGGACAAAATGAGGATGAGGTTTACGACAAGTATTGTCTCAATCGAGCCATGATCATGCGCCTAAATGGAATTAAAAGGCAGATTGATTAACAGTATAATTTATATGTAGGGCATAAGTCAAATGATGAACTTATTATGGGAAACTTAGGTACGCGTTTTCCAAACTGAAATTAAGTTCTAAAATTCGAGTTTAAATCGTTGTTTCCGTTGACGAGTATAAACGAAAATGTAACGATACTTTCCCTGCTTTACTGGCCTTGCAAAAGCACCAGCAATTGCATAAATGCAATAGACATGCGACATGAGTTAGAACGCTACAAACGTTTTTAAATAAACTAGCCGGCCCATTCTCCCAAATAGTTCATTCACGTCTCCATGAGTCCATCACCTCAGTCCATATTTTCCATTAAGTAACCATTTTATTAATTCTGTGAGTGGTGTCAGAAATACTACATAGTTAAAAGCCTTCTCATTTAATACTTTTAGGCAATGTGACCCCCGCAAGTCTCTGCTGCCATTGGTTCGACCGCTTTATGAGGAAACCCTTTATAAAAATGAATACCGCTCAATGTCACTCTCACCGTGCAGCTACATCCTGCCAAAAGAGGACTTACATATGCTGTTTTTGAAGGATCCAAACATTCTGAGTTTTTCCTTAGAATTTCTCTTGTCACTTTTTCAAAAACAGATGTTATGTGAAGTATAGCTTTCGATTGCAAGCTATAGAAACTCGATAATTTGCCTTTTGCCAGATTCATCATTTTTTTGTTATTTGGCGGGGAAGCTATGGAAATCATACTTGTTTTCCAAACCTGCTTGATCATCAATATTTTGCAGAAAATATGCCTACAAAATCCTTTTTGCAGAGTCACAATGGTAGCACTATGGGTCGGAGTGACCAGTCATCCAGTTTAGGTGACCTCATTATGCGCAAGTAACAGAGAATAACAGACAATCTCTAGCCATCTGTTACGCCATTAGTGAAATCATGGAGAGCAGCCATTCCCCTCGTCACTGCGACACAGGGGTCTTCATTTAGATTGCTATCAGAACAAGCATGTGAATGCAATAGGTCTCGCATTTACGCTAGTTTGAGTTTGAGCTATTGACATTGTAAGTGACAATGCCTTTTTTTTTTGTTTTCGTTTTTTAAAACATAAATAAAACGGCATTGTCATTTATAATGCCAATAGCTCAAACTCGCATAAATGCGAGACCTCTTGCATTGCAAATGCTTGTTATATTTTGGATCCATTTCACAGGGGAACAAAAAATAAACGAAAGGCGGAAAGAGAGGCTGAGAACTATTCCTTGAAGTCACAGTTTTCAGTAAGTGAGGAGGAACTAGTCATAAGGAGAGGGAATAAGTGTAAGAAAGAGAGAGGGCAGCTGCCAACGGCAGAGCCGAAGTGGACACTGCCCCTGTCTCCTTCTCTGCCCGCCCCGAACTGCAGGAACGCCAAGCCTTCTCAGCAAAGTTCGAGTCTGGCGGGAGGCTCAAACATCCTGATTCTGGGAAAATCACTCAATTTCCCTGTGCCTAAAAATGAATATGTGCGTTTGTAATACAACTGGTGGTGCTCATTTAAAGTGCTTTGATACCTTCGTGTGAAGTACACGCTATATAAAACTGCAATTTCTTTCCATTTCTGGATAGCCCCTAGCACCTGGCTTCTGCAAGGCTCGCGGCGCTCCGCCCACACTCCCGTTTAACTCCTTGGGATCGCGCGCCCTGTCTGTGATTGGTCGTTGCCTGGGTGGGGGTGGGCTCTATTGACACCAGGTGGTCTTAAGTGGCCCACGCTGCAGGAAACGGTTTGCTGCTGCTTTGTTCGTGCATCGCTGAAAGCAGAGGAACCGCGAGCATGGCGAGGGTCGC
Organism: Triturus cristatus; assembly: GCF_964204655.1. Classification (NCBI taxonomy): domain Eukaryota; kingdom Metazoa; phylum Chordata; class Amphibia; order Caudata; family Salamandridae; genus Triturus; species Triturus cristatus. The sequence goes on from NC_140592.1 coordinate 1,008,475,516, forward strand.
GAGGTCTATGCAAAGGGAGAGTGAGGGACTGAGTGTGAGATGGCCACGTGTGCCTGGCTGGTAGGTATTGTTCCTGGCTGTGATAGCCCGCTCCCTTGTGTTTGGCTGGCCAGGTCGGGGTGTGGTGAGCATGACTTGATCGGAGTGCTGCGCATGAAGGTTACATAAGTGGGCCCATGGGTGTAGGGTCTGGGGGACTTAGCCCCCCATATTTTGTAGGGGGGGGGGGGTTCACAAGTTACAAGCGAGATGGACCTGGGGGCTGAGGTTTAAAGACAGCGATTTCTTCGGGAATACAAGTTAAACTTAAGGCGTTATCTTTGAAACGGCCTCCCCCTAAGACAATTGGCCGAGCTGTAACTGTAGAGCTACGTTCATTCTAGTTCTAGTTGGTGCTCACAATGTCAGATGTATACGTGGTGACGCATGTTGTTCATGCGGTAGCTGTAAAAGTCACGCATAAACAGAAGTGTTTTGGCTACCAGGGATGTAATATCATAGGGGCATTGCGCGGGGATTCTTGTCTGATGGCACCCTGTGCAGAATCCTTGTGCTTCCTCTGGAGTGGGTGCATTCAGTGGATTTACACAGGAATTTTATGGGGATGAAAAAAAACTGTAGGTTTCTCAGAGGCGTGACCGATGTAATTAAGGACGTTGCTTAAAGACACGCAAGTTCAAGTCTGCGTTTAGCATAGTTTGCCACTAGACTAGTATTTTGCTGCTGCTTTCATTACCTGCAGATATATACTACAAGTAACGTTAGAGCTTCAACGAGCTAGGACTATTGGCTTTGTCAATGCTTGTTAGTTGCATGAGATAAATAAGCAACAACTATGGCGTCGTTGTACATAAACTTAAAAATGCTGCAAGTTGTGATATGGTCAGACCGTGAAAGCAACATAACGAGTATTTTTGAAGTTACTTCAGTGGCAGTGAAGGGTGTTAGTGCGGCAGAATTGATTTTTTGTTTTTGTTTTCTTGCTGACGTAATTACTGTAATGCACCGACAGAACTGTTTTACATACCTAGTGTTGGATGGGGATTTAAAGACTAGTTAATTCTTCTCCTGCTGAAGGATCTTAAGCGGATGCACTAATTGCTCCTACTCAAGGGGCACTGCAGGCCTCTGTGCACATGCCAATCTATGTAGCATTCATGATCTGTTCAAATGGACAAGTTAGGATCAATACTCTTAATGCTTCAGTAGAAGTCAGTGAGGCCATTCTGAGCATATGTATACAAATGAGCTAGTGGGATATGTCCCCTTTGGCAAGGACACCGGACTCTTATGGTTGTGCTGGCAGTGCTACCCCTCCTACACAGTAGTAGTATTACTTATCAAATGTGGCGTGGGACATGCTATTTTCTTCAGTGTGCCATAGTCGGAGAGTTTATATCCACATGTAAGTGTACCATTTTATAATAGTTAATGAAATGGCTCTTGTGGAAACTATTGGTAACTTGTGTCCTCTTCTCAAGGAAAGAGGAATGTCAATAACTTTAGGACAGTCATGCAGCAACCTCTGTACACCATTCCCAGGTTGTTTTTGACACCTTTAAGGACCCTGTCCTTGACATGGGAGTCAAGCTCATTATTGAAGCCAGAGGTGCCACAGGTCAAGAACGTTTGTTTGTATTCTCGAAATATGTTCCGGTTTGATGCCCTTCCCCAAGATTGTCCTCAGACCCATTTCTTGATGGCATTATTACATGTGTCTGATACACCCATTAAAACTGCGTTTAGTTAGCTACCATTTTCATCATCACACAAACGGTCTAAATGTATGGTCTGTACCACAAGAGTTGATGTTTCAAGTCAGTAACAGTCTGAGGCCCTGCCAGGAACCATGAAGGGCATAGAAACCATGCAGTGGGTGTGGTACATATTCATAAAGGGTTACAGCATAGCCTTTACAGTCAGTGTTGAAGGCTAACCATACTCAGTCTATGGACTAAGGTTAGCCAAACCGTATGATTCAAGTTAAATAGTTTATAAGGTATAAGCCACTGCTTACTCAACGTGACCTGATTACATCTCTTGACCTCCACCCACCTGAAGTCCATTCAATTGGTAATCATTTACAACAGTTTAGAGTACGCTGTCTGCTTCTGATTTGGTCCATATCTGTGCTTAGTCTTGACTCCTTTGGGAGTGCTTCCCCCTGTGGAGTCTAAATCGTGCCCCTCAGCTCTCCAGTTCACTTTGACCGGACAGGGTCTAATTGGGCACTTTGTGATCAGTGGCACGGGTGCAGGTCTTGCCTGGTCATCGGAGCCAAAAAGGGAGAATGACCAAGGAGAAGTAAGGTAGTCTGTGACTGGAATGCATGCAGGTTCCCATCAAACAGTAAGTTTTTGAAAAATATAAGTAATACATGATAGAAATAGGTATACTTGTGTATGTTTGTATGTATGTGCTTATGGGTGTATGTTTGCACATGTTTGTGTAAATGTAGTCTTGCGATCTCACTCCCTGGAAATTATGCTGGCCCTGGATTAATACTGTTAGATCATTTCATATTGCATGCTTGGCACAATGGTGGAAGCCCTGGTAAATGGTATCCCTTAAATACTAATGGTGATTCTTAGCATTTTGTGGTTGATTGAATAATGGTACCCACCCTTGAAAACATGCTGGTCCCGATTTAAGTATGGTAACTCTGTGCATGTATTGTGGGAATCAGTGGCATGCTTTGTCCCTCCTTTATCCCACGTCTGTCTGCAGCACTAGCTTTCTCACGGAACAGAGCAACTGCCATATGTATGGGACCTTTTATATAAATAGACATACAACATATGCCTGTCATTTGCCAGAGCTCACATCAGGCCCGGTTCTAGAGGGTGGGCCAGGCCCACCCAAACATGTGCCTGTCCTACCCAAACATGAGCCTTGGCCCTTGCAGTGAATCTGCCACCGATGTAAAACTATAAAAAAAATCAGATAACTGGTGACTTATGATCCTGCTGCAGAGCAACCATTTGTCTGGTAGTTTTTAAATGCTGATAAACTGAATTTTATGGGAATAGCTCAGTGGGTTTCTGCCTCAGATATCCTTGTATTACTTGCAGTTCAGAAATTACTATCCTAACATAGGACAGAGACCTATGAACTGCCATCAAAGAGCTGCATACAAACTTCGCTTTTTCGTGTTGTGATAGTTAGAACATCTCCAGTCTTTCATTATTCTAATGTTGCTAAAGAGTTTGTTTGGCCAGTTATACATTTTAATCAGTAAAGACAAACCCCAACCACTGGAGTGCTCTTTAAAATCCTGAGTTTGTGCTAATCCAGACCAAACCCTCGTAAAATATATTGCCCTCTAGTATGGATGATGATTTCTACACCGTGTAATCCTCATTGGCTTATGTGACATTCCCCGTAGACTGATTTATGGTCTTTGTATAACGTGTGGTGTTATGTAAAGTACTGTGACACCCTACACTGAGTAGCGCTATACAACAAATGAAATAGATATGAGGGGGGCAATGGAGAGATGAGCACTGGTGGAGGGTGGCAGTGAGGGAATCCGAGAAGGTCATGGGGTGGGAGTACTAGAAAACTAGAAAATGAGTTGGAGAAAAACAGCCATTTGTGCTAACGTTTTCACCTGTAACTTCTAATTATGGCAGATGTTTGAAAGCATTATACTGTTACATCAGCTGGACCTTTTTGGTTGTGGGGATATGAGTTGTAGGTTCACCAAGAACCCGACGAGCCCAGAGCCAATTACTGAGCAGCGTATTGCAATGTTCTTTATTATGTACCAGGTATATAGCAATTAATTTGGTAAAATATATATATAGTGAAAAATCAGGATGAAAGACACCTATGAATTTCTGAAATTGTAATAAAATATAGTTTAGAAACAGTAGCTATTTGCGCACTTACAGAATTGTGAGTACTCATACTAGCATGAGAATTATGGGACATTTTTCAAAGTGACTTCTTTTTTACACATTGTCTTTTATTTGGAAGGCAGAAGTGCATCGATAGGTAACAGTTGCTCTACAATTCTGTTGCACCAAGTCTCCTAATAAAAATCCTATCTTACTTGTGTGGGTAGGCCTAGTACCAGTCACAGGAAACTGCCTAAAACGCAATGTTGACACCACATTTTCACAGTGAAAACTCACCCTTTTTTTGCAAAGTGTCTAGCTATAGATTTTGAACCCTAGCACTGCCAGCGCCTATGAAAACCTAGCAAACCTACATTTATGAAAACTAGACACCCAGGGGAATCCAGGATGGGGTGGCTTGTCTGGCTCTCACCAGGTTCGGTTACACCGAATACCTTTCAAACCTCAAACTTTGTAAAAAAAAACAAATTTTCCTCAATTCTGTGGTGGAAAGTCCTGGAATCTGCGTGGATCCACAAAATTCCACCCACGCTGTATTCCCTAAAGTCTTCTGAGAAAAATAGTACCTCACTTGCGTGTCAGGGTCAGGTACCCGTGGCAGGCAAGGGCACTAAACTTATTGAGGAGAAATCAAAATTACCTATCGCAAAACAACCTGGTTTTGCAGGGGGGGGGTGTGTCACCTGGGTTTTTGGCCCCAGGCTCAGCGGCCACCTTGGGAAACAATCAAACCCACACATTTCTGAAAACTAGATACCTGGGGGAGTCCAGCGAGGTATGGCTTGCGTGGATCCCCCAACTTTTTCCTACCAAGAATCCCCTGCAAACTTCAAATTTATTTTAAAAAGCACCTTTTCCACATTGTTGTGTGGAATCACTGTGCCGGCACAAATATCCTACCCCAGTGTTCCCTTCAGTCTCAAAGTAAAATTTTACTTCACTTGTGTGGGTGGGGCAAGGGCCTGTGACTGGGAAGAGCCAAAAACATAGGGATTAAGGCTATAACACACAGAATTCTAAGCACTACATTTTTTTAGTATACGATTTAGCCAATTCTGCATTGGACACCCACACAAGTGAGATCATTTTACTTGGGAGACTGATAGGAAAACTTCAGGCTTTAGGACATTTGTGTCGAAATTGATTCTCACAAAAATGAGGACGTTTTTTTTTTTTTCCCCCTAGGTAAATTTGTTCTGGTTAGGAAAACGTTGGAGTGTCCTCACAAGTCATACCTCACTGTACTCGCCCGGATGTCTAGCTTTCAAAAATGTGTTGGTTTGGTAGTTTCTCAAGATGGACACCGAGCCCAGGGCTAAAAACCCAGGTGACTCGGTTGCAAAACCAGGTTTTTGTAATGGGTAATTTTGATTTGTCCTCAATACGTTTTGGGCCCTTGCCTGTCGCGGGTACGTGACCCACCCATGTCGGTGAGGTACCATTTTTATCGGGAGACCTGGGAAACTGGGTGGTAGGAAATTTATGGATCCATGCAGATTCCTGAACTTATCCACACAGAAGGTTGAGAATTTTAATTGGTTTCATGTAAGTTAGAGCTTTGCAGGGGACTTTGGGTAGGAAAAGGTTGGGGGGGGCTGGCAAGCCATACCTTGCAGGACTCCCTCAGGTGTCTAGTTTTGAGAAATGTGTAGGTATGCTATGTTTTCTTTGGTGCCGGCAGAGCTAGGGTTCAAAATCTACTGCTAGGCACTTTGCAAAAAAAGTCTGTTTTCCCTGGAAAAATGCGGTGTCCACTTTGTGTTTTGGGCTCTTTCCTGTCGCGGGTACTAGGCCTACCCACACAAGTGAGGTACCATTTTTCTTAAAGATTTTGGGGATGCGGGGTGGGTGGAAATTTGTGCATCCGCACAGGTTCCAGAACATTCCACCACAGAAATGTGAGGAAAATTGGGTTTTTGACAGTTTGAGGTTTGCAAAGGATTCTGGGTAACAGAACCTGATGAAAGCCAAATAAGTTACCCCATCCTGTATTCTCCTTGGTGTCTGTTTTTCAAAAAAGTATAGGTTTCCTTGGGTACCTATTAGAAAGGTTATCCCCAATTACTTTAAGGTCCAAGAGGGGGGAAAAGAACAATTCTATAATGTTGAAACCTCTTAGCCGACCTATATTTCTTTTGGCGCCAATGAATGCTCAACAGAAATCGTATGAGTACATCAATAGTTCCCCATAGCCAATAGATTCATAGTCTACAAAACCATTTTTCCGTTTTGTTTTTATTTATCAAAAATATCAAAATATATCATTTTCATTGCTATGTTTCCTTTTTTATAATTTGAAATTCATCATAAAGCATATATATGTGCCTACAGTCATTAATGTGAACATAGTACATGGAAATATCAAGTTACAGTTTTTTAAACAAATAAGAAAATACCGATTGGCACCATAAGTTCTACATTCTCACCTCACAACCGTTCTTGCAATCCTACCACACACAGGGGAGAAAAAGAGGGAACAAATAAAATAAACCTTAACTATCAAACAGTAAAAGTTATAATAAAATAGATCGACGGGGATGTGATTGTTTCCCAGAGTCCAATATAACAGATGGAACGTCAATTAATGTTTTCTCCTTTGTTCTGTTTTAATCGATCCTTGTAGGATTTATTGTACAGTTATTTTGTAGCTGGTCTACGTACGTTTCGGTGAACTGTACTTTGGTATCACCTGCAGGACCAATAAACAAACAGTTTTTTTTTTTCTGTGCAACTAGGGGATTCTTATTTTAGGCGAGACATCAGAGGTCTTCCTATTATCGCCCTATGGCTTCCACCGCAGCGCTGGGGGGGGGTTTGGGGGCAGCGCGGTGGCGCTGTGCTCATGACGGAGCCACTCCGTCATGAGTCACGGTTGAGCTGTGCTCATGACAGTGGTTCCGTCACGACTCCGCCCGCTGCGCTAATCGCCCGCACAGGCGGGGAATTAGCGCCGCGTGGGAGGAGCGGCCACCAACAGCCGCAGCATGACGGAACGACTCCGTCATGAGCACACGGCACCCGTGGCTCATGACGGGAGTGGTTCCGTCATGAGCAGGGAAGGGGTTAAGGTTTATTTTTTTTTCCCTCTTTTTCTCCCCTGTGTGGTATGATTGCTGGAATGCAAGAACGGTTGTGAGGGGAGTATGTAGAACTTAAGGTGCCAATCGGGATTTTCTTTGTTAAAAAAGTAACTTGATATTTACATGTACTATGTTCACATTAATGACTGTATGCATATATATATATATTCAATTAAAAAACCATAGGTTTCACACATGTTATAGTTAGCTGTACATTTCACTCGTAAAAAACCAATGAAATTCCACGTTCTAGTTAGATCAGGTAACTATAACTTGCGCGCCCACAATAAACTGCTGATAAAGTCACATAGTACATCACTCATGACATGGTCAGTGACCTCACTCATGACATCCATGATGACATCTGAAATTACACATTGTGGATTGCGGTCGCGCAAGTTATAGTTACCTGATCTAACTATAACGTGGAATTTCATTGGTTTTTTACGAGTGAAATGTACAGCTAACTATAACATGTGTGAAACCTATGGTTTTTTCAGTGAATTTGTATGGTTTTTTAAATGCTAAGTTATGTATTTATTTTTTATTTTTTTTTCTGGTTTTTCACTATGCGCGCACGGTGCGCGCGCTGTGGGCGCTCGGTGCGCTTCGCGCACCGAGCACCCACATTGCGCAGTCCATGCCGTGCGCGCCTCGCCTTTTTTTACGCAGTAACATTTGTTTTTTTCTCCCTTGTGGGTCCTTTAATTTATTTAATAAATGTGATTGTTACTTATTTATTTATTTTGTTGAATTTTTTTTGCCGTGCGCCTACGGTAAGCTTACCGTACGCGTACCCCGCGATTTTTTTTTAAGATTATTAAATTTATTTTTCGTACTTTTGGGTCCTTCTTGGACCCCCTGACAAACACTAGGGGGTCTGCAACTCTCTTCGTTGCCCCCGTTTCACGTTCCCCACCATTGATTCTCAGTGCGAGAGACAGAAAATGGCGGCCGACACTTCCTGATTTCGACCGATTCGAATGTTTAGTCATGTAACCACCAATCAGAATTGAGCTCGCGCACGGCACTGTACGCGTACGGTAAGCTTACGGTAAGCGCACGGAGCGCGCTTACAGATATATATATTGATTTTAAATGCTATTTTCTCAGGACCTATTGAACAGATTTACACCAGACCTACAAAAGGCACATCCTTGACTTGAGGACTACCTCTCTGCCAAATTTCAAGTAATTCTGTTCAGCCGTTCGGGCTGTAGCTGTGTCTAAAGGTCCTATGGAAAAAAGCATGGGGAAAACGCTTTTTGGGACCCCCCTTTTTTCTCAGCCCCCGCTTGACTAATCCCCCCGAGACTTTCAGGGTAGGAGCGGAGCGTAGCGCCCCATTAGTTTTGAAAATTTCACGAGGATTCGTCAACCGGCGCCAAAGTTATTCCAAATAGAATGTTGCGGATTTCCTATGGAAACACGGTCCTAACTATAACTATCTACTGGCAACCGCCAGTAGATAATATATATATATATATTATGATGAATTGCAAATTATAAAAAAAGAAAACATAAAAACATAGCAATGAAACAATGATATATTTTGATATTTTTGATACACAAAAAACAAAGAAAATGGTTTTGTAGACCATGAATCTATTGGCTATGGGGAACTATTGATGTACTCGTATGATGATTTCTGTTGAGCATTCATTGGCGCCAAAAGAAATCTAGGTCGGCTAAGAGGTTTCAACTTTATACAATAGGTTTCCTTGGGTTCCAGCTGCGCTAGGACCCAAAATCCACAGGTAGGCACAGTCCAAAAAAGTGTCTAGTGGGTTTTTGCCACCCTGGGGGTAATCTATGCTATTGCCCCAATATGTCCCCAAGGAGGGGGAAAAGACTATCGCTATCTTTTGGGGTGAGTGGGAACATTGGTATGCCCATTCTGGGCAGCCCCTCTATGTATAAAATAAAAGCAGCACAATCGCTGGCGTCTAGTGGGCTCCGGGGGGGGGGGGGGGCTGATCAGGGGCTACTGCCCCAGCTGCCTCCTGGGGGGGCAGATAGACTGGCTTTTTTGGGGATGTGGGGGGCATTGGCATACATGCCCATTCTGGGCAGCCTTACCCCTGAAATTTGAAGATACCCCTTGTGCCTAGTGGGATTCTGCCCTGAGGGGGTCAGATATATTGCCCCATCTGCCTGGCGTGAGGGGTGGCAGATAGACTGGTAATTTTTTGAGGGTGCGGACATTGGCATGCCCATTCTGGGCAGCCCCACCCCTATGTAGGAAAAAACAAATCTCTGCTGCCTAGTGGGCTTTCTGCCCCTGGCCCCCCATGGGTGCAGATTAGGGGCTACTGCCCCATTTGCTGGGGGGGGCATGAAGACTGGCATTTATTTGGGGTGGTGGGGCGTTGGCTTGCCTATTCTGGGCAGTACCCACCCCAACTTGTATTAAAAAAAAAAACTGGTGCCTAGTGGGCTTTCTGCTCCCCAGGGGGCAGATGAGGGGATATTGCCCCATCTGCCTCCTAGAGGGGTGGCACAAAGACTGTAAAAAAATTTGGGGGTGTTGGCATTGGCATGCCCATTCTGGGTAGCTTCCACCCCAACTTTATAAAAAAAGTCCCTGGGGCCTAGTGGTCTTTTTGATCATGGGCTATTGTCCCATCTGCCTCGTGGGGAGGGGGTCAGAATGTCTTATGCCTTCTTTGGGGGAGATAGGGTGGTCACATTGGCATACCCATTCTGCGCAGCCCCCACCCCTGGCCTATAAAAACAAATCCCAGACTTTGTGTTCTTTCTGTCCCCGGGGAGGGGGGGGGGGGGCAGAAGGGCGGTCTGGCAAAATGATATGGGGGGAGCGAAAACCCTTGCCCAAGAGTTACTACACCCTCCCTGGTGGCTAGTGGTTGGTTCCCCATGCAGGGATCCACTAGTTGAGGGTACAGTTGGAAAGAGGAGACTCTCCCCTTTCCATTGATGCCAATCTTTTCGGTGCTTGGGGGGTGACATAGCCCCCCCCCCCTCCCAAGCACCGAAACTGAAACTTTTTGTTTCGTTTTCATTGGAAGGATGACAGCCCGCCAGGCTCGCGATCGTCATTGCAATGAAAACCCTAACCATACTTTGGGAGGTTGCGGAATTTTTCCCACCTCCTAAAGGGAAATCCCTCTGCTGATCACAACAGAGGGATTTTTTTAACGTGTGCTCATGACGGAACCATTCCATCATGAGCATGGAAGGGGCTATACCCTTCTACCTCACTTCACAAAAACACCAATACTCTACACCGCTTTACTTAAAACAAATGCTTTCTACACTCTGTGCCAGTTTAATCTGCACCACTGTACTTTGAGCCACTCCACTGTAATCCACACTCCTACACTATACAACGGTACACTCTACAATAATAAACTGTCTAATACTATACTATTTTAAACTATACCCCAAAAACACTCTAATCCAATATATACCCCTCCACTGTACAGCACTATACTCCACTTTCTGCCATTCAACACTACTCCACTAAGCCACTATTCAACAATGTACACAACTCCACCTATATAATACATATCACTTTACTTCACTATATTATAAAACTGTACTCCTACAGTATATAACAATATACTCCACTGTACTTTACAACCCTCTGCACCACTTCTATTCACTACTACAATGTACTCTACACAACACTATATTCAATTGTAATACTATAGTCTACTCTACAACACCATGGGCCACATGCATCAAACTTTTTGTTCGCAATTAGTCCTGTTTGCGAATGGCCAAAGCCCTTATCTGATGCATGAAGCAATTTCCATTCGCAATAAGGTAATCACAATTTTTTGCGATGACCTAAATTGATGCATCAAACCTTCCTAAATACACACTGTGCGTTTAGTTAACGCTAATTACAATCCACTTCAAGTTGTTTGAAATTTGCTCGTTAGTTTGAAAAATGCACAAAAGTGCATTTTTCCAAGTGACGTGGCGTGTGCGCCACATGTACACTTACCTTTTTGAGGTGATGCATCAGAGGGATGCCCTCGAAATTGCATTCGCAATTTGCGATTAGCAATTTGGTAATAACAATTTGCGAATGTGTTGCCATTCATTCCTATGGACTTGTAGGCCCATAGGAATGAATGGAGTAACATTACCCAATAGCTATTCTCAGTTTGCAAATGGTTAATAGGTAATGTTAGGGAATCACAATTTGTTTTGCGATTCATACATGCCTTGGGATTTGTGATTCACAAAAAGCGATTCCTTAATCGAGATTTAGGAATTGCAAATCCAAATGTTGATGCATGTGGCGCTATACTCCCTTTACAACACAATTCACAACACCTTAATCTACTTCATAACACTACTCTTCACTCCTCTAAAGTCCCTTATACTGAAAGACCTATTGGCATAGTGAATGTGTGTTCGCTTTACCACATAGGCAGCCATTGCTCTATTCGTCAAGGATCCATGTGCGAATTACGGATCGTACATGTGAGGTGTTAATGGTACACAATGTCTGGAAAGTATAACTTAGCTCTAGAAGCCAGAGGAGCCTTTCAGCCCTGCCCCCCCACACCATATGTAGGGGCCCAAGGAATGCCCTGAATGAATGGCTTCCCTGGATGGAAGCTCTGACATCCAAGGCTGTTTACCTGCAATACCAGAGCTGCACCCCTGGTACGGAGAACTGGCTTCTGCCCCACTCAACAGAAAGCATTACAGGAGCATACCCCTTGCCAAGTAGAAACTCAAGCCAGAATTGTTTGTAGAATTTAACACCACCAACAGTGCACAAAATCTTTGTCCTTTAGCCTTCTGCAGCGGTCCTTCACGATGCATAGAAATTCCATAGCTCGTGTAGTGACATTGACTTAAAGCTGTTCACAACCATACCCCTTTCTGGGGGCTGTGCAGGGGCTGATGTACCATCCTGGGCACTGCAGGCATTAGGCCACCTCTGGGGTGAGCATCCCCAGTTTCGACAGTAGGCTGTTGGTGTTTTTCCTTGCTTATGGTTGCACAGCCTGGTATTCTGTTATCTTTGCTGAATCAGCAGGCTGAGGGGCTTGATAGTGCGCCAGAGAGTCGGAGTTCAGACACGCGTAGAGGTAATGGCCACATCACAGATGATTTAGAATGTCTCCTTCATGTGGACTCTGCAACCATTCAGAAGATGCAATTGGTGAGAAGGGACCAGCGCATCAGAGATCATCCCATGAAGGGACCAGTGCATCAGAGATCGTCCCATGAAGGGACCAGTGCATCAGAGATCGTCCCATGAAGGGACCAGCGCATCAGAGATCATCCCATGAAGAGACCAGGGCATCAGAGATCATCCCATGAAGGGACCAGGGCACCACAGCACTATGATTAGAGGTATGCAAGATCATCCCATGAAGGGATCAGTGCTGTGATGCACTGGTCCCTTCATGGGATGATCTCTGATGCCCTGGTCCCTTCATGGGATGTTCTCTGATGCCCTGGTCCCTTCATGGGATGATCTTGCATATCTCTAATCATAGTGCTGTGATGCCCTAGTCCCTTCATGGGATTTTGTCTGATGCACTGGTCCCTTCATGGGATGATCTCTGATGCACTGGTCCCTTCATGGGATGATCTCTGATGCACTGGTCCCTTCATGGGATGATCTCTGATGCACTGGTCCCTTCATGGGATGATCTCTGCACTGGTCCCCTCATGGGATGATCTTGCATACCTCTAATCATAGTGCTGTGATGCCCTGGTCCCTTCATGGGATGATCTCTGATGCCCTGGTCCCTTCATGGGATGATCTCTGATGCACTGGTCCCTTCACGGGATGATCTCTGATGCACTGGTCCCTTCACGGTATGATCTCTGATGCCCTGGTCCCTTCATGGGATGATGTCTGATGCCCTGGTCCCTTCATGGGATGATGTCTGATGCCCTGGTCCCTTCATGGGATGATGTCTGATGCCCTGGACCCTTCATGGGATGATGTCTGATGCCCTGGTCCCTTCATGGGATGATGTCTGATGCCCTGGTCCCTTCATGGGATGATCTCTGATGCCCTGGTCCCTTCATGGGATGATCTCTGATGCCCTGGTCCCTTCATGGGATGATCTCTGATGCCCTGGTCCCTTCATGGGATGATCTCTGATGCCCTGGTCCCTTCATGGGATGATCTCTGATGCCCTGGTCCCTTCATGGGATGATCTCTGATGCCCTGGTCCCTTCATGGGATGATCTTGCATACCTCTAATCATAGTGCTGTGATGCCCTGGTCCCTTCATGGGATGATCTCTGATGCACTGGTCCCTTCATGGGATGATCTTGCATACCTCTAATCATAGTGCTGTGATGCCCTGGTCTCTTCATGGGATGTCTGATGCCCTGGTCCCTTCATGGGATGATGTCTGATGCCCTTGTCCCTTCATGGGATGATGTCTGATGCCCTCGTCCCTTCATGGGATGATGTCTGATGCCCTCGTCCCTTCATGGTATGATGTCTGATGCCCTCGTCCCTTCATGGGATGATGTCTGATGCCCTCGTCCCTTCATGGGATGATGTCTGATGCCCTCGTCCCTTCATGGGATGATGTCTGATGCCCTCGTCCCTTCATGGGATGATGTCTGATGCCCTCGTCCCTTCATGGGATGATGTCTGATGCCCTCGTCCCTTCATGGGATGATGTCTGATGCCCTCGTCCCTTCATGGGATGATGTCTGATGCCCTCGTCCCTTCATGGGATGGTCTGATGCCCTCGTCCCTTCATGGGATGATGTCTGATGCCCTCGTCCCTTCATGGGATGATGTCTGATGCCCTCGTCCCTTCATGGGATGATGTCTGATGCCCTCGTTCCCTTCATGGGATGATGTCTGATGCCCTCGTCCCTTCATGGGATGATGTCTGATGCTTTCGTCCCTTCATGGGATGATGTCTGATGCCCTCGTCCCTTCATGGGATGATGTCTGATGCCCTCGTCCCTTCATGGGATGATGTCTGATGCCCTGGTCCCTTCATGGGATGATGTCTGATGCCCTGGTCCCTTCATGGGATGTTCTCTGATGCACTGGTCCCTTCATGGGATGATGTCTGATGCACTGGTCCCTTCATGGGATGATCTTGCATACCTCTAATCATAGTGTTGTGATGCCCTGGTCCCTTCATGGGATGATCTCTGATGCACTGGTCCCTTCATGGGATGATCGGGATGATCTCTGATGCACTGGTCCCTTCACGGGATGATCTCTGATGCACTGGTCCCTTCACGGGATGATCTCTGATGCACTGGTCCCTTTACGGGATGATCTCTGATGCACTGGTCCCTTTACGGGATGATGTCTGATGCACTGGTCCCTTCACGGGATGATGTCTGATGCACTGGTCCCTTCACGGGATGATGTCTGATGCCCTGGTCCCTTCACGGGATGATGTCTGATGCCCTGGTCCCTTCATGGGATGATGTCTGATGCCCTGGTCCCTTCATGGGATGATCTCTGCACTGGTCCCTTCATGGGATGATCTTGCATACCTCTAATCATAGTGCTGTGATGCCCTGGTCCCTTCATGGGATGTCTGATGCACTGGTCCCTTCATGGGATGATGTCTGATGCACTGGTCCCTTCATGGGATGATGTCTGATGCACTGGTCCCTTCATGGGATGATCTTGCATACCTCTAATCATAGTGCTGTGATGCCCTGGTCCCTTCATGGGATGATGTCTGATGCACTGGTCCCTTCATGGGATGATGTCTGATGCACTGGTCCCTTCATGGGATGATGTCTGATGCACTGGTCCCTTCATGGGATGATGTCTGATGCACTGGTCCCTTCATGGGATGATCTCTGATGCACTGGTCCCTTCATGGGATGATGTCTGATGCACTGGTCCCTTCATGGGATGATCTTGCATACCTCTAATCATAGTGCTGTGATGCCCTGGTCCCTTCATGGGATGATCTTTGATGCACTGGTCCCTTCATGGGATGATCTTTGATACACTGGTCCCTTCATGGGATGATCTTTGATGCACTGGTCCCTTCATGGGATGATCTCTGATGCACTGGTCCCTTCATGGGATGATCTTGCATACCTCTAATCATAGTGCTGTGATGCACTGGTCCCTTCATGGGATGATGTCTGATGCACTGGTCCCTTCATGGGATGATGTCTGATGCACTGGTCCCTTCATGGGATGATGTCTGATGCACTGGTCCCTTCATGGGATGATGTCTGATGCACTGGTCCCTTCATGGGATGATCTCTGCACTGGTCCCCTCATGGGCTGATCTTGCATACCTCTAATCATAGTGCTGTGATGCCCTGGTCCCTTCATGGGATGATCTTTGATGCACTGGTCCCTTCATGGGATGATCTTTGATGCACTGGTCCCTTCATGGGATGATCTTTGATGCACTGGTCCCTTCATGGGATGATCTTTGATGCACTGGTCCCTTCATGGGATGATCTTTGATGCACTGGTCCCTTCATGGGATGATCTCTGCACTGGTCCCTTCATGGGAGGATCTCTGATGCACTGGTCCCTTCATGGGAGTATCTTGCATACCTCTAATCATAGTGCTGTGATGCCCTGGTCCCTTCATGGGGTGATCTCTGATGGCCTGGTCCCTTCATGGGATGATGTCTGATGCCCTCGTCCCTTCATGGGATGATGTCTGATGCCCTGGTCCCATCATGGCATGTTCTCTGATGCAGTGGTCCCTTCATGGGATTATGTCTGATGCCCTGGTCCCTTCATGGGATGATCTCTGATGCACTGGTCCCTTCTTGGGATGATCTCTGATGCACTGGTCCCTTCATGGGATGATCTTGCATACTTCAATCACAGTGCTGTGATGCCCTGGTCCCTTCATGGGATGATCTCTGATGCACTGGTCCCTTCATGGGATGATCTTGCATACCTCTAATCACAGTGCTGTGATGCCCTGGTCCCTTCATGGGAGGATCTCTGATGCACTGGTCCCTTCATGGGAGGATCTCTGATGCACTGGTCCCTTCATGGGAGGGTCTCTGATGCACTGGTCCCTTCATGGGCTTATCTCTGATGCCCTGGTCCCTTCATGGGCTGATCTTGCATACCTCTAATGTAAGTGCTGTGGTGTACTGGTCCCTTCATGGGATGATCTCTTATGCACTGGTCCCTTCATGGGAGTATCTTGCATTCCTCTAATCATAGTGCTGTGATGCCCTGGTCCCTTGATGGGATGATCTCTGATGCCCTGGTCCCTTGATGGGATGATCTCTGATGCCCTGGTCCCTTCATGGGATGATGTCTGATGCACTGGTCCCTTCATGGGATGATGTCTGATGCCCTGGTCCCTTCATGGGACGATGTCTGATGCCCTGGTCCCTTCATGGGACGATGTCTGATGCCCTGGTCCCTTCATGGGATGATCTCTGATGCACTGGTCCCTTCATGGGATGATCTTGCATACCTCTAATCACAGTGCTGTGATGCCCTGGTCCCTTCATGGGAGGATCTCTGATGCACTGGTCCCTTCATGGGAGGATCTCTGATGCACTGGTCCCTTCATGGGAGGATCTCTGATGCACTGGTCCCTTCATGGGCTGATCTCTGATGCCCTGGTCCCTTCATGGGCTGATCTCTGATGCCCTGGTCCCTTCATGGGATGATCTCTGATGCCCTGGTCCCTTCATGGGATGATCTCTGATGCCCTGGTCCCTTCATGGGATGATCTCTGATGCCCTGGTCCCTTCATGGGATGATCTCTGATGCCCTGGTCCCTTCATGGGATGATCTCTGATGCCCTGGTCCCTTCATGGGATGATCTCTGATGCCCTGGTCCCTTCATGAGATGTCTGATGCACTGGTCCCTTCATGGGATGCTCTTGCAAACCTCTAATCATAGTGCTGTGATGCCCTGGTCCCTTCATGGGATGATCTCTGATGCACTGGTCCCTTCATGGGATGATGTCTGATGCACTGGTCCCTTCATGGGATGATCTTGCATACCTCTAATCATAGTGCTGTGATGCCCTGGTCCCTTCATGGGATGTTCTCTGATGCACTGGTCCCTTCATGGGATGATCTTGCATACCTCTAATCATAGTGCTGTGATGCCCTGGTCCCTTCATGGGATGATCTCTGCACTGGTCCCTTCATGGGATGATCTTGCATACCTCTAATCATAGTGCTGTGATGCCCTGGTCCCTTCATGGGATGATCTGATGCCCTGGTCCCTTCATGGGATGATCTGATGCCCTGGTCCCTTCATGGGATGGTCTGATGCCCTGGTCCCTTCATGGGATGGTCTCTGATGCCCTGGTCCCTTCATGGGATAGTCTCTGATGCCCTGGTCCCTTCATGGGATGGTCTCTGATGCCCTGGTCCCTTCATGGGATGATCTTGCATACCTCTAATCATAGTGCTGTGATGCCCTGGTCCCTTCATGGGATTATCTTTGATGCCCTGGTCCCTTCATGGGATGATCTTTGATGCACTGGTCCCTTCATGGGATGATGTCTGATGCCCTGGTCCCTTCATGGGATGATGTCTGATGCCCTGGTCCCTTCATGGGATGATCTTGCATACCTCTAATCATAGTGCTGTGATGCCCTGGTCCCTTCATGGGATGATCTCTGATGCATTGGTCCCTTCATGGGATGATCTCTGATGCATTGGTCCCTTCATGGGATGATCTCTGATGCACTGGTCCCTTCATGGGATGATTTCTGATGCACTGGTCCCTTCATGGGATGATCTTGCATACCTGTAATCATAGTGCTGTGATGCCCTGGTCCCTTCATGGGATGATGTCTGATGCCCTGGTCCCTTCATGGGGTGATGTCTGATGCCCTGGTCCCTTCATGGGGTGATGTCTGATGCCCTGGTCCCTTCATGGGATGATGTCTGATGCCCTGGTCCCTTCATGGGATGATGTCTGATGCCCTGGTCCCTTCATGGGATGATGTCTGATGCCCTGGTCCCTTCATGGGATGATGTCTGATGCCCTGGTCCCTTCATGGGATGATGTCTGATGCCCTGGTCCCTTCATGGGATGATGTCTGATGCCCTGGTCCCTTCATGGGATGATGTCTGATGCCCTGGTCCCTTCATGGGATGATGTCTGATGCCCTGGTCCCTTCATGGGATGATGTCTGATGCCCTGGTCCCTTCATGGGATGATGTCTGATGCCCTGGTCCCTTCATGGGATGATGTCTGATGCACTGGTCCCCTCATGGGATGATCTTGCATACCTCTAATCATAGTGCTGTGATGCCCTGGTCCCTTGATGGGATGATCTCTGATGGCCTGGTCCCTTCATGGGATGATGTCTGATGCCCTCGTCCCTTCATGGGATGATGTCTGATGCCCTGGTCCCATCATGGCATGTTCTCTGATGCCCTGGTCCCTTCATGGGATGATGTCTGATGCCCTGGTCCCTTCATGGGATGATGTCTGATGCCCTGGTCCCTTCATGGGATGATCTCTGATGCACTGGTCCCTTCTTGGGATGATCTCTGATGCACTGGTCCCTTCATGGGATGATCTTGCATACTTCAATCACAGTGCTGTGATGCCCTGGTCCCTTCATGGGAGGATCTCTGATGCACTGGTCCCTTCATGGGAGGATCTCTGATGCACTGGTCCCTTCATGGGAGGGTCTCTGATGCACTGGTCCCTTCATAGGCTTATCTCTGATGCCCTGGTCCCTTCATGGGCTGATCTTGCATACCTCTAATGTAAGTGCTGTGGTGTACTGGTCCCTTCATGGGATGATCTCTTATGCACTGGTCCCTTCATGGGAGTATCTTGCATACCTCTAATCATAGTGCTGTGATGCCCTGGTCCCTTGATGGGATGATCTCTGATGCCCTGGTCCCTTGATGGGATGATCTCTGATGCCCTGGTCCCTTCATGGGACGATGTCTGATGCCCTGGTCCCTTCATGGGATGATGTCTGATGCACTGGTCCCTTCATGGGATGATCTTGCATACCTCTAATCACAGTGCTGTGATGCCCTGGTCCCTTCATGGGAGGATCTCTGATGCACTGGTCCCTTCATGGGAGGATCTCTGATGCACTGGTCCCTTCATGGGAGGATCTCTGATGCACTGGTCCCTTCATGGGCTGATCTCTGATGCCCTGGTCCCTTCATGGGATGATCTCTGATGCCCTGGTCCCTTCATGGGATGATCTCTGATGCCCTGGTCCCTTCATGGGATGATCTCTGATGCCCTGGTCCCTTCATGGGATGATCTCTGATGCCCTGGTCCCTTCATGGGATGATCTCTGATGCCCTGGTCCCTTCATGGGATGATGTCTGATGCACTGGTCCCTTCATGGGATGCTCTTGCAAACCTCTAATCATAGTGCTGTGATGCCCTGGTCCCTTCATGGGATGATCTCTGATGCACTGGTCCCTTCATGGGATGATGTCTGATGCACTGGTCCCTTCATGGGATGATCTTGCATACCTCTAATCATAGTGCTGTGATGCCCTGGTCCCTTCATGGGATGATCTTTGATGCGCTGGTCCCTTCATGGGATGATCTTTGATGCCCTGGTCCCTTCATGGGATGATCTTTGCACTGGTCCCTTCATGGGATGATCTTTGATGCACTGGTCCCTTCATGGGATGATCTTGCATACCTCGTATCATAGTGCTGTGATGCCCTGGTCCCTTCATGGGATGATTTTTGATGCACTGGTCCCTTCATGGGATGATTTTTGATGCACTGGTCCCTTCATGGGATGATGTCTGATGCCCTGGTCCCTTCATGGGATGATCTCTGATGCCCTGGTCCCTTCATGGGATGATCTTGCATTCCTCTAATCATAGTGCTGTGATGCACTGGTCCCTTCATGGGATGATCTCTGATGCACTGGTCCCTTCATGGCATGATCTTGCATACCTCTAATGTACGTGCTGTGGTGTACTGGTCCCTTCATGGGATGATCTCTGATGCCCTCGTCCCTTCATGGGATGATGTCTGATGCCCTCGTCCCTTCATGGGATGATGTCTGATGCCCTCGTCCCTTCATGGGATGATGTCTGATGCCCTGGTCCCCTCATGGGATGATGTCTGATGCCCTGGTCCCTTCATGGGATGATGTCTGATGCCCTGGTCCCTACATGGGATGATTTTTGATGCACTGGTCCCTTCATGGGATGATTTTGGATGCACTGGTCCCTTCATGGGATGATTTCTGATGCCCTGGTCCCTTCATGGGATGATCACTGATGCCCTGGTCCCTTCATGGGATGATCACTGATGCCCTGGTCCCTTCATGGGATGATGTCTGATGCCCTGGTCCCTTCATGGGATGATCTCTGATGCCCTGGTCCCTTCATGGGATGATCTGGTGCCCTGGTCCCTTCATGGGATGATCTGATGCCCTGGTCCCTTCATGGGATGATGTCTGATGCCCTGGTCCCTTCATGGGATGATCACTGATGCCCTGGTCCCTTCATGGGATGATGTCTGATGCCCTGGTCCCTTCATGGGATGATGTCTGATGCCCTGGTCCCTTCATGGGATGATGTCTGATGCCCTGGTCCCTTCATGGGATGATGGCTGATGCCCTGGTCCCTTCATGGGATGATGGCTGATGCCCTGGTCCCTTCATGGGATGATGGCTGATGCCCTGGTCCCTTCATGGGATGATGGCTGATGCCCTGGTCCCTTCATGGGATGATGGCTGATGCCCTGGTCCCTTCATGGGATGATGGCTGATGCCCTGGTCCCTTCATGGGATGATGGCTGATGCCCTGGTCCCTTCATGGGATGATGTCTGATGCCCTGGTCCCCTCATGGGATGATGTCTGATGCCCTGGTCCCCTCATGGGATGATGTCTGATGCCCTGGTCCCCTCATGGGATGATGTCTGATGCCCTGGTCCCCTCATGGGATGATGTCTGATGCCCTGGTCCCCTCATGGGATGATGTCTGATGCCCTGGTCCCCTCATGGGATGATGTCTGATGCCCTGGTCCCCTCATGGGATGATGTCTGATGCCCTGGTCCCCTCATGGGATGATGTCTGATGCCCTGGTCCCTTCATGGGATGATGTCTGATGCCCTGGTCCCTTCATGGGATGATGTCTGATGCCCTGGTCCCTTCATGGGATGATGTCTGATGCCCTGGTCCCTTCATGGGATGATGTCTGATGCCCTGGTCCCTTCATGGGATGATGTCTGATGCCCTGGTCCCTTCATGGGATGATCTCTGATGCCCTGGTCCCTTCATGGGATGATCTTGCATTCCTCTAATCATAGTGCTGTGATGCACTGGTCCCTTCATGGGATGATCTCTGATGCACTGGTCCCTTCATGGCATGATCTTGCATACCTCTAATGTACGTGCTGTGGTGTACTGGTCCCTTCATGGGATGATCTCTGATGCCCTCGTCCCTTCATGGGATGATGTCTGATGCCCTCGTCCCTTCATGGGATGATGTCTGATGCCCTCGTCCCTTCATGGGATGATGTCTGATGCCCTGGTCCCTTCATGGGATGATGTCTGATGCCCTGGTCCCTTCATGGGATGATGTCTGATGCCCTGGTCCCTTCATGGGATGTTCTCTGATGCACTGGTCCCTTCATGGGATGATCTCTGATGCACTGGTCCCTTCATGGGATGATCTCTGATGCACTGGTCCCTTCATGGGATGATCTCTGATGCCCTGGTCCCTTCATGAGATGATCTCTTATGCCCTGGTCCCTTCATGGGATGATCGGGATGATCTCTGATGCACTGGTCCCTTCACGGGATGATCTCTGATGCACTGGTCCCTTCACGGGATGATCTCGTATGCACTGGTCCCTTCACGGGATGATCTCGTATGCACTGGTCCCTTCACGGGATGATCTCGGATGCACTGGTCCCTTCACGGGATGATCTCGGATGCACTGGTCCCTTCATGGGATGATGTCTGATGCACTGGTCCCTTCACGGGAAGATGTCTGATGCACTGGTCCCTTCATGGGATGATCTTGCATACCTCTAATAATAGTGTTCTGATGCCCTGGTCCCTTCATGGGATGATCTCTGATGCCCTGGTCCCTTCATGGGATGATCTTGCTTACCTCTAATCATAGTGCTGTGATTATGGTCCCTTCATGGGATGACCTCTGATGCACTGGTCCCTTCATGGGATGATCTCTGCACTGGTCCCCTCATGGGATGATCTTGCATACCTCTAATCATAATGCTGTGATGCCCTGGTCCCTTCATGGGATGATCTCTGATGCCCTGGTCCCTTCATGGGATGATCTCTGATGCCCTGGTCCCTTCATGGGATGATCTGATGCCCTGGTCCCTTCATGGGATGATCTCTGATGCCCTGGTCCCTTCATGGGCTAATCTTGCATACCTCTAATGTAAGTGCTGTGGTGTACTGGTCGATTCATGGGATGATCTCTGCACTGGTCCCTTCATGGGATGATCTCTGATGCCCTGGTCCCTTCATGGGATGATCTCTGATGCCCTGGTCCCTTCATGGGATGATCTCTGATGCCCTGGTCCCTTCATGGGATGATCTCTGATGCCCTGGTCCCTTCATGGGATGATCTCTGATGCCCTGGTCCCTTCATGGGATGATCTCTGATGCCCTGGTCCCTTCATGGGATGATCTGGTGCCCTGGTCCCTTCATGGGATGATCTGATGCCCTGGTCCCTTCATGGGATGATGTCTGATGCACTGGTCCCTTCATGGGATGATCTTGCATACCTCTAATCATAGTGCTGTGATGCCATGGTCCCTTCATGGGATGATCTCTGATGCAGTGGTCCCTTCATGGGATGATCTTGCATACCTCTAATCATAGTGCTGTGATGCCCTGGTCCCTTCATGGGATGATCTGATGCCCTGGTCCCTTCATGGGATGATCTCTGATGCACTGGTCCCTTCATGGGATGATCTCTGATGCACTGGTCCCTTCATGGGATGATCTTGCATACCTCTAATCATAGTGCTGTGATGCCCTGGTCCCTTCATGGGATGATCTGATGCCCTGGTCCCTTCATGGGATGATCTGATGCCCTGGTCCCTTCATGGGATGATCTGATGCCCTGGTCCCTTCATGGGATGATCTGATGCCCTGGTCCCTTCATGGGATGATCTGATGCCCTGGATGATCTGATGCCCTGGCCCCTTCATGGGATGATCTGATGCCCTGGTCCCTTCATGGGATGATCTCTGATGCCCTGGTCCCTTCATGGGATGATCTCTGATGCCCTGGTCCCTTCATGGGATGATCTCTGATGCCCTGGTCCCTTCATGGGATGATCTCTGATGCCCTGGTCCCTTCATGGGATGATCTCTGATGCCCTGGTCCCTTCATGGGATGGTCTCTGATGCCCTGGTCCCTTCATGGGATGATCTTGCATACCTCTAATCATAGTGCTGTGATGCCCTGGTCCCTTCATGGGATGATCTTTGATGCCCTGGTCCCTTCACGGGATGATCTCTGATGCACTGGTCCCTTCACGGGATGATCTCTGATGCCCTGGTCCCTTCACGGGATGATGTCTGATGCCCTGGTCCCTTCACGGGATGATCTTGCATACCTCTAATCATAGTGCTGTGATGCACTGGTCCCTTCATGGGATGATCTCTGATGCACTGGTCCCTTCATGGGATGATGTCTGATGCACTGGTCCCTTCATGGGATGATGTCTGATGCACTGGTCCCTTCATGGGATGATGTCTGATGCACTGGTCCCTTCATGGGATGATCTCTGATGCACTGGTCCCTTCATGGGATGATCTTGCATACCTCTAATCATAGTGCTGTGATGCCCTGGTCCCTTCATGGGATGATCTTTGATGCCCTGGTCCCTTCATGGGATGATCTTTGATGCCCTGGTCCCTTCATGGGATGATCTTTGCACTGGTCCCTTCATGGGATGATCTCTGATGCACTGGTCCCTTCATGGGATGATCTTGCATACCTGTAATCATAGTGCTGTGATGCCCTGGTCCCTTCATGGGATGATTTCTGATGCACTTGTCCCTAAATGGGATAATTTTGCTTACCTCTAATCATAGTGCTGTGATTATGGTCCCTTCATGGGATGACCTCTGATGCACTGGTCCCTTCATGGGATGATCTTGCATACCTCTAATGTACGTGCTGTGGTGTACTGGTCCCTTCATGGGATGATCTCTGATGCACTGGTCCCTTCATGGGATGATCTCTGCACTGGTCCCTTCATGGGATGATCTTTGATGCACTGGTCCCTTCATGGGATCTGATGCACTGGTCCCTTCATGGGATGATCTTGCATACCTCTAATCATAGTGCTCTGATGCACTGGTCCCTTCATGGGATGTTCTCTGATGCACTGGTCCCTTCATGGGATGATGTCTGATGCACTGGTCCCTTCATGGGATGATGTCTGATGCACTGGTCCCTTCATGGGATGATCTTGCATACCTCTAACCATAGTGCTGTGATGCCCTGGTCCCTTCATGGGATGATCTCTGATGCACTGGTCCCTTCATGGGATGATCTTGCATACCTGTAATCATAGTGCTGTGATGCCCTGGTCCCTTCATGGGATGATTTCTGATGCACTTGTCCCTAAATGGGATAATTTTGCTTACCTCTAATCATAGTGCTGTGATGCCCTGGTCCCTTCATGGGATGATGTCTGATGCCCTGGTCCCTTCATGGGATGATGTCTGATGCCCTGGTCCCTTCATGGGATGATGTCTGATGCCCTGGTCCCTTCATGGGATGATGTCTGATGCACTGGTCCCTTCATGGGATGATCTTGCATACCTCTAATCATAGTGTTCTGATGCCCTGGTCCCTTCATGGGATGATCTCTGATGCCCTGGTCCCTTCATGGGATGATCTTGCATACCTCTAATCATAGTGCTGTGATTATGGTCCCTTCATGGGATGACCTCTGATGCACTGGTCCCTTCATGGGATGATCTTGCATACCTCTAATGTACGTGCTGTGGTGTACTGGTCCCTTCATGGGATGATCTCTGATGCACTGGTCCCTTCATGGGATGATCTCTGCACTGGTCCCTTCATGGGATGATCTTTGATGCACTGGTCCCTTCATGGGATCTGATGCACTGGTCCCTTCATGGGATGATCTCTGCACTGGTCCCTTCATGGGATGATCTTTGATGCACTGGTCCCTTCATGGGATCTGATGCACTGGTCCCTTCATGGGATGATCTTGCATACCTCTAATCATAGTGCTGTGATGCCCTGGTCCCTTCATGGGATGATCTCTGATGCACTGGTCCCTTCATGGGATGATCTTGCATACCTCTAATCATAGTGCTGTGATGCCCTGGTCCCTTCATGGGATGATCTGATGCCCTGGTCCCTTCATGGGATGATCTGATGCCCTGGTCCCTTCATGGGATGGTCTCTGATGCCCTGGTCCCTTCATGGGATGGTCTCTGATGCCCTGGTCCCTTCATGGGATGGTCTCTGATGCCCTGGTCCCTTCATGGGATGGTCTCTGATGCCCTGGTCCCTTCATGGGATGGTCTCTGATGCCCTGGTCCCTTCATGGGATGGTCTCTGATGCCCTGGTCCCTTCATGGGATGGTCTCTGATGCCCTGGTCCCTTCATGGGATGATCTTGCATACCTCTAATCATAGTGCTGTGATGCCCTGGTCCCTTCATGGGATTATCTTTGATGCCCTGGTCCCTTCATGGGATGATCTCTGATGCACTGGTCCCTTCATGGGATGATCTCTGATGCACTGGTCCCTTCATGGGATGATCTCTGATGCACTGGTCCCTTCATGGGATGATCTTGCATACCTGTAATCATAGTGCTGTGATGCCCTGGTCCCTTCATGGGATGATTTCTGATGCACTTGTCCCTAAATGGGATAATTTTGCTTACCTCTAATCATAGTGCTGTGATGCCCTGGTCCCTTCATGGGATGATGTCTGATGCCCTGGTCCCTTCATGGGGTGATGTCTGATGCCCTGGTCCCTTCATGGGGTGATGTCTGATGCCCTGGTCCCTTCATGGGGTGATGTCTGATGCCCTGGTCCCTTCATGGGGTGATGTCTGATGCCCTGGTCCCTTCATGGGATGATGTCTGATGCCCTGGTCCCTTCATGGGATGATGTCTGATGCCCTGGTCCCTTCATGGGATGATGTCTGATGCCCTGGTCCCCTCATGGGATGATGTCTGATGCCCTGGTCCCCTCATGGGATGATGTCTGATGCCCTGGTCCCCTCATGGGATGATGTCTGATGCCCTGGTCCCCTCATGGGATGATGTCTGATGCCCTGGTCCCCTCATGGGATGATGTCTGATGCCCTGGTCCCCTCATGGGATGATGTCTGATGCCCTGGTCCCCTCATGGGATGATGTCTGATGCCCTGGTCCCCTCATGGGATGATGTCTGATGCCCTGGTCCCCTCATGGGATGATGTCTGATGCCCTGGTCCCCTCATGGGATGATGTCTGATGCCCTGGTCCCTTCATGGGATGATGTCTGATGCCCTGGTCCCTTCATGGGATGATGTCTGATGCCCTGGTCCCTTCATGGGATGATGTCTGATGCCCTGGTCCCTTCATGGGATGATGTCTGATGCCCTGGTCCCTTCATGGGATGATGTCTGATGCCCTGGTCCCTTCATGGGATGATGTCTGATGCCCTGGTCCCTTCATGGGATGATGTCTGATGCCCTGGTCCCTTCATGGGATGATGTCTGATGCCCTGGTCCCTTCATGGGATGATCTCTGATGCCCTGGTCCCTTCATGGGATGATCTCTGATGCCCTGGTCCCTTCATGGGATGATCTCTGATGCCCTGGTCCCTTCATGGGATGATCTTGCATTCCTCTAATCATAGTGCTGTGATGCACTGGTCCCTTCATGGGATGATCTCTGATGCACTGGTCCCTTCATGGCATGATCTTGCATACCTCTAATGTACGTGCTGTGGTGTACTGGTCCCTTCATGGGATGATCTCTGATGCCCTCGTCCCTTCATGGGATGATGTCTGATGCCCTCGTCCCTTCATGGGATGATGTCTGATGCCCTCGTCCCTTCATGGGATGATGTCTGATGCCCTCGTCCCTTCATGGGATGATGTCTGATGCCCTGGTCCCTTCATGGGATGATGTCTGATGCCCTGGTCCCTTCATGGGATGATGTCTGATGCCCTGGTCCCTTCATGGGATGTTCTCTGATGCACTGGTCCCTTCATGGGATGATGTCTGATGCACTGGTCCCTTCATGGGATGATCTCTGATGCCCTGGTCCCTTCATGGGATGATCTCTGATGCCCTGGTCCCTTCATGAGATGATCTCTTATGCCCTGGTCCCTTCATGGGATGATCGGGATGATCTCTGATGCACTGGTCCCTTCACGGGATGATGTCTGATGCCCTGGTCCCCTCATGGGATGATGTCTGATGCCCTGGTCCCCTCATGGGATGATGTCTGATGCCCTGGTCCCCTCATGGGATGATGTCTGATGCCCTGGTCCCCTCATGGGATGATGTCTGATGCCCTGGTCCCCTCATGGGATGATGTCTGATGCCCTGGTCCCCTCATGGGATGATGTCTGATGCCCTGGTCCCCTCATGGGATGATGTCTGATGCCCTGGTCCCCTCATGGGATGATGTCTGATGCCCTGGTCCCCTCATGGGATGATGTCTGATGCCCTGGTCCCCTCATGGGATGATGTCTGATGCCCTGGTCCCCTCATGGGATGATGTCTGATGCCCTGGTCCCCTCATGGGATGATGTCTGATGCCCTGGTCCCCTCATGGGATGATGTCTGATGCCCTGGTCCCCTCATGGGATGATGTCTGATGCCCTGGTCCCTTCATGGGATGATGTCTGATGCCCTGGTCCCTTCATGGGATGATGTCTGATGCCCTGGTCCCTTCACGGGATGATGTCTGATGCCCTGGTCCCTTCACGGGATGATCTCGGATGCACTGGTCCCTTCACGGGATGATCTCGGATGCACTGGTCCCTTCACGGGATGATGTCTGATGCACTGGTCCCTTCACGGGATGATGTCTGATGCACTGGTCCCTTCATGGGATGATCTTGCATACCTCTAATCATAGTGTTCTGATGCCCTGGTCCCTTCATGGGATGATCTCTGATGCCCTGGTCCCTTCATGGGATGATCTTGCTTACCTCTAATCATAGTGCTGTGATTATGGTCCCTTCATGGGATGACCTCTGATGCACTGGTCCCTTCATGGGATGATCTCTGCACTGGTCCCCTCATGGGATGATCTTGCATACCTCTAATCATAATGCTGTGATGCCCTGGTCCCTTCATGGGATGATCTCTGATGCCCTGGTCCCTTCATGGGATGATCTCTGATGCCCTGGTCCCTTCATGGGATGATCTGATGCCCTGGTCCCTTCATGGGATGATCTCTGATGCCCTGGTCCCTTCATGGGCTAATCTTGCATACCTCTAATGTAAGTGCTGTGGTGTACTGGTCGATTCATGGGATGATCTCTGCACTGGTCCCTTCATGGGATGATCTCTGATGCCCTGGTCCCTTCATGGGATGATCTCTGATGCCCTGGTCCCTTCATGGGATGATCTCTGATGCCCTGGTCCCTTCATGGGATGATCTCTGATGCCCTGGTCCCTTCATGGGATGATCTGGTGCCCTGGTCCCTTCATGGGATGATCTGATGCCCTGGTCCCTTCATGGGATGATGTCCGATGCACTGGTCCCTTCATGGGATGATCTTGCATACCTCTAATCATAGTGCTGTGATGCCATGGTCCCTTCATGGGATGATCTCTGATGCAGTGGTCCCTTCATGGGATGATCTTGCATACCTCTAATCATAGTGCTGTGATGCCCTGGTCCCTTCATTCGATGATCTGATGCCCTGGTCCCTTCATTCGATGATCTGATGCCCTGGTCCCTTCATGGGATGATCTGATGCCCTGGTCCCTTCATGGGATGATCTGATGCCCTGGTCCCTTCATGGGATGATCTGATGCCCTGGTCCCTTCATGGGATGATCTGATGCCCTGGTCCCTTCATGGGATGATCTCTGATGCCCTGGTCCCTTCATGGGATGATCTCTGATGCACTGGTCCCTTCATGGGATGATCTCTGATGCACTGGTCCCTTCATGGGATGATCTCTGATGCACTGGTCCCTTCATGGGATGATCTTGCATACCTCTAATCATAGTGCTGTGATGCCCTGGTCCCTTCATGGGATGATCTGATGCCCTGGTCCCTTCATGGGATGATCTGATGCCCTGGTCCCTTCATGGGATGATCTGATGCCCTGGTCCCTTCATGGGATGATCTGATGCCCTGGATGATCTGATGCCCTGGTCCCTTCATGGGATGATCTGATGCCCTGGTCCCTTCATGGGATGATCTCTGATGCCCTGGTCCCTTCATGGGATGATCTCTGATGCCCTGGTCCCTTCATGGGATGATCTCTGATGCCCTGGTCCCTTCATGGGATGATCTCTGATGCCCTGGTCCCTTCATGGGATGATCTCTGATGCCCTGGTCCCTTCATGGGATGGTCTCTGATGCCCTGGTCCCTTCATGGGATGATCTTGCATACCTCTAATCATAGTGCTGTGATGCCCTGGTCCCTTCATGGGATGATCTTTGATGCCCTGGTCCCTTCACGGGATGATCTCTGATGCACTGGTCCCTTCACGGGATGATCTCTGATGCCCTGGTCCCTTCACGGGATGATCTCTGATGCCCTGGTCCCTTCACGGGATGATCTCTGATGCCCTGGTCCCTTCATGGGATGATCTTGCATACCTCTAATCATAGTGCTGTGATGCCCTGGTCCCTTCATGGGATGATCTCTGATGCACTGGTCCCTTCATGGGATGATGTCTGATGCACTGGTCCCTTCATGGGATGATGTCTGATGCACTGGTCCCTTCATGGGATGATCTCTGATGCACTGGTCCCTTCATGGGATGATCTTGCATACCTCTAATCATAGTGCTGTGATGCCCTGGTCCCTTCATGGGATGATCTTTGATGCGCTGGTCCCTTCATGGGATGATCTTTGATGCCCTGGTCCCTTCATGGGATGATCTTTGCACTGGTCCCTTCATGGGATGATCTTTGATGCACTGGTCCCTTCATGGGATGATCTTGCATACCTGTAATCATAGTGCTGTGATGCCCTGGTCCCTTCATGGGATGATCTCTGATGCCCTGGTCCCTTCATGGGATGTCTGATGCCCTCGTCCCTTCATGGGATGTCTGATGCCCTGGTCCCTTCATGGGATGATGTCTGATGCACTGGTCCCTTCATGGGATGATCTTGCATACCTCTAATCATAGTGCTCTGATGCCCTGGTCCCTTCATGGGATGATCTTTGATGCACTGGTCCCTTCATGGGATGATCTTGCATACCTGTAATCATAGTGCTGTGATGCCCTGGTCCCTTCATGGGATGATCTCTGATGCCCTGGTCCCTTCATGGGATGTCTGATGCCCTCGTCCCTTCATGGGATGTCTGATGCCCTGGTCCCTTCATGGGATGATCTTGCATACCTCTAATCATAGTGCTGTGATGCCCTGGTCCCTTCATGGGATAATCTGATGCCCTGGTCCCTTCATGGGATGATCTGATGCCCTGGTCCCTTCATGGGATGGTCTCTGATGCCCTGGTCCCTTCATGGGATGGTCTCTGATGCCCTGGTCCCTTCATGGGATGGTCTCTGATGCCCTGGTCCCTTCATGGGATGGTCTGATGCCCTGGTCCCTTCATGGGATGATCTTGCATACCTCTACTCATAGTGCTGTGATGCCCTGGTCCCTTCATGGGATGATCTTTGATGCCCTGGTCCCTTCATGGGATGATCTTTGATGCACTGGTCCCTTCATGGGATGATCTCTGATGCACTGGTCCCTTCATGGGATGATCTCTGATGCACTGGTCCCTTCATGGGATGATCTTGCATACCTGTAATCATAGTGCTGTGATGCCCTGGTCCCTTCATGGGATGATTTCTGATGCACTTGTCCCTAAATGGGATACTTTTGCTTACCTCTAATCATAGTGCTGTGATGCCCTGGTCCCTTCATGGGATGTCTGATGCCCTGGTCCCTTCATGGGATGATCTTGCATACCTCTAATCATAGTGCTGTGATTATGGTCCCTTCATGGGATGACCTCTGATGCACTGGTCCCTTCATGGGATGATCTTGCATACCTCTAATGTACGTGCTGTGGTGTACTGGTCCCTTCATGGGATGATCTCTGATGCACTGGTCCCTTCATGGGATGATCTCTGCACTGGTCCCTTCATGGGATGATCTTTGATGCACTGGTCCCTTCATGGGATCTGATGCACTGGTCCCTTCATGGGATGATCTTGCATACCTCTAATCATAGTGCTCTGATGCACTGGTCCCTTCATGGATGTTCTCTGATGCACTGGTCCCTTCATGGGATGTTCTCTGATGCACTGGTCCCTTCATGGGATGATGTCTGATGCACTGGTCCCTTCATGGGATGATCTTGCATACCTCTAACCATAGTGCTGTGATGCCCTGGTCCCTTCATGGGATGATCTCTGATGCACTGGTCCCTTCATGGGATGATCTTGCATACCTCTAATCATAGTGCTGTGATGCCCTGGTCCCTTCATGGGATAATCTGATGCCCTGGTCCCTTCATGGGATGATCTGATGCCCTGGTCCCTTCATGGGATGGTCTCTGATGCCCTGGTCCCTTCATGGGATGGTCTCTGATGCCCTGGTCCCTTCATGGGATGGTCTCTGATGCCCTGGTCCCTTCATGGGATGGTCTGATGCCCTGGTCCCTTCATGGGATGATCTTGCATACCTCTACTCATAGTGCTGTGATGCCCTGGTCCCTTCATGGGATGATCTTTGATGCCCTGGTCCCTTCATGGGATGATCTTTGATGCACTGGTCCCTTCATGGGATGATCTCTGATGCACTGGTCCCTTCATGGGATGATCTCTGATGCACTGGTCCCTTCATGGGATGATCTTGCATACCTGTAATCATAGTGCTGTGATGCCCTGGTCCCTTCATGGGATGATTTCTGATGCACTTGTCCCTAAATGGGATACTTTTGCTTACCTCTAATCATAGTGCTGTGATGCCCTGGTCCCTTCATGGGATGTCTGATGCCCTGGTCCCTTCATGGGATGATGTCTGATGCCCTGGTCCCTTCATGGGATGATGTCTGATGCCCTGGTCCCCTCATGGGATGATGTCTGATGCCCTGGTCCCCTCATGGGATGATGTCTGATGCCCTGGTCCCCTCATGGGATGATGTCTGATGCCCTGGTCCCCTCATGGGATGATGTCTGATGCCCTGGTCCCCTCATGGGATGATGTCTGATGCCCTGGTCCCCTCATGGGATGATGTCTGATGCCCTGGTCCCCTCATGGGATGATGTCTGATGCCCTGGTCCCCTCATGGGATGATGTCTGATGCCCTGGTCCCTTCATGGGATGATCTCTGATGCCCTGGTCCCTTCATGGGATGATCTCTGATGCCCTGGTCCCTTCATGGGATGATCTTGCATTCCTCTAATCATAGTGCTGTGATGCACTGGTCCCTTCATGGGATGATGTCTGATGCCCTGGTCCCTTCATGGGATGATGTCTGATGCCCTGGTCCCTTCATGGGATGTTCTCTGATGCACTGGTCCCTTCATGGGATGATGTCTGATGCACTGGTCCCTTCACGGGATGATCTCTGATGCACTGGTCCCTTCACGGGATGATCTCGGATGCACTGGTCCCTTCACGGGATGATCTCGGATGCACTGGTCCCTTCACGGGATGATCTCTGATGCACTGGTCCCTTCACGGGATGATCTCTGATGCACTGGTCCCTTCACGGGATGATCTCTGATGCACTGGTCCCTTCACGGGATGATCTCGGATGCACTGGTCCCTTCACGGGATGATCTCTGATGCACTGGTCCCTTCATGGGATGATCTCTGATGCACTGGTCCCTTCATGGGATGATCTCTGATGCACTGGTCCCTTCATGGGATGATCTTGCATACCTCTAATCATAGTGCTGTGATGCCCTGGTCCCTTCATGGGATGATCTCTGATGCACTGGTCCCTTCATGGGATGATCTCTGATGCACTGGTCCCTTCATGGGATGATCTCTGATGCACTGGTCCCTTCACGGGATGATCTCTGATGCCCTGGTCCCTTCACGGGATGATCTCTGATGCCCTGGTCCCTTCACGGGATGATCTCTGATGCCCTGGTCCCTTCACGGGATGATCTCTGATGCCCTGGTCCCTTCACGGGATGATGTCTGATGCCCTGGTCCCTTCATGGGATGATCTTGCATACCTCTAATCATAGTGCTGTGATGCCCTGGTCCCTTCATGGGATGATCTCTGATGCATTGGTCCCTTCATGGGATGATCTCTGATGCATTGGTCCCTTCATGGGATGATCTCTGATGCCCTGGTCCCTTCACGGGATGATCTCTGATGCCCTGGTCCCTTCACGGGATGATCTCTGATGCCCTGGTCCCTTCACGGGATGATCTCTGATGCCCTGGTCCCTTCACGGGATGATCTCTGATGCCCTGGTCCCTTCACGGGATGATCTCTGATGCCCTGGTCCCTTCACGGGATGATCTCTGATGCACTGGTCCCTTCACGGGATGATGTCTGATGCACTGGTCCCTTCATGGGATGATGTCTGATGCACTGGTCCCTTCATGGGATGATGTCTGATGCACTGGTCCCTTCATGGGATGATGTCTGATGCACTGGTCCCTTCATGGGATGATGTCTGCACTGGTCCCTTCATGGGATGATCTCTGATGCCCTGGTCCCTTCATGGGATGATCTTGCATACCTCTAATCATAGTGCTGTGATGCCCTGGTCCCTTCATGGGATGATCTTTGATGCCCTGGTCCCTTCATGGGATGATCTTTGATGCCCTGGTCCCTTCATGGGATGATCTCTGATGCACTGGTCCCTTCATGGGATGATCTCTGATGCACTGGTCCCTTCATGGGATGATCTTGCATACCTGTAATCATAGTGCTGTGATGCCCTGGTCCCTTCATGGGATGATTTCTGATGCACTTGTCCCTAAATGGGATAATTTTGCTTACCTCTAATCATAGTGCTGTGATGCCCTGGTCCCTTCATGGGTTGATGTCTGATGCCCTGGTCCCTTCATGGGATGTCTGATGCCCTCGTCCCTTCATGGGATGATGTCTGATGCCCTGGTCCCTTCATGGGATGATGTCTGATGCACTGGTCCCTTCATGGGATGATCTTGCATACCTCTAATCATAGTGCTCTGATGCCCTGGTCCCTTCATGGGATGATCTCTGATGCCCTGGTCCCTTCATGTGATGATTTCTGATGCCCTGGTCCCTTCATGGGATGATCTTGCATACCTCTAATCATAGTGCTGTGATTATGGTCCCTTCATGGGATGACCTCTGATGCACTGGTCCCTTCATGGGATGATCTTGCATACCTCTAATGTACGTGCTGTGGTGTACTGGTCCCTTCATGGGATGATCTCTGATGCACTGGTCCCTTTATGGGATGATCTCTGCACTGGTCCCTTAATGGGATGATCTTTGATGCACTGGTCCCTTCATGGGATCTGATGCACTGGTCCCTTCATGGGATGATCTTGCATACCTCTAATCATAGTGCTCTGATGCACTGGTCCCTTCATGGGATGTTCTCTGATGCACTGGTCCCTTCATGGGATGTTCTCTGATGCACTGGTCCCTTCATGGGATGTTCTCTGATGCACTGGTCCCTTCATGGGATGTTCTCTGATGCACTGGTCCCTTCATGGGATGATGTCTGATGCACTGGTCCCTTCATGGGATGATCTTGCATACCTCTAATCATAGTGCTGTGATGCCCTGGTCCCTTCATGGGATGATCTTGAATACCTCTAATCATAGTGCTGTGATGCCCTGGTCCCTTCATGGGATGATCTTTGATGCACTGGTCCCTTCATGGGATGATCTTGCATACCTCTAATCATAGTGCTGTGATGCCCTGGTCCCTTCATGGGATGATGTCTGATGCCCTGGTCCCTTCATGGGATGATGTCTGATGCCCTGGTCCCTTCATGGGATGATGTCTGATGCCCTGGTCCCTTCATGGGATGATGTCTGCACTGGTCCCTTCATGGGATGATCTTTGATGCACTGGTCCCTTCATGGGATGATCTTTGATGCACTGGTCCCTTCATGGGATGATCTCTGCACTGGTCCCTTCATGGGATGATGTCTGCACTGGTCCCTTCATGGGATGATCTTGCATACCTCTAATCATAGTGCTGTGATGCCATGGTCCCTTCATGGGATGATCTCTGATGCAGTGGTCCCTTCATGGGATGATCTTGCATACCTCTAATCATAGTGCTGTGATGCCCTGGTCCCTTCATGGGATGATCTGATGCCCTGGTCCCTTCATGGGATGATCTGATGCCCTGGTCCCTTCATGGGATGATCTCTGATGCCCTGGTCACTTCATGGGATGATCTCTGATGCCCTGGTCCCTTCATGGGATGATCTCTGATGCACTGGTCCCTGATGCACTGGTCCCTTCATGGGATGATCTCTGATGCACTGGTCCCTTCATGGGATGATCTTGCATACCTCTAATCATAGTGCTGTGATGCCCTGGTCCCTTCATGGGATGATCTGATGCCCTGGTCCCTTCATGGGATGATCTGATGCCCTGGATGATCTGATGCCCTGGTCCCTTCATGGGATGATCTGATGCCCTGGTCCCTTCATGGGATGATCTGATGCCCTGGTCCCTTCATGGGATGATCTGATGCCCTGGTCCCTTCATGGGATGATCTGATGCCCTGGTCCCTTCATGGGATGATCTCTGGTGCCCTGGTCCCTTCATGGGATGGTCTCTGATGCCCTGGTCCCTTCATGGGATGATCTTGCATACATCTAATCATAGTGCTCTGATGCCCTGGTCCCTTCATGGGATGATCTCTGATGCACTGGTCCCTTCATGGGATGATCTCTAAAGCACTGGTCCCTTCATGGGATGATCTTGCATACCTCTAATCATAGTGCTTTGATGCCCTGGTCCCTTCACGGGATGATCTCTGATGCCCTGGTCCCTTCACGGGATGATCTCTGATGCCCTGGTCCCTTCACGGGATGATCTCTGATGCCCTGGTCCCTTCACGGGATGATCTCTGATGCCCTGGGCCCTTCATGGGATGATCTCTGATGCACTGGTCCCTTCATGGGATGATCTCTGATGCACTGGTCCCTTCATGGGATGATCTTGCATACCTGTAATCATAGTGCTGTGATTATGGTCCCTTCATGGGATGATCTCTGATGCACTGGTCCCTTCATGGGATGATCTCTGATGCACTGGTCCCTTCATGGGATGATCTCTGATGCACTGGTCCCTTCATGGGATGATCTCTGATGCACTGGTCCCTTCATGGGATGATCTCTGATGCACTGGTCCCTTCATGGGATGATCTCTGATGCACTGGTCCCTTCATGGGATGATCTCTGATGCACTGGTCCCTTCATGGGATGATCTCTGATGCACTGGTCCCTTCATGGGATGATCTCTGATGCACTGGTCCCTTCATGGGATGATCTCTGATTCACTGGTCCCTTCATGGGATGATCTTGCATACATCTAATCATAGTGCTCTGATGCCCTGGTCCCTTCATGGGATGATCTCTGATGCACTGGTCCCTTCATGGGATGATCTCTAAAGCACTGGTCCCTTCATGGGATGATCTTGCATACCTCTAATCATAGTGCTTTGATGCCCTGGTCCCTTCACGGGATGATCTCTGATGCCCTGGTCCCTTCACGGGATGATCTCTGATGCCCTGGTCCCTTCACGGGATGATCTCTGATGCCCTGGTCCCTTCACGGGATGATCTCTGATGCCCTGGTCCCTTCACGGGATGATCTCTGATGCCCTGGTCCCTTCACGGGATGATCTCTGATGCCCTGGTCCCTTCACGGGATGATCTCTGATGCCCTGGTCCCTTCACGGGATGATCTCTGATGCCCTGGTCCCTTCACGGGATGATCTCTGATGCCCTGGTCCCTTCACGGGATGATCTCTGATGCCCTGGTCCCTTCACGGGATGATCTCTGATGCCCTGGTCCCTTCACGGGATGATCTCTGATGCCCTGGTCCCTTCACGGGATGATCTCTGATGCCCTGGTCCCTTCACGGGATGATCTCTGATGCCCTGGTCCCTTCACGGGATGATCTCTGATGCCCTGGTCCCTTCATGGGATGATCTTGGTGCACTGCTCCCTTCATGGGATGATCTTGCATACCTCTAATCATAGTGCTCTGATGCACTGGTCCCTTCATTGGAGGATCTCTGATGCACTGGTCCCTTCATGGGATGATCTCTGATGCACTGGTCCCTTCATGGGATTATCTTGCATACCTCTAATCATAGTGCTGTGATGCACTGGTCCCTTCACGGGATGATCTCTGATGCACTGGTCCCTTCACGGGATGATCTCTGATGCACTGGTCCCTTCACGGGATGATCTCTGATGCACTGGTCCCTTCACGGGATGATCTCTGATGCACTGGTCCCTTCACGGGATGATCTCTGATGCACTGGTCCCTTCACGGGATGATCTCTGATGCACTGGTCCCTTCACGGGATGATCTCTGATGCACTGGTCCCTTCACGGGATGATCTCTGATGCACTGGTCCCTTCACGGGATGATCTCTGATGCACTGGTCCCTTCACGGGATGATCTCTGATGCACTGGTCCCTTCACGGGATGATCTCTGATGCACTGGTCCCTTCACGGGATGATCTCTGATGCACTGGTCCCTTCACGGGATGATCTCTGATGCACTGGTCCCTTCACGGGATGATCTCTGATGCACTGGTCCCTTCACGGGATGATCTGATGCACTGGTCCCTTCACGGGATGATCTCTGATGCACTGGTCCCTTCACGGGATGATCTCTGATGCACTGGTCCCTTCACGGGATGATCCCTGATGCACTGGTCCCTTCACGGGATGATCTTTGATGCACTGGTCCCTTCATGGGATGATCTCTGATGCACTGGTCCCTTCATGGGATGATCTTGCATACCTCTAATCATAGTGCTGTGATGCCCTGGTCCCTTCATGGGATGATGTCTGATGCACTGGTCCCTTCATGGGATGTCTGATGCACTGGTCCCTTCATGGGATGATGTCTGATGCACTGGTCCCTTCATGGGATGATCTCTGCACTGGTCCCCTCATGGGCTGATCTTGCATACCTCTAATCATAGTGCTGTGATGCCCTGGTCCCTTAATGGGATGATCTTTGATGCACTGGTCCCTTCATGGGATGATCTTTGATGCACTGGTCCCTTCATGGGATGATCTTTGATGCACTGGTCCCTTCATGGGATGATCTTTGATGCACTGGTCCCTTCATGGGATGATCTTTGATGCACTGGTCCCTTCATGGGATGATCTCTGCACTGGTCCCTTCATGGGAGGATCTCTGATGCACTGGTCCCTTCATGGGAGTATCTTGCATACCTCTAATCATAGTGCTGTGATGCCCTGGTCCCTTCATGGGATGATGTCTGATGCCCTCGTCCCTTCATGGGATGATGTCTGATGCCCTGGTCCCATCATGGGATGATGTCTGATGCCCTGGTCCCATCATGGGATGATGTCTGATGCCCTGGTCCCTTCATGGGATGATGTCTGATGCCCTGGTCCCTTCATGGGATGATGTCTGATTCACTGGTCCCTTCATGGGATGATGTCTGATGCACTGGTCCCTTCTTGGGATGATCTCTGATGCACTGGTCCCTTCATGGGATGATCTTGCATACTTCAATCACAGTGCTGTGATGCCCTGGTCCCTTCATGGGAGGATCTCTGATGCACTGGTCCCTTCATGGGAGGATCTCTGATGCACTGGTCCCTTCATGGGAGGATCTCTGATGCACTGGTCCCTTCATGGGCTGATCTCTGATGCCCTGGTCCCTTCATGGGATGATCTTGCATACCTCTAATCATAGTGCTTTGATGCCCTGGTCCCTTCATGGGATGATCTTTGATGCCCTGGTCCCTTCATGGGATGATCTCTGATGCCCTGGTCCCTTCATGGGATGATCTCTGATGCACTGGTCCCTTCATGGGATGATCTCTGATGCACTGGTCCCTTCATGGGCTGATCTTGCATACCTCTAATGTAAGTGCTGTGGTGTACTGGTCCCTTCATGGGATGATCTCTTATGCACTGGTCCCTTCATGGGAGTATCTTGCATACCTCTAATCATAGTGCTGTGATGCCCTGGTCCCTTCATGGGATGATCTCCGATGCCCTGGTCCCTTCATGGGATGATCTCTGATGCCCTGGTCCCTTCATGGGATGATGTCTGATGCCCTGGTCCCTTCATGGGATGATGTCTGATGCCCTGGTCCCTTCATGGGATGATGTCTGATGCACTGGTCCCTTCATGAGCTGATCGCTGATGCCCTGGTCCCTTCATGGGATGATCTTGCATACCTCTAATCACAGTGCTGTGATGCCCTGGTCCCTTCATGGGAGGATCTCTGATGCACTGGTCCCTTCATGGGAGGATCTCTGATGCACTGGTCCCTTCATGGGAGGATCTCTGATGCACTGGTCCCTTCATGAGCTGATCGCTGATGCCCTGGTCCCTTCATGGGATGATCGCTGATGCCCTGGTCCCTTCATGGGATGATCGCTGATGCCCTGGTCCCTTCATGGGATGATCTCTGATGCCCTGGTCCCTTCATGGGATGATCTCTGATGCCCTGGTCCCTTCATGGGATGATCTCTGATGCCCTGGTCCCTTCATGGGATGATCTCTGATGCCCTGGTCCCTTCATGGGATGATCTCTGATGCCCTGGTCCCTTCATGGGATGATCTCTGATGCCCTGGTCCCTTCATGGGATGATCTCTGATGCACTGGTCCCTTCATGGGATGATGTCTGATGCACTGGTCCCTTCATGGGATGCTCTTGCAAACCTCTAATCACAGTGCGGTGATGCCCTGGTCCCTTCATGGGATGATCTTGCATACCTCTAATCATAGTGCTGTGATGCCCTGGTCCCTTCATGGGATGATCTCTGATGCACTGGTCCCTTCATGGGATGATCTTGCATACCTCTAATCATAGTGCTGTGATGCACTGGTCCCTTCATGGGATGATCTCTGATGCACTGGTCCCTTCATGGGATGATGTCTGATGCACTGGTCCCTTCATGGGATGATCTTGCATACCTCTAATCATAGTGCTGTGATGCCCTGGTCCCTTCATGGGATGTTCTCTGATGCACTGGTCCCTTCATGGGATGATCTTGCATACCTCTAATCATAGTGCTGTGATGCCCTGGTCCCTTCATGGGATGATCTCTGATGCACTGGTCCCTTCATGGGATGATCTGATGCCCTGGTCCCTTCATGGGATGATCTGATGCCCTGGTCCCTTCATGGGATGGTCTCTGATGCCCTGGTCCCTTCATGGGATGGTCTCTGATGCCCTGGTCCCTTCATGGGATGGTCTCTGATGCCCTGGTCCCTTCATGGGATGGTCTCTGATGCCCTGGTCCCTTCATGGGATGATCTTGCATACCTCTAATCATAGTGCTTTGATGCCCTGGTCCCTTCATGGGATGATCTTTGATGCCCTGGTCCCTTCATGGGATGATCTCTGATGCCCTGGTCCCTTCATGGGATGATCTCTGATGCACTGGTCCCTTCATGGGATGATCTCTGATGCACTGGTCCCTTCATGGGATGATCTTGCATACCTGTAATCATAGTGCTGTGATGCCCTGGTCCCTTCATGGGATGATTTCTGATGCACTTGTCCCTAAATGGGATAATTTTGCTTACCTCTAATCATAGTGCTGTGATGCCCTGGTCCCTTCATGGGTTGATGTCTGATGCCCTGGTCCCTTCATGGGTTGATGTCTGATGCCCTGGTCCCTTCATGGGTTGATGTCTGATGCCCTGGTACCTTCATGGGATGATGTCTGATGCCCTGGTCCCTTCATGGGATGATGTCTGATGCCCTGGTCCCCTCATGGGATGATGTCTGATGCCCTGGTCCCCTCATGGGATGATGTCTGATGCCCTGGTCCCCTCATGGGATGATGTCTGATGCCCTGGTCCCTTCATGGGATGATGTCTGATGCCCTGGTTCCTTCATGGGATGGTCTCTGATGCCCTGGTCCCTTCATGGGATGATGTCTGATACCCTGGTCCCTTCATGGGATGGTCTCTGATGCCCTGGTCCCTTCATGGGATGATCTTGCATTCCTCTAATCATAGTGCTCTGATGCACTGGTCCCTTCATGGGATGATCTCTGATGCCCTGGTCCCTTCATGGGATGATCTTGGTGCACTGCTCCCTTCATGGGATGATCTTGCATACCTCTAATCATAGTGCTCTGATGCACTGGTCCCTTCATTGGAGGATCTCTGATGCACTGGTCCCTTCATGGGATGATCTCTGATGCACTGGTCCCTTCATGGGATTATCTTGCATACCTCTAATCATAGTGCTGTGATGCACTGGTCCCTTCACGGGATGATCTCTGATGCACTGGTCCCTTCACGGGATGATCTCTGATGCACTTGTCCCTTCACGGGATGATCTCTGATGCACTTGTCCCTTCACGGGATGATCTCTGATGCACTGGTCCCTTCACGGGATGATCTCTGATGCACTGGTCCCTTCACGGGATGATCTCTGATGCACTGGTCCCTTCACGGGATGATCTCTGATGCACTGGTCCCTTCACGGGATGATCTCTGATGCACTGGTCCCTTCACGGGATGATCTCTGATGCACTGGTCCCTTCACGGGATGATCTCTGATGCACTGGTCCCTTCACGGGATGATCTCTGATGCACTGGTCCCTTCACGGGATGATCTCTGATGCACTGGTCCCTTCACGGGATGATCTCTGATGCACTGGTCCCTTCACGGGATGATCTCTGATGCACTGGTCCCTTCACGGGATGATCTCTGATGCACTGGTCCCTTCACGGGATGATCTCTGATGCACTGGTCCCTTCACGGGATGATCTCTGATGCACTGGTCCCTTCACGGGATGATCTCTGATGCACTGGTCCCTTCACGGGATGATCTCTGATGCACTGGTCCCTTCACGGGATGATCTCTGATGCACTGGTCCCTTCACGGGATGATCTCTGATGCACTGGTCCCTTCACGGGATGATCTCTGATGCACTGGTCCCTTCACGGGATGATCTCTGATGCACTGGTCCCTTCACGGGATGATCTCTGATGCACTGGTCCCTTCACGGGATGATCTCTGATGCACTGGTCCCTTCACGGGATGATCTCTGATGCACTGGTCCCTTCACGGGATGATCTCTGATGCACTGGTCCCTTCACGGGATGATCTCTGATGCACTGGTCCCTTCACGGGATGATCTCTGATGCACTGGTCCCTTCACGGGATGATCTCTGATGCACTGGTCCCTTCACGGGATGATCTCTGATGCACTGGTCCCTTCACCGGATGATCTCTGATGCACTGGTCCCTTCACGGGATGATCTCTGATGCACTGGTCCCTTCACGGGATGATCTCTGATGCACTGGTCCCTTCACGGGATGATCTCTGATGCACTGGTCCCTTCACGGGATGATCTCTGATGCACTGGTCCCTTCACGGGATGATCTCTGATGCACTGGTCCCTTCACGGGATGATCTCTGATGCACTGGTCCCTTCATGGGATGATCTTTGATGCACTGGTCCCTTCATGGGATGATCTCTGATGCACTGGTCCCTTCATGGGATGATCTTGCATACCTCTAATCATAGTGCTGTGATGCCCTGGTCCCTTCATGGGATGATGTCTGATGTACTGGTCCCTTCATGGGATGATGTCTGATGTACTGGTCCCTTCATGGGATGATGTCTGATGTACTGGTCCCTTCATGGGATGATGTCTGATTGCCTGGTCCCTTCATGGGATGATGTCTGATGCACTGGTCCCTTCATGGGATGATCTCTGCACTGGTCCCCTCATGGGCTGATCTTGCATACCTCTAATCATAGTGCTGTGATGCCCTGGTCCCTTCATGGGATGATCTTTGATGCACTGGTCCCTTCATGGGATGATCTCTGCACTGGTCCCTTCATGGGAGGATCTCTGATGCACTGGTCCCTTCATGGGAGTATCTTGCATACCTCTAATCATAGTGCTGTGATGCCCTGGTCCCTTGATGGGATGATGCCTGATGCCCTCGTCCCTTCATGGGATGTTCTCTGATGCCCTGGTCCCATCATGGGATGTTCTCTGATGCACTGGTCCCTTCATGGGATGATGTCTGATGCACTGGTCCCTTCATGGGATGATCTCTGATGCACTGGTCCCTTCTTGGGATGATCTCTGATGCACTGGTCCCTTCATGGGATGATCTTGCATACTTCAATCACAGTGCTGTGATGCCCTGGTCCCTTCATGGGATGATCTCTTATGCACTGGTCCCTTCATGGGAGTATCTTGCATACCTCTAATCATAGTGCTGTGATGCCCTGGTCCCTTCATGGGATGATCTCTGATGCCCTGGTCCCTTCATGGGATGATCTCTGATGCCCTGGTCCCTTCATGGGATGATCTCTGATGCCCTGGTCCCTTCATGGGATGATGTCTGATGCCCTGGTCCCTTCATGGGATGATGTCTGATGCACTGGTCCCTTCATGGGATGATCTTGCATACCTCTAATCATAGTGCTGTGATGCCCTGGTCCCTTCATGGGAGGATCTCTGATGCACTGGTCCCTTCATGGGAGGATCTCTGATGCACTGGTCCCTTCATGGGAGGATCTCTGATGCCCT
Organism: Triturus cristatus; assembly: GCF_964204655.1. Taxonomy (NCBI): domain Eukaryota; kingdom Metazoa; phylum Chordata; class Amphibia; order Caudata; family Salamandridae; genus Triturus; species Triturus cristatus. The sequence continues at coordinate 1,008,519,279 of NC_140592.1, forward strand.
GGTCCCTTCATGGGATGATCTGATGCCCTGGTCCCTTCATGGGATGATCTCTGATGCCCTGGTCCCTTCATGGGATGATCTCTGATGCCCTGGTCCCTTCATGGGATGATCTCTGATGCCCTGGTCCCTTCATGGGATGATCTCTGATGCCCTGGTCCCTTCATGGGATGATCTCTGATGCCCTGGTCCCTTCATGGGATGATCTCTGATGCCCTGGTCCCTTCATGGGATGATGTCTGATGCACTGGTCCCTTCATGGGATGCTCTTGCAAACCTCTAATCACAGTGCGGTGATGCCCTGGTCCCTTCATGGGATGATCTCTGATGCACTGGTCCCTTCATGGGATGATCTTGCATACCTCTAATCATAGTGCTGTGATGCCCTGGTCCCTTCATGGGATGATCTCTGATGCACTGGTCCCTTCATGGGATGATCTTGCATACCTCTAATCATAGTGCTGTGATGCACTGGTCCCTTCATGGGATGATCTCTGATGCACTGGTCCCTTCATGGGATGATGTCTGATGCACTGGTCCCTTCATGGGATGATCTTGCATACCTCCAATCATAGTGCTGTGATGCCCTGGTCCCTTCATGGGATGTTCTCTGATGCACTGATCGCTTCATGGGATGATCTTGCATACCTCTAATCATAGTGCTGTGATGCCCTGGTCCCTTCATGGGATGATCTCTGATGCACTGGTCCCTTCATGGGATGATCTTGCATACCTCTAATCATAGTGCTGTGATGCCCTGGTCCCTTCATGGGATGATCTGATGCCCTGGTCCCTTCATGGGATGGTCTCTGATGCCCTGGTCCCTTCATGGGATGGTCTCTGATGCCCTGGTCCCTTCATGGGATGGTCTCTGATGCCCTGGTCCCTTCATGGGATGGTCTCTGATGCCCTGGTCCCTTCATGGGATGATCTTGCATACCTCTAATCATAGTGCTGTGATGCCCTGGTCCCTTCATGGGATGATCTTTGATGCCCTGGTCCCTTCATGGGATGATCTTTGATGCACTGGTCCCTTCATGGGATGATCTCTGATGCACTGGTCCCTTCATGGGATGATCTCTGATGCACTGGTCCCTTCATGGGATGATCTTGCATACCTGTAATCATAGTGCTGTGATGCCCTGGTCCCTTCATGGGATGATTTCTGATGCACTTGTCCCTAAATGGGATAATTTTGCTTACCTCTAATCATAGTGCTGTGATGCCCTGGTCCCTTCATGGGATGATGTCTGATGCCCTGGTCCCTTCATGGGTTGATGTCTGATGCCCTGGTCCCTTCATGGGATGATGTCTGATGCCCTGGTCCCTTCATGGGATGATGTCTGATGCCCTGGTCCCTTCATGGGATGATGTCTGATGCCCTGGTCCCTTCATGGGATGATGTCTGATGCCCTGGTCCCTTCATGGGATGATGTCTGATGCCCTGGTCCCCTCATGGGATGATGTCTGATGCCCTGGTCCCTTCATGGGATGATGTCTGATGCCCTGGTCCCTTCATGGGATGGTCTCTGATGCCCTGGTCCCTTCATGGGATGATGTCTGATACCCTGGTCCCTTCATGGGATGGTCTCTGATGCCCTGGTCCCTTCATGGGATGATCTTGCATTCCTCTAATCATAGTGCTCTGATGCACTGGTCCCTTCATGGGATGATCTCTGATGCACTGGTCCCTTCATGGGATGATCTTGCATACCTCTAATGTACGTGCTGTGGTGTACTGGTCCCTTCATGGGATGATCTCTGATGCCCTCGTCCCTTCATGGGATGATGTCTGATGCCCTGGTCCCTTCATGGGATGATGTCTGATGCCCTGGTCCCTTCATGGGATGATGTCTGATGCCCTGGTCCCTTCATGGGATGTTCTCTGATGCACTGGTCCCTTCATGGGATGTTCTCTGATGCCCTGGTCCCTTCACGGGATGATCTCTGATGCCCTGGTCCCTTCACGGGATGATCTCTGATGCCCTGGTCCCTTCACGGGATGATCTCTGATGCCCTGGTCCCTTCACGGGATGATCTCTGATGCCCTGGTCCCTTCACGGGATGATCTCTGATGCCCTCGTCCCTTCATGGGATGATCTCTGATGCCCTCGTCCCTTCATGGGATGATCTCTGATGCCCTGGTCCCTTCATGGGATGATCTTGGTGCACTGCTCCCTTCATGGGATGATCTTGCATACCTCTAATCATAGTGCTCTGATGCACTGGTCCCTTCATTGGAGGATATCTGATGCACTGGTCCCTTCATGGGATGATCTCTGATGCACTGGTCCCTTCATGGGATTATCTTGCATACCTCTAATCATAGTGCTGTGATGCACTGGTCCCTTCACGGGATGATCTCTGATGCACTGGTCCCTTCACGGGATGATCTCTGATGCACTGGTCCCTTCACGGGATGATCTCTGATGCACTGGTCCCTTCACGGGATGATCTCTGATGCACTGGTCCCTTCACGGGATGATCTCTGATGCACTGGTCCCTTCACGGGATGATCTCTGATGCACTGGTCCCTTCACGGGATGATCTCTGATGCACTGGTCCCTTCACGGGATGATCTCTGATGCACTGGTCCCTTCACGGGATGATCTCTGATGCACTGGTCCCTTCACGGGATGATCTCTGATGCACTGGTCCCTTCACGGGATGATCTCTGATGCACTGGTCCCTTCACGGGATGATCTCTGATGCACTGGTCCCTTCACGGGATGATCTCTGATGCACTGGTCCCTTCACGGGATGATCTCTGATGCACTGGTCCCTTCACGGGATGATCTCTGATGCACTGGTCCCTTCACGGGATGATCTCTGATGCACTGGTCCCTTCACGGGATGATCTCTGATGCACTGGTCCCTTCACGGGATGATCTCTGATGCACTGGTCCCTTCACGGGATGATCTCTGATGCACTGGTCCCTTCACGGGATGATCTCTGATGCACTGGTCCCTTCACGGGATGATCTCTGATGCACTGGTCCCTTCACGGGATGATCTCTGATGCCCTGGTCCCTTCACGGGATGATCTTTGATGCACTGGTCCCTTCATGGGATGATCTTTGATGCACTGGTCCCTTCATGGGATGATCTTTGATGCACTGGTCCCTTCATGGGATGATCTTTGATGCACTGGTCCCTTCATGGGATGATCTTTGATGCACTGGTCCCTTCATGGGATGATCTTTGATGCACTGGTCCCTTCATGGGATGATCTCTGATGCACTGGTCCCTTCATGGGATGATCTCTGATGCACTGGTCCCTTCATGGGATGATCTTGCATACCTCTAATCATAGTGCTGTGATGCCCTGGTCCCTTCATGGGATGATGTCTGATGCTCTGGTCCCTTCATGGGATGATGTCTGATGCTCTGGTCCCTTCATGGGATGTCTGATGCACTGGTCCCTTCATGGGATGATCTCTGCACTGGTCCCCTCATGGGCTGATCTTGCATACCTCTAATCATAGTGCTGTGATGCCCTGGTCCCTTCATGGGATGATGTTTGATGCACTGGTCCCTTCATGGGATGATCTTTGATGCACTGGTCCCTTCATGGGATGATCTCTGCACTGGTCCCTTCATGGGAGGATCTCTGATGCACTGGTCCCTTCATGGGAGTATCTTGCATACCTCTAATCATAGTGCTGTGATGCCCTGGTCCCTTGATGGGATGATGCCTGATGCCCTCGTCCCTTCATGGGATGATGTCTGATGCCCTGGTCCCATCATGGGATGTTCTCTGATGCACTGGTCCCTTCATGGGATGATCTCTGATGCACTGGTCCCTTCATGGGATGATCTCTGATGCACTGGTCCCTTCTTGGGATGATCTCTGATGCACTGGTCCCTTCATGGGATGATCTTGCATACTTCAATCACAGTGCTGTGATGCCCTGGTCCCTTCATGGGATGATCTCTTATGCACTGGTCCCTTCATGGGAGTATCTTGCATACCTCTAATCATAGTGCTGTGATGCCCTGGTCCCTTCATGGGATGATCTCTGATGCCCTGGTCCCTTCATGGGATGATCTCTGATGCCCTGGTCCCTTCATGGGATGATGTCTGATGCCCTGGTCCCTTCATGGGATGATGTCTGATGCACTGGTCCCTTCATGGGATGATCTTGCATACCTCTAATCATAGTGCTGTGATGCCCTGGTCCCTTCATGGGAGGATCTCTGATGCACTGGTCCCTTCATGGGAGGATCTCTGATGCACTGGTCCCTTCATGGGAGGATCTCTGATGCACTGGTCCCTTCATGAGCTGATCTCTGATGCCCTGGTCCCTTCATGGGATGATCTGATGCCCTGGTCCCTTCATGGGATGATCTGATGCCCTGGTCCCTTCATGGGATGATCTCTGATGCCCTGGTCCCTTCATGGGATGATCTCTGATGCCCTGGTCCCTTCATGGGATGATCTCTGATGCCCTGGTCCCTTCATGGGATGATCTCTGATGCCCTGGTCCCTTCATGGGATGATCTCTGATGCCCTGGTCCCTTCATGGGATGATCTCTGATGCCCTGGTCCCTTCATGGGATGATCTCTGATGCACTGGTCCCTTCATGGGATGATGTCTGATGCACTGGTCCCTTCATGGGATGCTCTTGCAAACCTCTAATCACAGTGCGGTGATGCCCTGGTCCCTTCATGGGATGATCTCTGATGCACTGGTCCCTTCATGGGATGATCTTGCATACCTCTAATCATAGTGCTGTGATGCCCTGGTCCCTTCATGGGATGATCTCTGATGCACTGGTCCCTTCATGGGATGATCTTGCATACCTCTAATCATAGTGCTGTGATGCACTGGTCCCTTCATGGGATGATCTCTGATGCACTGGTCCCTTCATGGGATGATGTCTGATGCACTGGTCCCTTCATGGGATGATCTTGCATACCTCCAATCATAGTGCTGTGATGCCCTGGTCCCTTCATGGGATGTTCTCTGATGCACTGGACGCTTCATGGGATGATCTTGCATACCTCTAATCATAGTGCTGTGATGCCCTGGTCCCTTCATGGGATGATCTCTGATGCACTGGTCCCTTCATGGGATGATCTTGCATACCTCTAATCATAGTGCTGTGATGCCCTGGTCCCTTCATGGGATGATCTGATGCCCTGGTCCCTTCATGGGATGGTCTCTGATGCCCTGGTCCCTTCATGGGATGGTCTCTGATGCCCTGGTCCCTTCATGGGATGGTCTCTGATGCCCTGGTCCCTTCATGGGATGGTCTCTGATGCCCTGGTCCCTTCATGGGATGGTCTCTGATGCCCTGGTCCCTTCATGGGATGGTCTCTGATGCCCTGGTCCCTTCATGGGATGGTCTCTGATGCCCTGGTCCCTTCATGGGATAGTCTCTGATGCCCTGGTCCCTTCATGGGATGATCTTGCATACCTCTAATCATAGTGCTGTGATGCCCTGGTCCCTTCATGGGATGATCTTTGATGCCCTGGTCCCTTCATGGGATGATCTTTGATGCACTGGTCCCTTCATGGGATGATCTCTGATGCACTGGTCCCTTCATGGGATGATCTCTGATGCACTGGTCCCTTCATGGGATGATCTTGCATACCTGTAATCATAGTGCTGTGATGCCCTGGTCCCTTCATGGGATGATTTCTGATGCACTTGTCCCTAAATGGGATAATTTTGCTTACCTCTAATCATAGTGCTGTGATGCCCTGGTCCCTTCATGGGATGATGTCTGATGCCCTGGTCCCTTCATGGGATGATGTCTGATGCCCTGGTCCCTTCATGGGATGATGTCTGATGCCCTGGTCCCTTCATGGGATGATGTCTGATGCCCTGGTCCCTTCATGGGATGATGTCTGATGCCCTGGTCCCCTCATGGGATGATGTCTGATGCCCTGGTCCCTTCATGGGATGATGTCTGATGCCCTGGTCCCTTCATGGGATGATGTCTGATGCCCTGGTCCCTTCATGGGATGATGTCTGATGCCCTGGTCCCTTCATGGGATGATGTCTGATGCCCTGGTCCCTTCATGGGATGATCTCTGATGCCCTGGTCCCTTCATGGGATGGTCTCTGATGCCCTGGTCCCTTCATGGGATGATCTTGCATTCCTCTAATCATAGTGCTGTGATGCCCTGGTCCCTTCATGGGATGGTCTCTGATGCCCTGGTCCCTTCATGGGATGATCTTGCATTCCTCTAATCATAGTGCTGTGATGCACTGGTCCCTTCATGGGATGATCTCTGATGCACTGGTCCCTTCATGGGATGATCTTGCATACCTCTAATGTACGTGCTGTGGTGTACTGGTCCCTTCACGGGATGATCTCTGATGCACTGGTCCCTTCACGGTATGATCTCTGATGCACTGGTCCCTTCACGGGATGATGTCTGATGCACTGGTCCCTTCATGGGATGATCTTGCATACCTCTAATCATAGTGCTGTGATGCACTGGTCCCTTCATGGGATGATCTCTGATGCACTGGTCTCTTCATGGGATGATCTCTGATGCACTGGTCCCTTCATGGGATGATGTCTGATGCCCTGGTCCCTTCATGGGATGATCTCTGATGCACTGGTCCCTTCATGGGATGATCTCTGCACTGGTCCCTTCATGGGATGATCTTTGATGCACTGGTCCCTTCATGGGATCTGATGCCCTGGTCCCTTCATGGGATGATCTCTGATGCCCTGGTCCCTTCATGGGATGATCTCTGATGCCCTGGTCCCTTCATGGGATGATCTCTGATGCACTGGTCCCTTCATGGGATGATCTCTGATGCACTGGTCCCTTCATGGGATGATCTCTGATGCACTGGTCCCTTCATGGGATGATCTCTGATGCACTGGTCCCTTCATGGGATGATCTCTGATGCACTAGTCCCTTCATGGGATGATCTCTGATGCCCTGGTCCCTTCACGGGATGATGTCTGATGCCCTGGTCCCTTCATGGGATGATCTTGCATACCTCTAATCATAGTGCTGTGATGCCCTGGTCCCTTCATGGGATGATCTCTGATGCACTGGTCCCTTCATGGGATGATCTCTGATGCCCTGGTCCCTTCACGGGATGATCTCTGATGCCCTGGTCCCTTCATGGGATGATGTCTGATGCCCTGGTCCCTTCATGGGATGATGTCTGATGCCCTGGTCCCTTCATGGGATGATGTCTGATGCCCTGGTCCCTTCATGGGATGATGTCTGATGCCCTGGTCCCTTCATGGGATGATGTCTGATGCCCTGGTCCCTTCATGGGATGATGTCTGATGCCCTGGTCCCTTCATGGGATGATGTCTGATGCCCTGGTCCCTTCATGGGATGATGTCTGATGCCCTGGTCCCTTCATGGGATGATGTCTGATGCCCTGGTCCCTTCATGGGATGATGTCTGATGCCCTGGTCCCTTCATGGGATGATGTCTGATGCCCTGGTCCCTTCATGGGATGATGTCTGATGCCCTGGTCCCTTCATGGGATGATGTCTGATGCCCTGGTCCCTTCATGGGATGATCTCTGATGCCCTGGTCCCTTCATGGGATGATCTCTGATGCCCTGGTCCCTTCATGGGATGGTCTCTGATGCCCTGGTCCCTTCATGGGATGATCTTGCATTCCTCTAATCATAGTGCTGTGATGCACTGGTCCCTTCATGGGATGATCTCTGATGCCCTGGTCCCTTCATGGGATGATCTCTGATGCCCTGGTCTCTTCATGGGATGGTCTCTGATGCCCTGGTCCCTTCATGGGATGATCTTGCATTCCTCTAATCATAGTGCTGTGATGCACTGGTCCCCTCATGGGATGATGTCTGATGCCCTGGTCCCTTCATGGGATGATGTCTGATGCCCTGGTCCCTTCATGGGATGATGTCTGATGCACTGGTCCCTTCATGGGATGATGTCTGATGCACTGGTCCCTTCATGGGATGATGTCTGCACTGGTCCCTTCATGGGATGATCTCTGATGCCCTGGTCCCTTCATGGGATGATCTTGCATACCTCTAATCATAGTGCTGTGATGCCCTGGTCCCTTCATGGGATGATCTTTGATGCCCTGGTCCCTTCATGGGATGATCTTTGCACTGGTCCCTTCATGGGATGATCTCTGATGCACTGGTCCCTTCATAGTATGATCTTGCATACCTGTAATCATAGTGCTGTGATGCCCTGGTCCCTTCATGGGATGATTTCTGATGCACTTGTCCCTAAATGGGATAATTTTGCTTACCTCTAATCATAGTGCTGTGATGCCCTGGTCCCTTCATGGGTTGATGTCTGATGCCCTGGTCCCTTCATGGGATGTCTGATGCCCTGGTCCCTTCATGGGATTATGTCTGATGCCCTGGTCCCTTCATGGGATGATCTTGCATACCTCTAATCATAGTGATCTGATGCCCTGGTCCCTTCATGGGATGATTTCTGATGCCCTGGTCCCTTCATGGGATGATTTCTGATGCCCTGGTCCCTTCATGGGATGATCTTGCATACCTCTAATCATAGTGCTGTGATTATGGTCCCTTCATGGGATGACCTCTGATGCACTGGTCCCTTCATGGGATGATCTTGCATACCTCTAATGTACGTGCTGTGGTGTACTGGTCCCTTCATGGGAAGATCTCTAATGCACTGGTCCCTTCATGGGATGATCTCTGCACTGGTCCCTTCATGGGATGATCTTTGATGCACTGGTGCCTTCATGGGATCTGATGCACTGGTCCCTTCATGGGATGATCTTGCATACTTCTAATCATAGTGCTCTGATGCACTGGTCCCTTCATGGGATGATCTCTGATGCACTGGTCCCTTCATGGGATGATCTTGCATACCTCTAATCATAGTGCTGTGATGCCCTGGTCCCTTCATGGGATGATGTCTGATGCCCTGGTCCCTTCATGGGATGATGTCTGATGCCCTGGTCCCTTCATGGGATGATGTCTGATGCCCTGGTCCCTTCATGGGATGATGTCTGATGCCCTGGTCCCTTCATGGGATGATGTCTGATGCCCTGGTCCCTTCATGGGATGATGTCTGATGCCCTGGTCCCTTCATGGGATGATGTCTGATGCCCTGGTCCCTTCATGGGATGATGTCTGATGCCCTGGTCCCTTCATGGGATGATGTCTGATGCCCTGGTCCCTTCATGGGATGATGTCTGATGCCCTGGTCCCTTCATGGGATGATGTCTGATGCACTGGTCCCTTCATGGGATGATCTTTGATGCACTGGTCCCTTCATGGGATGATCTCTGCACTGGTCCCCTCATGGGATGATCTTGCATACCTCTAATCAAAGTGCTGTGATGCCGTGGTCCCTTCATGGGATGATCTCTGATGCCGTGGTCCCTTCATGGGATGATCTCTGATGCCGTGGTCCCTTCATGGGATGATCTCTGATGCCGTGGTCCCTTCATGGGATGATCTCTGATGCCCTGGTCCCTTCATGGGATGATCTCTGATGCACTGGTCCCTACATGGGATGATGTCTGATGCACTGGTCCCTTCATGGGATGATCTTGCATACCTCTAATCACAGTGCTCTGATGCCCTGGTCCCTTCCTGGGATGATGTCTGATGCACTGGTCCCTTCATGGGATGATGTCTGATGCACTGGTCCCTTCATGGGATGATCTTGCATGCCTCTAATCACAGTGCTCTGATGCCCTGGTCCCTTCCTGGGATGATGTCTGATGCCCTGGTCCCTTCCTGGGATGATGTCTGATGCCCTGGTCCCTTCCTGGGATGATGTCTCATGCCCTGGTCCCTTCCTGGGATGATGTCTGATGCCCTGGTCCCTTCCTGGGATGATCTGATGCCCTGGTCCCTTCATGGGATGATCTCTGATGCACTGGTCCCTTCATGGGATGATCTCTGATGCACTGGTCCCTTCATGGGATGATCTCTGATGCACTGGTCCCTTCATGGGATGATCTCTGATGCACTGGTCCCTTCATGGGATGATCTCTGATGCACTGGTCCCTTCATGGGATGATCTCTGATGCACTGGTCCCTTCATGGGATGATCTCTGATGCACTGGTCCCGTCATGGGATGATCTCTGATGCACTGGTCCCGTCATGGGATGATCTCTGATGCACTGGTCCCTTCATGGGATGATCTTGCATACATCTAATCATAGTGCTGTGATGCACTGGTCCCTTCATGGGATGATCTCTGCACTGGTCCCTTCATGGGATGATCTTGCATACCTCTTATCATAGTGCTCTGATGCCCTGGTCCCTTCATGGGATGATCTCTGATGCACTGGTCCCTTCATGGGATGATCTCTAAAGCACTGGTCCCTTCATGGGATGATCTTGCATACCTCTAATCATAGTGCTTTGATGCCCTGGTCCCTTCACGGGATGATCTCTGATGCCCTGGTCCCTTCACGGGATGATCTCTGATGCCCTGGTCCCTTCACGGGATGATCTCTGATGCCCTGGTCCCTTCACGGGATGATCTCTGATGCCCTGGTCCCTTCACGGGATGATCTCTGATGCCCTGGTCCCTTCACGGGATGATCTCTGATGCCCTGGTCCCTTCACGGGATGATCTCTGATGCCCTGGTCCCTTCACGGGATGATCTCTGATGCCCTGGTCCCTTCACGGGATGATCTCTGATGCCCTGGTCCCTTCACGGGATGATCTCTGATGCCCTGGTCCCTTCACGGGATGATCTCTGATGCCCTGGTCCCTTCACGGGATGATCTCTGATGCCCTGGTCCCTTCACGGGATGATCTCTGATGCCCTGGTCCCTTCACGGGATGATCTCTGATGCCCTCGTCCCTTCACGGTATGATCTCTGATGCACTGGTCCCTTCACGGTATGATCTCTGATGCACTGGTCCCTTCACGGGATGATCTCTGATGCACTGGTCCCTTCACAGGATGATGTCTGATGCACTGGTCCCTTCATGGGATGATCTTGCATACCTCTAATCATAGTGCTGTGATGCACTGGTCCCTTCATGGGATGATCTTTGATGCACTGGTCCCTTCATGGGATGATGTCTGCTGCCCTGGTCCCTTCATGGGATGATCTCTGATGCACTGGTCCCTTCATGGGATGATGTCTGATGCCCTGGTCCCTTCATGGGATGATGTCTGATGCCCTGGTCCCTTCATGAGATGATCTTTGATGCACTGGTCCCTTCATGGGATGATCTCTGCACTGGTCCCTTCATGGGATGATCTTGCATACCTCTAATCATAGTGCTGTGATGCCCTGGTCCCTTCATGGGATGATCTCTGATGCCCTGGTCCCTTCATGGGATGATTTGTGATGCCCTGGTCCCTTCATGGGATGATTTCTGATGCCCTGGTCCCTTCATGGGATGATTTCTGATGCCCTGGTCCCTTCATGGGATGATTTCTGATGCCCTGGTCCCTTCATGGGATGATCTCTGCACTGGTCCCTTCATGGGATGATCTTTGATGCACTGGTGCCTTCATGGGATCTGATGCACTGGTCCCTTCATGGGATGATCTTGCATACTTCTAATCATAGTGCTCTGATGCACTGGTCCCTTCATGGGATGATCTCTGATGCACTGGTCCCTTCATGGGATGATCTTGCATACCTCTAATCATAGTGCTGTGATGCCCTGGTCCCTTCATGGGATGATGTCTGATGCCCTGGTCCCTTCATGGGATGATCTCTGATGCACTGGTCCCTTCATGGGATGATCTTGCATACCTCTAATCATAGTGCTGTGATGCCCTGGTCCCTTCATGGGATGATCTCTGATGCCCTGGTCCCTTCATGGGATGATCTCTGATGCCCTGGTCCCTTCATGGGATGATGTCTGATGCCCTGGTCCCTTCATGGGATGATGTCTGATGCCCTGGTCCCTTCATGGGATGATGTCTGATGCCCTGGTCCCTTCATGGGATGATGTCTGATGCCCTGGTCCCTTCATGGGATGATGTCTGATGCCCTGGTCCCTTCATGGGATGATGTCGGATGCCCTGGTCCCTTCATGGGATGATGTCGGATGCCCTGGTCCCTTCATGGGATGATGTCTGATGCCCTGGTCCCTTCATGGGATGATGTCTGATGCCCTGGTCCCTTCATGGGATGATGTCTGATGCCCTGGTCCCTTCATGGGATGATGTCTGATGCCCTGGTCCCTTCATGGGATGATCTTTGATGCACTGGTCCCTTCATGGGATGATCTCTGCACTGGTCCCCTCATGGGATGATCTTGCATACCTCTAATCATAGTGCTGTGATGCCGTGGTCCCTTCATGGGATGATCTCTGATGCCGTGGTCCCTTCATGGGATGATCTCTGATGCCCTGGTCCCTTCATGGGATGATCTCTGATGCACTGGTCCCTTCATGGGATGATCTTGCATACATCTAATCATAGTGCTCTGATGCCCTGGTCCCTTCATGGGATGATGTCTGATGCACTGGTCCCTACATGGGATGATGTCTGATGCACTGGTCCCTTCATGGGATGATCTTGCATACCTCTAATCACAGTGCTCTGATGCCCTGGTCCCTTCCTGGGATGATGTCTGATGCACTGGTCCCTTCATGGGATGATGTCTGATGCACTGGTCCCTTCATGGGATGATCTTGCATGCCTCTAATCACAGTGCTCTGATGCCCTGGTCCCTTCCTGGGATGATGTCTGATGCCCTGGTCCCTTCCTGGGATGATGTCTGATGCCCTGGTCCCTTCCTGGGATGATGTCTGATGCCCTGGTCCCTTCCTGGGATGATGTCTGATGCCCTGGTCCCTTCCTGGGATGATGTCTGATGCCCTGGTCCCTTCCTGGGATGATCTCTGATGCACTGGTCCCTTCATGGGATGATCTCTGATGCACTGGTCCCTTCATGGGATGATCTCTGATGCACTGGTCCCTTCATGGGATGATCTCTGATGCACTGGTCCCTTCATGGGATGATCTCTGATGCACTGGTCCCTTCATGGGATGATCTCTGATGCACTGGTCCCTTCATGGGATGATCTCTGATGCACTGGTCCCTTCATGGGATGATCTCTGATGCACTGGTCCCGTCATGGGATGATCTCTGATGCACTGGTCCCTTCATGGGATGATCTTGCATACATCTAATCATAGTGCTGTGATGCACTGGTCCCTTCATGGGATGATCTCTGCACTGGTCCCTTCATGGGATGATCTTGCATACCTCTTATCATAGTGCTCTGATGCCCTGGTCCCTTCATGGGATGATCTCTGATGCACTGGTCCCTTCATGGGATGATCTCTAAAGCACTGGTCCCTTCATGGGATGATCTTGCATACCTCTAATCATAGTGCTTTGATGCCCTGGTCCCTTCACGGGATGATCTCTGATGCCCTGGTCCCTTCACGGGATGATCTCTGATGCCCTGGTCCCTTCACGGGATGATCTCTGATGCCCTAGTCCCTTCACGGGATGATCTCTGATGCCCTAGTCCCTTCACGGGATGATCTCTGATGCCCTGGTCCCTTCACGGGATGATCTCTGATGCCCTGGTCCCTTCACGGGATGATCTCTGATGCCCTGGTCCCTTCACGGGATGATCTCTGATGCCCTGGTCCCTTCACGGGATGATCTCTGATGCCCTGGTCCCTTCACGGGATGATCTCTGATGCCCTGGTCCCTTCACGGGATGATCTCTGATGCCCTGGTCCCTTCACGGGATGATCTCTGATGCCCTGGTCCCTTCACGGGATGATCTCTGATGCACTGGTCCCTTCACGGGATGATCTCTGATGCACTGGTCCCTTCACGGGATGATCTCTGATGCACTGGTCCCTTCACGGTATGATCTCTGATGCACTGGTCCCTTCACGGGATGATGTCTGATGCACTGGTCCCTTCATGGGATGATCTTGCATACCTCTAATCATAGTGCTGTGATGCACTGGTCCCTTCATGGGATGATCTTTGATGCACTGGTCCCTTCATGGGATGATGTCTGCTGCCCTGGTCCCTTCATGGGATGATCTCTGATGCACTGGTCCCTTCATGGGATGATGTCTGATGCCCTGGTCCCTTCATGGGATGATGTCTGATGCCCTGGTCCCTTCATGGGATGATCTTTGATGCACTGGTCCCTTCATGGGATGATCTCTGCACTGGTCCCTTCATGGGATGATCTTGCATACCTCTAATCATAGTGCTGTGATGCCCTGGTCCCTTCATGGGATGATCTCTGATGCCCTGGTCCCTTCATGGGATGATTTGTGATGCCCTGGTCCCTTCATGGGATGATTTCTGATGCCCTGGTCCCTTCATGGGATGATTTCTGATGCCCTGGTCCCTTCATGGGATGATTTCTGATGCCCTGGTCCCTTCATGGGATGATCTCTGATGCCCTGGTCCCTTCATGGGCTGATCTTGCATACCTCTAATGTAAGTGCTGTGGTGTACTGGTCCCTTCATGGGATGATCTCTGATGCACTGGTCCCTTCATGGGAGTATCTTGCATACCTCTAATCATAGTGCTGTGATGCCCTGGTCCCTTCATGGGATGATCTCTGATGCCCTGGTCCCTTCATGGGATGATCTCTGATGCCCTGGTCCCTTCATGGGATGATCTCTGATGCCCTGGTCCCTTCATGGGAATATCTCGGATGCCCTGGTCCCTTCATGGGATGATCTCTGATGCACTGATCCCTTCATGGAATGTCTGATGCACTGGTCCCTTCATGGGATGCTCTTGCATACCTCTAATCACAGTGCTGTGATGCCCTGGTCCCTTCATGGGATGATCTCTGATGCATTGGTCCCTTCATGGGATGATCTTGCATACCTCTAATCATAGTGCTGTGATGCCCTGGTCGCTTCATGGGATGATCTCTGATGCACTGGTCCCTTCATGGGATGATCTGATGCCCTGGTCCCTTCATGGGATGATCTGATGCCCTGGTCCCTTCATGGGATGATCTGATGCCCTGGTCCCTTCATGGGATGATCTGATGCCCTGGTCCCTTCATGGGATGATCTGATGCCCTGGTCCCTTCATGGGATGATCTGATGCCCTGGTCCCTTCATGGGATGATCTGATGCCCTGGTCCCTTCATGGGATGATCTCTGATCCCTTCATGGGATGATCTCTGATGCCCTGGTCCCTTCATGGGATGATCTCTGATGCACTGGTCCCTTCATGGGATGATCTCTGATGCACTGGTCCCTTCATGGGATGATCTCTGATGCACTGGTCCCTTCATGGGATGATGTCTTATGCACTGGTCCCTTCATGGGATGATCTTGCATACCTCTAATCATAGTGCTGTGATGCCCTGGTCCCTTCATGGGATGATCTCTGATGCCCTGGTCCCTTCATGGGATGATCTTTGATGCACTGCTCCCTTCATGGGATGATCTCTGATGCACTGGTCCCTTCATGGGATGATCTTGCATACCTCTAATCACAGTTCTGTGATGCCCTGGTCCCTTCATGGGATGATCTCTGATGCACTTGTCCCTTCATGGGATGATCTTGCATACCTCTAATCATAGTGCTCTGATGCACTGGTCCCTTCATGGGATGATCTCTGATGCACTGGTCCCTTCATGGGATGATCTCTGATGCACTGGTCCCTTCATGGGATGATCTCTGATGCCCTGGT
The DNA here is from genome assembly GCF_964204655.1 of Triturus cristatus. Classification (NCBI taxonomy): domain Eukaryota; kingdom Metazoa; phylum Chordata; class Amphibia; order Caudata; family Salamandridae; genus Triturus; species Triturus cristatus. Next base: position 1,008,534,865 of record NC_140592.1, read on the forward strand.
CCCTTCATGGGATGATCTCTGATGCCCTGGTCCCTTCATGGGATGATCTGATGCCCTGGTCCCTTCATGGGATGATCTGATGACCTGGTCCCTTCATGGGATGTTCTCTGATGCCCTGGTCCCTTCATGGGATGTTCTCTGATGCCCTGGTCCCTTCATGGGATGATCTTGCATACCTCTAATCATAGTGCTGTGATGCCCTGGTCCCTTCATGGGATGATCTCTGATGCACTGCTCCCTTCATGGGATGATCTCTGATGCACTGGTCCCTTCATGGGATGATCTTGCATACCTCTAATCACAGTTCTGTGATGCCCTGGTCCCTTCATGGGATGATCTCTGATGCACTTGTCCCTTCATGGGATGATCTTGCATACCTCTAATCATAGTGCTCTGATGCCCTGGTCCCTTCATGGGATTCTCTCTGATGTACTGGTCCCTTCAATGGATGTCTTATGCACTGGTCCCTTCATGGGATGATCTTGCATACCTCAAATCAGTGCTGTGATGCCCTGGTCCCTTCATGGGAGGATCTCTGATGCACTGGTCCCTTCATGGGAGGATCTCTGATGCACTGGTCCCTTCATGGGAGGATCTCTGATGCACTGGTCCCTTCATGGGATGATCTCTGATGCACTGGTCCCTTCATGGGATGATCTCTGATGCACTGGTCCCTTCATGGGATGATGTCTTATGCACTGGTCCCTTCATGGGATGATCTTGCATACCTCTAATCACAGTTCTGTGATGCCCTGGTCCCTTCATGGGATGATCTCTGATGCACTTGTCCCTTCATGGGATGATCTTGCATACCTCTAATCATAGTGCTGTGATGCACTGGTCCCTTCATGGGATGATCTCTGATGCACTGGTCCCTTCATGGGATGATCTTGCATACCTCTAATCATAGTGCTCTGATGCACTGGTCCCTTCATGGGATGATCTCTGATGCACTGGTCCCTTCATGGGATGATCTCTGATGCACTGGTCCCTTCATGGGATGATCTCTGATGCACTGGTCCCTTCATGGGATGATGTCTGATACACTGGTCCCTTCATGGGATGATCTTGCATACCTCTAATCACAGTGCTGTGATGCCGTGGTCCCTTCATGGGATGATCTCTGATGCACTGGTCCCTTCATGGGATGATCTCTGATGCACTGGTCCCTTCATGGGATGATCTCTGATGCACTGGTCCCTTCATGGGATGATCTCTGATGCCCTGGTCCCTTCATGGGATGGTCTATGATGCACTGGTCCCTTCATGGGATGATCTTGCATACCTCTAATGTAAGTGCTGTGGTGTACTGGTCCCTTCATGGGATGATCTCTGATGCCCTGGTCCCTTCATGGGATGATCTCTGATGCCCTGGTCCCTTCATGGGATGATCTCTGATGCCCTGGTCCCTTCATGGGATGATCTCTGATGCCCTGGTCCCTTCATGGGATGATCTCTGATGCCCTGGTCCCTTCATGGGATGATCTCTGATGCCCTGGTCCCTTCATGGGATGATCTCTGATGCCCTGGTCCCTTCATGGGATGATCTCTGATGCCCTGGTCCCTTCATGGGATGATCTGATGCCCTGGTCCCTTCATGGGATGTTCTCTGATGCCCTGGTCCCTTCATGGGATGTTCTCTGATGCCCTGGTCCCTTCATGGGATGATCTTGCATACCTCTAATCATAGTGCTGTGATGCCCTGGTCCCTTCATGGGGTGATCTCTGATGCACTGCTCCCTTCATGGGATGATCTCTGATGCACTGGTCCCTTCATGGGATGATCTTGCATACCTCTAATCACAGTTCTGTGATGCCCTGGTCCCTTCATGGGATGATCTCTGATGCACTTGTCCCTTCATGGGATGATCTTGCATACCTCTAATCATAGTGCTCTGATGCCCTGGTCCCTTCATGGGATTCTCTCTGATGTACTGGTCCCTTCAATGGATGTCTTATGCACTGGTCCCTTCATGGGATGATCTTGCATACCTCAAATCAGTGCTGTGATGCCCTGGTCCCTTCATGGGAGGATCTCTGATGCACTGGTCCCTTCATGGGATGATCTCTGATGCACTGGTCCCTTCATGGGATGATCTCTGATGCACTGGTCCCTTCATGGGATGATCTCTGATGCACTGGTCCCTTTATGGGATGATCTTGCATACCTCTAATCATAGTGCTGTGATGCACTGGTCCCTTCATGGGATGATCTCTGATGCACTGGTCCCTTCATGGGATGATCTTGCATACCTCTAATCATAGTGCTCTGATGCACTGGTCCCTTCATGGGATGATCTCTGATGCACTGGTCCCTTCATGGGATGATCTCTGATGCACTGGTCCCTTCATGGGATGATCTCTGATGCACTGGTCCCTTCATGGGATGATCTCTGATGCACTGGTCCCTTCATGGGATGATCTCTGATGCACTGGTCCCTTCATGGGATGATGTCTGATACACTGGTCCCTTCATGGGATGATCTTGCATACCTCTAATCACAGTGCTGTGATGCCGTGGTCCCTTCATGGGATGATCTCTGATGCACTGGTCCCTTCATGGGATGATCTCTGATGCACTGGTCCCTTCATGGGATGATCTCTGATGCACTGGTCCCTTCATGGGATGATCTCTGATGCACTGGTCCCTTCATGGGATGATCTTTGATGCACTGCTCCCTTCATGGGATGATCTCTGATGCACTGGTCCCTTCATGGGATGATCTTGCATACCTCTAATCACAGTGCTGTGATGCCGTGGTCCCTTCATGGGATGATCTCTGATGCACTGGTCCCTTCATGGGATGATCTCTGATGCACTGGTCCCTTCATGGGATGATCTTGCATACCTCTAATCATAGTGCTGTGATGCACTGGTCCCTTCACGGGATGATCTCTGATGACCTGGTCTCCATGGGATGATCTTGCATACCTCTAATCATAGTGCTGTGATGCCCTGGTCCCTTCATGGGATGATCTTGCATACCTCTACTCATAGTGCTGTGATGCCCTGGTCCCTTCATGGGATGATCTCTGATGCCCTGGTCCCTTCATGGGATGATCTCTGATGCCCTGGTCCCTTCATGGGATGATCTCTGATGCACTGCTCCCTTCATGGGATGATCTCTGATGCACTGGTCCCTTCATGGGATGATCTTGCATACCTCTAATCATAGTGCTCTGATGCCCTGGTCCCTTCATGGGATTCTCTCTGATGTACTGGTCCCTTCAATGGATGATCTCTGATGCACTGGTCCCTTCATGGGATGATCTCTGATGCACTGGTCCCTTCATGGGATGATCTCTGATGCACTGGTCCCTTCATGGGATGATCTCTGATGCACTGGTCCCTTCATGGGATGATCTCTGATGCACTGGTCCCTTCATGGGATGATCTTTGATGCACTGCTCCCTTCATGGGATGATCTCTGATGCACTGGTCCCTTCATGGGATGATCTTGCATACCTCTAATCATAGTGCTGTGATGCCCTGGCCCCTTCATGGGATGATCTCTGATGCCCTGGTCCCTTCATGGGATGATCTCTGATGCCCTGGTCCCTTCATGGGATGATCTCTGATGCCCTGGTCCCTTCATGGGATGATCTCTGATGCCCTGGTCCCTTCATGGGATGATCTGATGCCCTGGTCCCTTCATGGGATGTTCTCTGATGCCCTGGTCCCTTCATGGGATGTTCTCTGATGCCCTGGTCCCTTCATGGGATGATCTTGCATACCTCTAATCATAGTGCTGTGATGCCCTGGTCCCTTCATGGGATGATCTGATGCACTGCTCCCTTCATGGGATGATCTCTGATGCACTGGTCCCTTCATGGGATGATCTTGCATACCTCTAATCACAGTTCTGTGATGCCCTGGTCCCTTCATGGGATGATCTCTGATGCACTTGTCCCTTCATGGGATGATCTTGCATACCTCTAATCATAGTGCTCTGATGCCCTGGTCCCTTCATGGGATTCTCTCTGATGTACTGGTCCCTTCAATGGATGTCTTATGCACTGGTCCCTTCATGGGATGATCTTGCATACCTCAAATCAGTGCTGTGATGCCCTGGTCCCTTCATGGGAGGATCTCTGATGCACTGGTCCCTTCATGGGATGATCTCTGATGCACTGGTCCCTTCATGGGATGATCTCTGATGCACTGGTCCCTTCATGGGATGATCTCTGATGCACTGGTCCCTTCATGGGATGATCTTGCATACCTCTAATCATAGTGCTGTGATGCACTGGTCCCTTCATGGGATGATCTCTGATGCACTGGTCCCTTCATGGGATGATCTTGCATACCTCTAATCATAGTGCTCTGATGCACTGGTCCCTTCATGGGATGATCTCTGATGCACTGGTCCCTTCATGGGATGATCTCTGATGCACTGGTCCCTTCATGGGATGATCTCTGATGCACTGGTCCCTTCATGGGATGATCTCTGATGCACTGGTCCCTTCATGGGATGATCTCTGATGCACTGGTCCCTTCATGGGATGATGTCTGATACACTGGTCCCTTCATGGGATGATCTTGCATACCTCTAATCACAGTGCTGTGATGCCGTGGTCCCTTCATGGGATGATCTCTGATGCACTGGTCCCTTCATGGGATGATCTCTGATGCACTGGTCCCTTCATGGGATGATCTCTGATGCACTGGTCCCTTCATGGGATGATCTCTGATGCACTGGTCCCTTCATGGGATGATCTCTGATGCACTGGTCCCTTCATGGGATGATCTCTGATGCACTGGTCCCTTCATGGGATGATCTTTGATGCACTGCTCCCTTCATGGGATGATCTCTGATGCACTGGTCCCTTCATGGGATGATCTTGCATACCTCTAATCACAGTGCTGTGATGCCGTGGTCCCTTCATGGGATGATCTCTGATGCACTGGTCCCTTCATGGGATGATCTCTGATGCACTGGTCCCTTCATGGGATGATCTTGCATACCTCTAATCATAGTGCTGTGATGCACTGGTCCCTTCACGGGATGATCTCTGATGACCTGGTCTCCATGGGATGATCTTGCATACCTCTAATCATAGTGCTGTGATGCCCTGGTCCCTTCACGGGATGATCTCTGATGACCTGGTCTCCATGGGATGATCTTGCATACCTCTAATCATAGTGCTGTGATGCCCTGGTCCCTTCATGGGATGATCTTGCATACCTCTACTCATAGTGCTGTGATGCCCTGGTCCCTTCATGGGATGATCTCTGATGCCCTGGTCCCTTCATGGGATGATCTCTGATGCCCTGGTCCCTTCATGGGATGATCTTTGATGCACTGCTCCCTTCATGGGATGATCTCTGATGCACTGGTCCCTTCATGGGATGATCTTGCATACCTCTAATCATAGTGCTCTGATGCCCTGGTCCCTTCATGGGATTCTCTCTGATGTACTGGTCCCTTCAATGGATGATCTCTGATGCACTGGTCCCTTCATGGGATGATCTCTGATGCACTGGTCCCTTCATGGGATGATCTCTGATGCACTGGTCCCTTCATGGGATGATCTCTGATGCACTGGTCCCTTCATGGGATGATCTCTGATGCACTGGTCCCTTCATGGGATGATCTCTGATGCACTGGTCCCTTCATGGGATGATCTTTGATGCACTGCTCCCTTCATGAGATGATCTCTGATGCACTGGTCCCTTCATGGGATGATCTTGCATACCTCTAATCATAGTGCTGTGATGCCCTGGCCCCTTCATGGGATGATCTCTGATGCCCTGGCCCCTTCATGGGATGATCTCTGATGCCCTGGCCCCTTCATGGGATGATCTCTGATGCCCTGGCCCCTTCATGGGATGATCTCTGATGCCCTGGCCCCTTCATGGGATGATCTCTGATGCCCTGGCCCCTTCATGGGATGATCTCTGATGCCCTGGCCCCTTCATGGGATGATCTCTGATGCCCTGGCCCCTTCATGGGATGATCTCTGATGCCCTGGTCCCTTCATGGGATGATCTTGCATACCTCTAATCACAGTGCTGTGATGCCGTGGTCCCTTCATGGGATGATCTCTGATGCACTGGTCCCTTCATGGGATGATCTCTGATGCCCTGGTCCCTTCATGGGATGATCTCTGATGCACTGGTCCCTTCATGGGATGATCTTGCATACCTCTAATCATAGTGCTGTGATGCACTGGTCCCTTCACGGGATGATCTCTGATGACCTGGTCTCTTCATGGGATGATCTTGCATACCTCTAATCATAGTGCTTTGATGCCCTGGTCCCTTCATGGGATGATCTTGCATACCTCTACTCATAGTGCTGTGATGCCCTGGTCCCTTCATGGGATGATCTCTGATGCCCTGGTCCCTTCATGGGATGATCTTTGATGCACTGCTCCCTTCATGGGATGATCTCTGATGCACTGGTCCCTTCATGGGATGATCTTGCATACCTCTAATCATAGTGCTGTGATGCCCTGGTCCCTTCATGGGATGATCTCTGATGCCCTGGTCCCTTCATGGGATGATCTCTGATGCCCTGGTCCCTTCATGGGATGATCTCTGATGCCCTGGTCCCTTCATGGGATGATCTCTGATGCCCTGGTCCCTTCATGGGATGATCTCTGATGCCCTGGCCCCTTCATGGGATGATCTCTGATGCCCCGGCCCCTTCATGGGATGATCTCTGATGCCCCGGCCCCTTCATGGGATGATCTCTGATGCCCTGGCCCCTTCATGGGATGATCTCTGATGCCCTGGCCCCTTCATGGGATGCTCTGATGCCCTGGCCCCTTCATGGGATGCTCTGATGCCCTGGTCCCTTCATGGGATGATCTGATGCCCTGGTCCCTTCATGGGATGATCTGATGCCCTGGTCCCTTCATGGGATGATCTCTGATGCACTGGTCCCTTCATGGGATGATCTTGCATACCTCTAATCATAGTGCTCTGATGCCCTTGTCCCTTCATGGGATGATCTCTGATGCACTGGTGCCTTCATGGGATGATCTCTGATGCACTGGTGCCTTCATGGGATGATCTCTGATGCCCTGGTGCCTTCGCGGGATGATCTCTGATGCCCTGGTGCCTTCGCGGGATGATCTCTGATGCCCTGGTCCCTTCGCGGGATGATCTCTGATGCCCTGGTCCCTTCGCGGGATGATCTCTGATGCCCTGGTCCCTTCGCGGGATGATCTTTGATGCCCTGGTCCCTTCATGGGATGATCTTTGATTCACTGGTCCCTTCATGGGATGATGTCTGCCCTGGTCCCTTCATGGGATGTCTGATGCACTGGTCCCTTCATGGGATGATCTTGCATACCTCTAATCATAGTGCTGTGATGCCCTGGTCCCTTCATGGGATGATCTCTGATGCCCTGGTCCCTTCATGGGATGTCTGATGCACTGGTCCCTTCATGGGATGATGTCTGATGCACTGGTCCCTTCATGGGATGATCTCTGCACTGGTCCCTTCATGGGATGATGTCTGATGCACTGGTCCCTTCATGGGATGATCTTGCATACCTCTAATCATAGTGCTGTGATGCCCTGGTCCCTTCATGGGATGATCTCTGGTCCCTACATGGGATGATCTCTGATGCACTGGTCCCTTCATGGAATGATCTCTGATGCACTGGTCCCTTCATGGGATGATCTCTGATGCACTGGTCCCTTCATGGGATGATCTCTGATGCCCTCATCCCTTCATGGGATGATCTCTGATGCCCTGGTCCCTTCATGGGATGATCTCTGATGCCCTGGCCCCTTCATGGGATGATCTCTGATGCCCTGGCCCCTTCATGGGATGATCTCTGATGCCCTGGCCCCTTCATGGGATGATCTCTGATGCCCTGGCCCCTTCATGGGATGATCTCTGATGCCCTGGCCCCTTCATGGGATGATCTGATGCCCTGGCCCCTTCATGGGATGATCTGATGCCCTGGCCCCTTCATGGGATGATCTGATGCCCTGGCCCCTTCATGGGATCATCTCTGATGCCCTGGCCCCTTCATGGGATCATCTCTGATGCCCTGGCCCCTTCATGGGATCATCTCTGATGCCCTGGCCCCTTCATGGGATCATCTCTGATGCCCTGGCCCCTTCATGGGATCATCTCTGATGCCCTGGCCCCTTCATGGGATCATCTCTGATGCCCTGGCCCCTTCATGGGATCATCTCTGATGCCCTGGCCCCTTCATGGGATCATCTCTGATGCCCTGGCCCCTTCATGGGATCATCTCTGATGCCCTGGCCCCTTCATGGGATCATCTCTGATGCCCTGGTCCCTTCATGGGATCATGTCTGATGCCCTGGTCCCTTCATGGGATCATGTCTGATGCCCTGGTCCCTTCATGGGATCATGTCTGATGCCCTGGTCCCTTCATGGGATCATGTCTGATGCCCTGGTCCCTTCATGGGATCATGTCTGATGCCCTGGTCCCTTCATGGGATCATGTCTGATGCCCTGGTCCCTTCATGGGATCATCTCTGATGCCCTGGTCCCTTCATGGGATCATCTCTGATGCCCTGGTCCCTTCATGGGATCATCTCTGATGCCCTGGTCCCTTCATGGGATCATCTCTGATGCCCTGGTCCCTTCATGGGATGATCTCTGATGCCCTGGTCCCTTCATGGGATGATCTCTGATGCCCTGGTCCCTTCATGGGATGATCTCTGATGCCCTGGTCCCTTCATGGGATGATCTCTGATGCCCTGGTCCCTTCATGGGATGATCTCTGATGCCCTGGTCCCTTCATGGGATGATCTCTGATGCCCTGGTCCCTTCATGGGATGATCTCTGATGCCCTGGTCCCTTCATGGGATGATCTCTGATGCCCTGGTCCCTTCATGGGATGATGTCTGATGCCCTGGTCCCTTCATGGGATGATCTCTGATGCCCTGGTCCCTTCATGGGATGATCTCTGATGCCCTGGTCCCTTCATGGGATGATCTCTGATGCCCTGGTCCCTTCATGGGATGATCTCTGATGCCCTGGTCCCTTCATGGGATGATCTCTGATGCCCTGGTCCCTTCATGGGATGATCTCTGATGCACTGGTCCCTTCATGGGATGATCTCTGATGCACTGGTCCCTTCATGGGATGATCTCTGATGCACTGGTCCCTTCATGGGATGATCTCTGATGCACTGGTCCCTTCATGGGATGATCTCCGATGCACTGGTCCCTTCATGGGATGATCTTGCATACCTCTAATCATAGTGCTGTGATGCACTGGTCCCTTCATGGGATGATCTTTGCACTGGTCCCTTCATGGGATGATCTTGCATACCTCTAATCATAGTGCTGTGATGCCCTGGTCCCTTCATGGGATGATCTCTGATGCACTGGTCCCTTCATGGGATGATCTTGCATACCTCTAATCATAGTGCTGTGATGCACTGGTCCCTTCACGGGATGTCTGATGCACTGGTCCCTTCACGGGATGTCTGATGCACTGGTCCCTTCATTGGATGATCTTGCATACCTCTAATCATAGTGCTGTGATGCCCTGCTCCCTTCATGGGATGATCTCTGATGCCCTGCTCCCTTCATGGGATGATCTCTGATGCCCTGGTCCCTTCATGGGATGATCTCTGATGCCCTGCTCCCTTCATGGGATGATCTCTGATGCCCTGCTCCCTTCATGGGATGATCTCTGATTCCCTGCTCCCTTCATGGGATGATCTTGCATACCTCTACTCGTAGTGCTGTGATGCCCTGGTCCCTTCATGGGATGATCTCTGATGCACTGGTCCCTTCATGGGATGATCTCTGATGCACTGGTCCCTTCATGGGATGATCTCTGATGCACTGGTCCCTTCATGGGATGATCTCTGATGCACTGGTCCCTTCGCGGGATGATCTCTGATGCACTGGTCCCTTCGCGGGATGATCTCTGATGCACTGGTCCCTTCGCGGGATGATCTGATGCACTGGTCCCTTCGCGGGATGATCTCTGATGCACTGGTCCCTTCGCGGGATGATCTCTGATGCCCTGGTCCCTTCGCGGGATGATCTCTGATGCCCTGGTCCCTTCGCGGGATGATCTCTGATGCCCTGGTCCCTTCGCGGGATGATCTCTGATGCCCTGGTCCCTTCATGGGATGATCTCTGATGCCCTGGTCCCTTCATGGGATGATCTGATGCCCTGGTCCCTTCATGGGATGATCTGATGCCCTGGTCCCTTCATGGGATGATCTCTGATGCACTGGTCCCTTCATGGGATGATCTTGCATACCTCTAATCATAGTGCTCTGATGCCCTGGTCCCTTCATGGGATGATCTCTGATGCACTGGTCCCTTCATGGGATGATCTTTGATGCACTGCTCCCTTCATGGGATGATCTCTGATGCACTGGTCCCTTCATGGGATGATCTTGCATACCTCTAATCATAGTGCTGTGATGCCCTGGTCCCTTCATGGGATGATCTCTGATGCACTGGTCCCTTCATGGGATGATCTCTGATGCACTGGTCCCTTCATGGGATGATCTCTGATGCACTGGTCCCTTCATGGGATGATCTCTGATGCACTGGTCCCTTCATGGGATGATCTCTGATGCACTGGTGCCTTCATGGGATGATCTCTGATGCACTGGTGCCTTCATGGGATGATCTCTGATGCACTGGTGCCTTCATGGGATGATCTCTGATGCACTGGTGCCTTCATGGGATGATCTCTGATGCACTGGTGCCTTCATGGGATGATCTCTGATGCACTGGTGCCTTCATGGGATGATCTCTGATGCACTGGTCCCTTCATGGGATGATCTCTGATGCCCTGGTCCCTTCGCGGGATGATCTCTGATGCCCTGGTCCCTTCGCGGGATGATCTCTGATGCCCTGGTCCCTTCATGGGATGATCTTTGATGCCCTGGTCCCTTCATGGGATGGTCTTTGATGCCCTGGTCCCTTCATGGGATGATCTTTGATGCCCTGGTCCCTTCATGGGATGATCTTTGATGCCCTGGTCCTTTCATGGGATGATCGTTGATGCCCTGGTCTTTTCATGGGATGATCTTTGATTCACTGGTCCCTTCATGGGATGATGTCTGCCCTGGTCCCTTCATGGGATGTCTGATGCACTGGTCCCTTCATGGGATGATCTTGCATACCTCTAATCATAGTGCTGTGATGCCCTGGTCCCTTCATGGGATGATCTCTGATGCCCTGGTCCCTTCATGGGATGTCTGATGCACTGGTCCCTTCATGGGATGATCTTGTATACATCTAATCATAGTGCTGTGATGCCCCGGTCCCTTCATGGGATGATGTCTGATGCCCCGGTCCCTTCATGGGATGATGTCTGATGCCCCGGTCCCTTCATGGGATGATGTCTGATGCCCCGGTCCCTTCATGGGATGATGTCTGATGCCCCGGTCCCTTCATGGGATGATGTCTGATGCACTGGTCCCTTCATGGGATGATCTTGCATACCTCTAATCATAGTGCTGTGATGCCCTGGTCCCTTCATGGGATGATCTCTGGTCCCTACATGGGATGATCTCTGATGCCTTGGCCCCTTCATGGGATGATCTCTGATGCCCTGGCCCCTCCATGGGATGATCTCTGATGCCCTGGCCCCTCCATGGGATGATCTCTGATGCCCTGGCCCCTTCATGGGATGATCTCTGATGCCCTGGCCCCTTCATGGGATGATCTCTGATGCCCTGGCCCCTTCATGGGATGATCTCTGATGCCCTGGTCCCTTCATGGGATCTCTGATGCCCTGGTCCCTTCATGGGATGATCTCTGATGCCCTGGTCCCTTCATGGGATGATCTCTGATGCACTGGTCCCTTCATGGGATGATCTCTGATGCACTGGTCCCTTCATGGGATGATCTCTGATGCACTGGTCCCTTCATGGGATGATCTCTGATGCACTGGTCCCTTCATGGGATGATCTCCGATGCACTGGTCCCTTCATGGGATGATCTTGCATACCTCTAATGTACATGCTGTGGTGTACTGGTCCCTTCATGGGATGATGTCTGATGCCCTGGTCCCTTCATGGGATGATGTCTGATGCCCTGGTCCCTTCATGGGATGATGTCTGATGCCCTGGTCCCTTCATGGGATGATGTCTGCACTGGTCCCTTCATGGGATGATCTTGCATACCTCTAATCATAGTGTTCTGATGCCCTGGTCCCTTCATGGGATGATCTCTGATGCCCTGGTCCCTTCATGGGGTGATCTTGCATACCTCTAATCATAGTGCTGTGATTATGGTCCCTTCATGGGATGACCTCTGATGCACTGGTCCCTTCATGGGATGATCTTGCATACCTCTAATGTACGTGCTGTGGTGTACTGGTCCCTTCATGGGATGATCTCTGATGCACTGGTCCCTTCATGGGATGATCTCTGCACTGGTCCCTTCATGGGATGATCTTTGATGCACTGGTCCCTTCATGGGATCTGATGCACTGGTCCCTTCATGGGATGATCTTGCATACCTCTAATCATAGTGCTCTGATGCACTGGTCCCTTCATGGGATGTTCTCTGATGCACTGGTCCCTTCATGGGATGTTCTCTGATGCACTGGTCCCTTCATGGGATGTTCTCTGATGCACTGGTCCCTTCATGGGATGATGTCTGATGCACTGGTCCCTTCATGGGATGATCTTGCATACCTCTAATCATAGTGCTGTGATGCCCTGGTCCCTTCATGGGATGATCTCTGATGCACTGGTCCCTTCATGGGATGATCTTGCATACCTCTAATCATAGTGCTGTGATGCCCTGGTCCCTTCATGGGATGGTCTCTGATGCCCTGGTCCCTTCATGGGATGGTCTCTGATGCCCTGGTCCCTTCATGGGATGGTCTCTGATGCCCTGGTCCCTTCATGGGATGGTCTCTGATGCCCTGGTCCCTTCATGGGATGATCTTGTATACATCTAATCATAGTGCTGTGATGCCCCGGTCCCTTCATGGGATGATGTCTGATGCCCCGGTCCCTTCATGGGATGATGTCTGATGCCCCGGTCCCTTCATGGGATGATGTCTGATGCCCCGGTCCCTTCATGGGATGATGTCTGATGCCCCGGTCCCTTCATGGGATGATCTTGCATACCTCTAATCATAGTGCTGTGATGCCCTGGTCCCTTCATGGGATGATCTCTGGTCCCTACATGGGATGATCTCTGATGCACTGGTCCCTTCATGGGATAATCTCTGATGCACTGGTCCCTTCATGGGATAATCTCTGATGCACTGGTCCCTTCATGGGATGATCTCTGATGCCCTGGCCCCTTCATGGGATGATCTCTGATGCCCTGGCCCCTTCATGGGATGATCTCTGATGCCCTGGCCCCTTCATGGGATGATCTCTGATGCCCTGGCCCCTTCATGGGATGATCTCTGATGCCCTGGCCCCTTCATGGGATGATCTCTGATGCCCTGGCCCCTTCATGGGATGATCTCTGATGCCCTGGCCCCTTCATGGGATGATCTCTGATGCCCTGGCCCCTTCATGGGATGATCTCTGATGCCCTGGCCCCTTCATGGGATGATCTCTGATGCCCTGGCCCCTCCATGGGATGATCTCTGATGCCCTGGCCCCTCCATGGGATGATCTCTGATGCCCTGGCCCCTCCATGGGATGATCTCTGATGCCCTGGCCCCTCCATGGGATGATCTCTGATGCCCTGGCCCCTTCATGGGATGATCTCTGATGCCCTGGTCCCTTCATGGGATGATCTCTGATGCCCTGGTCCCTTCATGGGATGATCTCTGATGCCCTGGTCCCTTCATGGGATGATCTCTGATGCCCTGGTCCCTTCATGGGATGATCTCTGATGCCCTGGTCCCTTCATGGGATGATCTCTGATGCCCTGGTCCCTTCATGGGATGATCTCTGATGCACTGGTCCCTTCATGGGATGATCTTGCATACCTCTAATCATTGTGCTGTGATGCCCTGGTCCCTTCATGGGATGATCTCTGATGCACTGGTCCCTTCATGGGATGATCTTGCATACCTCTAATGTACATGCTGTGGTGTACTGGTCCCTTCATGGGATGATCTTGCATACCTCTAATCATAGTGCTGTGATGCCCTTCTCGGGATGATCTCTGATGCCCTGCCCCCTTCATGGGATGATCTCTGATGCCCTGCTCCCTTCATGGGATGATCTCTGATGCCCTGGTCCCTTCATGGGATGATCTTGCATACCTCTACTCGTAGTGCTGTGATGCCCTTGTCCCTTCATGGGATGATGTCTGATGCCCTGGTCCCTTCATGGGATGATGTCTGATGCCCTGGTCCCTTCATGGGATGATGTCTGATGCCCTGGTCCCTTCATGGGATGATGTCTGCACTGGTCCCTTCATGGGATGATCTTGCATACCTCTAATCATAGTGTTCTGATGCCCTGGTCCCTTCATGGGATGATCTCTGATGCCCTGGTCCCTTCATGGGATGATCTTGCATACCTCTAATCATAGTGCTGTGATTATGGTCCCTTCATGGGATGACCTCTGATGCACTGGTCCCTTTATGGGATGATCTTGCATACCTCTAATGTACGTGCTGTGGTGTACTGGTCCCTTCATGGGATGATCTCTGATGCACTGGTCCCTTCATGGGATGATCTCTGCACTGGTCCCTTCATGGGATGATCTTTGATGCACTGGTCCCTTCATGGGATCTGATGCACTGGTCCCTTCATGGGATGATCTTGCATACCTCTAATCATAGTGCTCTGATGCACTGGTCCCTTCATGGGATGTTCTCTGATGCACTGGTCCCTTCATGGGATGTTCTCTGATGCCCTGGTCCCTTCATGGGATGATCTCTGATGCACTGGTCCCTTCATGGAATGATCTCTGATGCACTGGTCCCTTCATGGGATGATCTCTGCACTGGTCCCTTCATGGGATGATCTTTGATGCACTGGTCCCTTCATGGGATCTGATGCACTGGTCCCTTCATGGGATGATCTTGCATACCTCTAATCATAGTGCTCTGATGCACTGGTCCCTTCATGGGATGTTCTCTGATGCACTGGTCCCTTCATGGGATGTTCTCTGATGCACTGGTCCCTTCATGGGATGTTCTCTGATGCACTGGTCCCTTCATGGGATGATGTCTGATGCACTGGTCCCTTCATGGGATGATCTTGCATACCTCTAATCATAGTGCTGTGATGCCCTGGTCCCTTCATGGGATGATCTCTGATGCACTGGTCCCTTCATGGGATGATCTTGCATACCTCTAATCATAGTGCTGTGATGCCCTGGTCCCTTCATGGGATGATCTGATGCCCTGGTCCCTTCATGGGATGATCTGATGCCCTGGTCCCTTCATGGGATGGTCTCTGATGCCCTGGTCCCTTCATGGGATGGTCTCTGATGCCCTGGTCCCTTCATGGGATGGTCTCTGATGCCCTGGTCCCTTCATGGGATGGTCTCTGATGCCCTGGTCCCTTCATGGGATGATCTTGCATACCTCTAATCGTAGTGCTGTGATGCCCTGGTCCCTTCATGGGATGATCTCTGATGCACTGGTCCCTTCATGGGATGATCTCTGATGCACTGGTCCCTTCATGGGATGATCTCTGATGCACTTGTCCCTTCATGGGATGATCTTGCATACCTGTAATCATAGTGCTGTGATGCCCTGGTCCCTTCATGGGATGATTTCTGATGCACTTGTCCCTAAATGGGATAATTTTGCTTACCTCTAAACATAGTGCTGTGATGTCCTGGTCCCTTCATGGGATGATGTCTGATGCCCTGGTCCCTTCATGGGGTGATGTCTGATGCCCTGGTCCCTTCATGGGATGATGTCTGATGCCCTGGTCCCTGCATGGGATGATGTCTGATGCCCTGGTCCCTTCATGGGATGATGTCTGATGCCCTGGTCCCCTCATGGGATGATGTCTGATGCCCTGGTCCCCTCATGGGATGATGTCTGATGCCCTGGTCCCCTCATGGGATGATGTCTGATGCCCTGGTCCCCTCATGGGATGATGTCTGATGCCCTGGTCCCCTCATGGGATGATGTCTGATGCCCTGGTCCCCTCATGGGATGATGTCTGATGCCCTGGTCCCCTCATGGGATGATGTCTGATGCCCTGGTCCCCTCATGGGATGATGTCTGATGCCCTGGTCCCTTCATGGGATGATGTCTGATGCCCTGGTCCCTTCATGGGATGATGTCTGCCCTGGTCCCTTCATGGGATGATCTCTGATGCCCTGGTCCCTTCATGGGATGATCTTGCATTCCTCTAATCATAGTGCTGTGATGCACTGGTCCCTTCATGGGATGATCTCTGATGCACTGGTCCCTTCATGGCATGATCTTGCATACCTCTAATGTACGTGCTGTGGTGTACTGGTCCCTTCATGGGATGATCTCTTATGCCCTGGTCCCTTCATGGGATGATCGGGATGATCTCTGATGCACTGGTCCCTTCACGGGATGATCTCTGATGCACTGGTCCCTTCACGGGATGATCTCTGATGCACTGGTCCCTTCATGGGATGATCTCTGATGCACTGGTCCCTTCATGGGATGATCTCGGATGCACTGGTCCCTTCACGGGATGATCTCGGATGCCCTGGTCCCTTCACGGGATGATCTCTGATGCCCTGGTCCCTTCACGGGATGATCTCTGATGCACTGGTCCCTTCACGGGATGATCTCTGATGCACTGGTCCCTTCATGGGATGATCTTGCATACCTCTAATCATAGTGCTGTGATGCCCTGGTCCCTTCATGGGATGATCTCTGATGCCCTGGTCCCTTCATGGGATGATCTCTGATGCCCTGGTCCCTTCACGGGATGATCTCTGATGCCCTGGTCCCTTCACGGGATGATCTCTGATGCCCTGGTCCCTTCACGGGATGATCTCTGATTCCCTGGTCCCTTCACGGGATGATGTCTGATGCCCTGGTCCCTTCATGGGATGATGTCTGATGCCCTGGTCCCTTCATGGGATGATGTCTGATGCCCTGGTCCCTTCATGGGATGATGTCTGATGCCCTGGTCCCTTCATGGGATGATGTCTGATGCCCTGGTCCCTTCATGGGATGATGTCTGATGCACTGGTCCCTTCATGGGATGATGTCTGCACTGGTCCCTTCATGGGATGATGTCTGCACTGGTCCCTTCATGGGATGATCTCTGATGCCCTGGTCCCTTCATGGGATGATCTTGCATACCTCTAATCATAGTGCTGTGATGCCCTGGTCCCTTCATGGGATGATCTTTGATGCCCTGGTCCCTTCATGGGATGATCTTTGATGCCCTGGTCCCTTCATGGGATGATCGTTGCACTGGTCCCTTCATGGGATGATTTCTGATGCACTTGTCCCTAAATGGGATAATTTTGCTTACCTCTAATCATAGTGCTGTGATGCCCTGGTCCCTTCATGGGTTGATGTCTGATGCCCTGGTCCCTTCATGGGATGTCTGATGCCCTCGTCCCTTCATGGGATGATGTCTGATGCCCTGGTCCCTTCATGGGATGATGTCTGATGCACTGGTCCCTTCATGGGATGGTCTTGCATACCTCTAATCATAGTGCTCTGATGCCCTGGTCCCTTCATGTGGTGATTTCTGATGCCCTGGTCCCTTCATGTGGTGATTTCTGATGCCCTGGTCCCTTCATGGGATGATCTTGCATACCTCTAATCATAGTGCTGTGATTATGGTCCCTTCATGGGATGACCTCTGATGCACTGGTCCCTTCATGGGATGATCTTGCATACCTCTAATGTACGTGCTGTGGTGTACTGGTCCCTTCATGGGATGATCTCTGATGCACTGGTCCCTTCATGGGATGATCTCTGCACTGGTCCCTTAATGGGATGATCTTTGATGCACTGGTCCCTTCATGGGATCTGATGCACTGGTCCCTTCATGGGATGATCTTGCATACCTCTAATCATAGTGCTCTGATGCACTGGTCCCTTCATGGGAGGATCTCTGATGCACTGGTCCCTTCATGAGCTGATCGCTGATGCCCTGGTCCCTTCATGGGATGATCGCTGATGCCCTGGTCCCTTCATGGGATGATCGCTGATGCCCTGGTCCCTTCATGGGATGATCGCTGATGCCCTGGTCCCTTCATGGGATGATCTCTGATGCCCTGGTCCCTTCACGGGATGATCTCTGATGCCCTGGTCCCTTCATGGGATGATCTCTGATGCCCTGGTCCCTTCATGGGATGATCTCTGATGCCCTGGTCCCTTCATGGGATGATCTCTGATGCCCTGGTCCCTTCATGGGATGATCTCTGATGCCCTGGTCCCTTCATGGGATGATCTCTGATGCCCTGGTCCCTTCATGGGATGATCTCTGATGCCCTGGTCCCTTCATGGGATGATCTCTGATGCCCTGGTCCCTTCATGGGATGATCTCTGATGCCCTGGTCCCTTCATGGGATGATCTCTGATGCACTGGTCCCTTCATGGGATGATGTCTGATGCACTGGTCCCTTCATGGGATGCTCTTGCAAACCTCTAATCACAGTGCGGTGATGCCCTGGTCCCTTCATGGGATGATCTTGCATACCTCTAATCATAGTGCTGTGATGCCCTGGTCCCTTCATGGGATGATCTCTGATGCACTGGTCCCTTCATGGGATGATCTTGCATACCTCTAATCATAGTGCTGTGATGCACTGGTCCCTTCATGGGATGATCTCTGATGCACTGGTCCCTTCATGGGATGATGTCTGATGCACTGGTCCCTTCATGGGATGATCTTGCATACCTCTAATCATAGTGCTGTGATGCCCTGGTCCCTTCATGGGATGATCTCTGATGCACTGGTCCCTTCATGGGATGATCTTGCATACCTCTAATCATAGTGCTGTGATGTCCTGGTCCCTTCATGGGATGGTCTCTGATGCCCTGGTCCCTTCATGGGATGGTCTCTGATGCCCTGGTCCCTTCATGGGATGGTCTCTGATGCCCTGGTCCCTTCATGGGATGGTCTCTGATGCCCTGGTCCCTTCATGGGATGGTCTCTGATGCCCTGGTCCCTTCATGGGATGATCTTGCATACCTCTAATCATAGTGCTGTGATGCCCTGGTCCCTTCATGGGATGATCTTTGATGCCCTGGTCCCTTCATGGGATGATCTTTGATGCACTGGTCCCTTCATGGGATGATCTCTGATGCACTGGTCCCTTCATGGGATGATCTCTGATGCACTGGTCCCTTCATGGGATGATCTTGCATACCTGTAATCATAGTGCTGTGATGCCCTGGTCCCTTCATGGGATGATTTCTGATGCACTTGTCCCTAAATGGGATAATTTTGCTTACCTCTAATCATAGTGCTGTGATGCCCTGGTCCCTTCATGGGATGATGTCTGATGCCCTGGTCCCTTCACGGGATGATCTCTGATGCCCTGGTCCCTTCACGGGATGATCTCTGATGCCCTGGTCCCTTCACGGGATGATCTCTGATGCCCTGGTCCCTTCACGGGATGATCTCTGATGCCCTGGTCCCTTCATGGGATGATCTCTGATGCCCTCGTCCCTTCATGGGATGATCTCTGATGCCCTCGTCCCTTCATGGGATGATCTCTGATGCCCTGGTCCCTTCATGGGATGATCTTGGTGCACTGCTCCCTTCATGGGATGATCTTGCATACCTCTAATCATAGTGCTCTGATGCACTGGTCCCTTCATTGGAGGATCTCTGATGCACTGGTCCCTTCATGGGATGATCTCTGATGCACTGGTCCCTTCATGGGATTATCTTGCATACCTCTAATCATAGTGCTGTGATGCACTGGTCCCTTCACGGGATGATCTCTGATGCACTGGTCCCTTCACGGGATGATCTCTGATGCACTGGTCCCTTCACGGGATGATCTCTGATGCACTGGTCCCTTCACGGGATGATCTCTGATGCACTGGTCCCTTCACGGGATGATCTCTGATGCACTGGTCCCTTCACGGGATGATCTCTGATGCACTGGTCCCTTCACGGGATGATCTCTGATGCACTGGTCCCTTCACGGGATGATCTCTGATGCACTGGTCCCTTCACGGGATGATCTCTGATGCACTGGTCCCTTCACGGGATGATCTCTGATGCACTGGTCCCTTCACGGGATGATCTCTGATGCACTGGTCCCTTCACGGGATGATCTCTGATGCACTGGTCCCTTCACGGGATGATCTCTGATGCACTGGTCCCTTCACGGGATGATCTCTGATGCACTGGTCCCTTCACGGGATGATGTCTGATGCACTGGTCCCTTCACGGGATGATCTTTGATGCCCTGGTCCCTTCATGGGATGATCTTTGATGCACTGGTCCCTTCATGGGATGATCTTTGATGCACTGGTCCCTTCATGGGATGATCTTTGATGCACTGGTCCCTTCATGGGATGATCTCTGATGCACTGGTCCCTTCATGGGATGATCTTGCATACCTCTAATCATAGTGCTGTGATGCCCTGGTCCCTTCATGGGATGATGTCTGATGCACTGGTCCCTTCATGGGATGATGTCTGATGCTCTGGTCCCTTCATGGGATGATGTCTGATGCACTGGTCCCTTCATGGGATGATCTCTGCACTGGTCCCCTCATGGGCTGATCTTGCATACCTCTAATCATAGTGCTGTGATGCCCTGGTCCCTTCATGGGATGATCTTTGATGCACTGGTCCCTTCATGGGATGATCTTTGATGCACTGGTCCCTTCATGGGATGATCTCTGCACTGGTCCCTTCATGGGAGGATCTCTGATGCACTGGTCCCTTCATGGGAGTATCTTGCATACCTCTAATCATAGTGCTGTGATGCCCTGGTCCCTTGATGGGATGATGCCTGATGCCCTCGTCCCTTCATGGGATGATGTCTGATGCCCTGGTCCCTTCATGGGATGATGTCTGATGCACTGGTCCCTTCATGGGATGATGTCTGATGCACTGGTCCCTTCATGGGATGATCTCTGATGCACTGGTCCCTTCATGGGATGATCTCTGATGCACTGTTCCCTTCTTGGGATGATCTCTGATGCACTGGTCCCTTCATGGGATGATCTTGCATACTTCAATCACAGTGCTGTGATGCCCTGGTCCCTTCATGGGATGATCTCTTATGCACTGGTCCCTTCATGGGAGTATCTTGCATACCTCTAATCATAGTGCTGTGATGTCCTGGTCCCTTCATGGGAGGATCTCTGATGCACTGGTCCCTTCATGGGAGGATCTCTGATGCACTGGTCCCTTCATGGGAGGATCTCTGATGCACTGGTCCCTTCATGAGCTGATCTCTGATGCCCTGGTCCCTTCATGGGATGATCTGATGCCCTGGTCCCTTCATGGGATGATCTCTGATGCCCTGGTCCCTTCATGGGATGATCTCTGATGCCCTGGTCCCTTCATGGGATGATCTCTGATGCCCTGGTCCCTTCATGGGATGATCTGATGCCCTGGTCCCTTCATGGGATGATGTCTGATGCACTGGTCCCTTCATGGGATGCTCTTGCAAACCTCTAATCACAGTGCGGTGATGCACTGGTCCCTTCATGGGATGATCTTGCATACCTCTAATCATAGTGCTGTGATGCCCTGGTCCCTTCATGGGATGATCTCTGATGCACTGGTCCCTTCATGGGATGATCTTGCATACCTCTAATCATAGTGCTGTGATGCACTGGTCCCTTCATGGGATGATGTCTGATGCACTGGTCCCTTCATGGGATGATCTTGCATACCTCCAATCATAGTGCTGTGATGCCCTGGTCCCTTCATGGGATGTTCTCTGATGCACTGGTCGCTTCATGGGATGATCTTGCATACCTCTAATCATAGTGCTGTGATGCCCTGGTCCCTTCATGGGATGATCTCTGATGCACTGGTCCCTTCATGGGATGATCTTGCATACCTCTAATCATAGTGCTGTGATGCCCTGGTCCCTTCATGGGATGGTCTCTGATGCCCTCGTCCCTTCATGGGATGGTCTCTGATGCCCTGGTCCCTTCATGGGATGGTCTCTGATGCCCTGGTCCCTTCATGGGATGGTCTCTGATGCCCTGGTCCCTTCATGGGATGGTCTCTGATGCCCTGGTCCCTTCATGGGATGGTCTCTGATGCCCTGGTCCCTTCATGGGATGGTCTCTGATGCCCTGGTCCCTTCATGGGATGGTCTCTGATGCCCTGGTCCCTTCATGGGATGATCTTGCATACCTCTAATCATAGTGCTGTGATGCCCTGGTCCCTTCATGAGATGATCTTTGATGCCCTGGTCCCTTCATGGGATGATCTTTGATGCACTGGTCCCTTCATGGGATGATCTTTGATGCACTGGTCCCTTCATGGGATGATCTCTGATGCACTGGTCCCTTCATGGGATGATCTCTGATGCACTGGTCCCTTCATGGGATGATCTTGCATACCTGTAATCATAGTGCTGTGATGCCCTGGTCCCTTCATGGGATGATTTCTGATGCACTTGTCCCTAAATGGGATAATTTTGCTTACCTCTAATCATAGTGCTGTGATGCCCTGGTCCCTTCATGGGATGATGTCTGATGCCCTGGTCCCTTCATGGGATGATGTCTGATGCCCTGGTCCCTTCATGGGATGATGTCTGATGCCCTGGTCCCTTCATGGGATGATGTCTGATGCCCTGGTCCCTTCATGGGATGATGTCTGATGCCCTGGTCCCTTCATGGGATGATGTCTGATGCCCTGGTCCCTTCATGGGATGATGTCTGATGCCCTGGTCCCTTCATGGGATGATGTCTGATGCCCTGGTCCCTTCATGGGATGATGTCTGATGCCCTGGTCCCTTCATGGGATGATGTCTGATGCCCTGGTCCCTTCATGGGATGTCTGATGCCCTGGTCCCTTCATGGGATGTCTGATGCCCTGGTCCCTTCATGGGATGATGTCTGATGCCCTGGTCCCTTCATGGGATGATCTTGCATACCTCTAATCATAGTGCTGTGATGCCCTGGTCCCTTCATGGGATGATCTCTGATGCACTGGTCCCTTCACGGGATGATCTCTGATGCCCTGGTCCCTTCACGGGATGATGTCTGATGCCCTGGTCCCTTCACGGGATGATGTCTGATGCCCTGGTCCCTTCACGGGATGATGTCTGATGCCCTGGTCCCTTCACGGGATGATGTCTGATGCCCTGGTCCCTTCACGGGATGATGTCTGATGCCCTGGTCCCTTCACGGGATGATGTCTGATGCCCTGGTCCCTTCACGGGATGATGTCTGATGCCCTGGTCCCTTCACGGGATGATGTCTGATGCCCTGGTCCCTTCATGGGATGATGTCTGATGCCCTGGTCCCTTCATGGGATGATGTCTGATGCCCTGGTCCCTTCATGGGATGATGTCTGATGCCCTGGTCCCTTCATGGGATGATGTCTGATGTCCTGGTCCCTTCATGGGATGATGTCTGATGCACTGGTCCCTTCATGGGATGAAGTCTGATGCACTGGTCCCTTCATGGGATGAAGTCTGATGCACTGGTCCCTTCATGGGATGATCTCTGATGCCCTGGTCCCTTCATGGGATGATCTTGCATACCTCTAATCATAGTGCTGTGATGCCCTGGTCCCTTCATGGGATGATCTTTGATGCCCTGGTCCCTTCATGGGATGATCTTTGCACTGGTCCCTTCATGGGATGATCTCTGATGCACTGGTCCCTTCATGGGATGATCTTGCATACCTGTAATCATAGTGCTGTGATGCCCTGGTCCCTTCATGGGATGATTTCTGATGCACTTGTCCCTAAATGGGATAATTTTGCTTACCTCTAATCATAGTGCTGTGATGCCCTGGTCCCTTCATGGGTTGATGTCTGATGCCCTGGTCCCTTCATGGGATGATGTCTGATGCCCTGGTCCCTTCATGGGATGATGTCTGATGCCCTGGTCCCTTCATGGGATGATGTCTGATGCACTGGTCCCTTCATGGGATGATCTTGCATACCTCTAATCATAGTGCTGTGATGCCCTGGTCCCTTCATGGGATGATCTGATGCCCTGGTCCCTTCATGGGATGATCTGATGCCCTGGTCCCTTCATGGGATGATCTGATGCCCTGGTCCCTTCATGTGATGATTTCTGATGCCCTGGTCCCTTCATGGGATGATCTTGCATACCTCTAATCATAGTGCTGTGATTATGGTCCCTTCATGGGATGACCTCTGATGCACTGGTCCCTTCATGGGATGATCTTGCATACCTCTAATGTACGTGCTGTGGTGTACTGGTCCCTTCATGGGATGATCTCTAATGCACTGGTCCCTTCATGGGATGATCTCTGCACTGGTCCCTTCATGGGATGATCTTTGATGCACTGGTGCCTTCATGGGATCTGATGCACTGGTCCCTTCATGGGATGATCTTGCATACTTCTAATCATAGTGCTCTGATGCACTGGTCCCTTCATGGGATGATCTCTGATGCACTGGTCCCTTCATGGGATGATCTTGCATACCTCTAATCATAGTGCTGTGATGCCCTGGTCCCTTCATGGGATGATGTCTGATGCCCTGGTCCCTTCATGGGATGATCTCTGATGCACTGGTCCCTTCATGGGATGATCTTGCATACCTCTAATCATAGTGCTGTGATGCCCTGGTCCCTTCATGGGATGATGTCTGATGCCCTGGTCCCTTCATGGGATGATGTCTGATGCCCTGGTCCCTTCATGGGATGATGTCTGATGCCCTGGTCCCTTCATGGGATGATGTCTGATGCCCTGGTCCCTTCATGGGATGATGTCTGATGCCCTGGTCCCTTCATGGGATGATGTCTGATGCCCTGGTCCCTTCATGGGATGATGTCTGATGCCCTGGTCCCTTCATGGGATGATGTCTGATGCCCTGGTCCCTTCATGGGATGATGTCTGATGCCCTGGTCCCTTCATGGGATGATGTCTGATGCCCTGGTCCCTTCATGGGATGATGTCTGATGCCCTGGTCCCTTCATGGGAGGATGTCTGATGCCCTGGTCCCTTCATGGGAGGATGTCTGATGCCCTGGTCCCTTCATGGGATGATGTCTGATGCCCTGGTCCCTTCATGGGATGATGTCTGATGCCCTGGTCCCTTCATGGGATGATGTCTGATGCCCTGGTCCCTTCATGGGATGATGTCTGATGCCCTGGTCCCTTCATGGGATGATCTTTGATGCACTGGTCCCTTCATGGGATGATCTCTGCACTGGTCCCCTCATGGGATGATCTTGCATACCTCTAATCATAGTGCTGTGATGCCCTGGTCCCTTCATGGGATGATCTCTGATGCCGTGGTCCCTTCATGGGATGATCTCTGATGCCCTGGTCCCTTCATGGGATGATCTCTGATGCACTGGTCCCTTCATTGGATGATCTTGCATACCTCTAATCATAGTGCTCTGATGCCCTGGTCCCTTCATGGGATGATGTCTGATGCACTGGTCCCTACATGGGATGATGTCTGATGCACTGGTCCCTTCATGGGATGATCTTGCATACCTCTAATCACAGTGCTCTGATGCCCTGGTCCCTTCCTGGGATGATGTCTGATGCACTGGTCCCTTCATGGGATGATGTCTGATGCACTGGTCCCTTCATGGGATGATCTTGCATGCCTCTAATCACAGTGCTCTGATGCCCTGGTCCCTTCCTGGGATGATGTCTGATGCCCTGGTCCCTTCCTGGGATGATGTCTGATGCCCTGGTCCCTTCATGGGATGATCTCTGATGCACTGGTCCCTTCATGGGATGATCTCTGATGCACTGGTCCCTTCATGGGATGATCTCTGATGCACTGGTCCCTTCATGGGAATATCTCTGATGCACTGGTCCCTTCATGGGATGATCTCTGATGCACTGGTCCCTTCATGGGATGATCTCTGATGCACTGGTCCCTTCATGGGATGATCTCTGCACTGGTCCCTTCATGGGATGATCTTGCATACCTCTTATCATAGTGCTCTGATGCCCTGGTCCCTTCATGGGATGATCTCTGATGCACTGGTCCCTTCATGGGATGATCTCTAAAGCACTGGTCCCTTCATGGGATGATCTTGCATACCTCTAATCATAGTGCTTTGATGCCCTGGTCCCTTCACGGGATGATCTCTGATGCCCTGGTCCCTTCACGGGATGATCTCTGATGCCCTGGTCCCTTCACGGGATGATCTCTGATGCCCTGGTCCCTTCACGGGATGATCTCTGATGCCCTGGTCCCTTCACGGGATGATCTCTGATGCCCTGGTCCCTTCACGGGATGATCTCTGATGCCCTGGTCCCTTCACGGGATGATCTCTGATGCCCTGGTCCCTTCACGGGATGATCTCTGATGCCCTGGTCCCTTCACGGGATGATCTCTGATGCCCTGGTCCCTTCACGGGATGATCTCTGATGCCCTGGTCCCTTCACGGGATGATCTCTGATGCCCTGGTCCCTTCACGGGATGATCTCTGATGCCCTGGTCCCTTCACGGGATGATCTCTGATGCCCTGGTCCCTTCATGGGATGATCTTGGTGCACTGGTCCCTTCATGGGATGATCTTGCATACCTCTAATCATAGTGCTCTGATGCACTGGTCCCTTCATGGGATGATCTCTGATGCACTGGTCCCTTCACGGGATGATCTCTGATGCACTGGTCCCTTCACGGGATGATCCCTGATGCACTGGTCCCTTCACGGGATGATCCCTGATGCACTGGTCCCTTCACGGGATGATCCCTGATGCACTGGTCCCTTCACGGGATGATCTTTGATGCACTGGTCCCTTCATGGGATGATCTCTGATGCACTGGTCCCTTCATGGGATGATCTTGCATACCTCTAATCATAGTGCTGTGATGCCCTGGTCCCTTCATGGGATGATGTCTGATGCACTGGTCCCTTCATGGGATGATGTCTGATGCACTGGTCCCTTCATGGGATGATCTTGCATGCCTCTAATCACAGTGCTCTGATGCCCTGGTCCCTTCCTGGGATGATGTCTGATGCCCTGGTCCCTTCCTGGGATGATGTCTGATGCCCTGGTCCCTTCCTGGGATGATGTCTGATGCCCTGGTCCCTTCCTGGGATGATGTCTGATGCCCTGGTCCCTTCCTGGGATGATCTGATGCACTGGTCCCTTCATGGGATGATCTCTGATGCACTGGTCCCTTCATGGGATGATCTCTGATGCACTGGTCCCTTCATGGGATGATCTCTGATGCACTGGTCCCTTCATGGGATGATCTCTGATGCACTGGTCCCTTCATGGGATGATCTCTGATGCACTGGTCCCTTCATGGGATGATCTCTGATGCACTGGTCCCTTCATGGGATGATCTCTGATGCACTGGTCCCTTCATGGGATGATCTCTGATGCACTGGTCCCTTCATGGGATGATCTCTGATGCACTGGTCCCTTCATGGGATGATCTCTGCACTGGTCCCTTCATGGGATGATCTTGCATACCTCTTATCATAGTGCTCTGATGCCCTGGTCCCTTCATGGGATGATCTCTGATGCACTGGTCCCTTCATGGGATGATCTCTAAAGCACTGGTCCCTTCATGGGATGATCTTGCTTACCTCTAATCATAGTGCTTTGATGCCCTGGTCCCTTCACGGGATGATCTCTGATGCCCTGGTCCCTTCACGGGATGATGTCTGATGCCCTGGTCCCTTCACGGGATGATGTCTGATGCCCTGGTCCCTTCACGGGATGATGTCTGATGCCCTGGTCCCTTCACGGGATGATCTCTGATGCCCTGGTCCCTTCACGGGATGATCTCTGATGCCCTGGTCCCTTCACGGGATGATCTCTGATGCCCTGGTCCCTTCACGGGATGATCTCTGATGCCCTGGTCCCTTCACGGGATGATCTCTGATGCCCTGGTCCCTTCATGGGATGATCTCTGATGCCCTGGTCCCTTCACGGGATGATCTCTGATGCCCTGGTCCCTTCACGGGATGATCTCTGATGCCCTGGTCCCTTCACGGGATGATCTCTGATGCCCTCGTCCCTTCACGGGATGATCTCTGATGCCCTGGTCCCTTCATGGGATGATCTTGCATACCTCTAATCATAGTGCTCTGATGCACTGGTCCCTTCATTGGAGGATCTCTGATGCACTGGTCCCTTCATGGGATGATCTCTGATGCACTGGTCCCTTCATGGGATTATCTTGCATACCTCTAATCATAGTGCTGTGATGCACTGGTCCCTTCACGGGATGATCTCTGATGCACTGGTCCCTTCACGGGATGATCTCTGATGCACTGGTCCCTTCACGGGATGATCTCTGATGCACTGGTCCCTTCACGGGATGATCTCTGATGCACTGGTCCCTTCACGGGATGATCTCTGATGCACTGGTCCCTTCACGGGATGATCTCTGATGCACTGGTCCCTTCACGGGATGATCTCTGATGCACTGGTCCCTTCACGGGATGATCTCTGATGCACTGGTCCCTTCACGGGATGATCTCTGATGCACTGGTCCCTTCACGGGATGATCTCTGATGCACTGGTCCCTTCACGGGATGATCTCTGATGCACTGGTCCCTTCACGGGATGATCTCTGATGCACTGGTCCCTTCACGGGATGATCTCTGATGCACTGGTCCCTTCACGGGATGATCTCTGATGCACTGGTCCCTTCACGGGATGATCTGATGCACTGGTCCCTTCACGGGATGATGTCTGATGCACTGGTCCCTTCATGGGATGATCTTGCATACCTCTAATCATAGTGCTGTGATGCACTGGTCCCTTCATGGGATGATCTTTGATGCACTGGTCCCTTC
This sequence comes from Triturus cristatus, assembly GCF_964204655.1. Taxonomy (NCBI): domain Eukaryota; kingdom Metazoa; phylum Chordata; class Amphibia; order Caudata; family Salamandridae; genus Triturus; species Triturus cristatus. The sequence continues at coordinate 1,008,563,587 of NC_140592.1, forward strand.
ATGGGATGATGTCTGATGCCCTGGTCCCTTCATGGGATGATCTCTGATGCACTGGTCCCTTCATGGGATGATGTCTGATGCCCTGGTCCCTTCATGGGATGATCTTTGATGCACTGGTCCCTTCATGGGATGATCTCTGCACTGGTCCCTTCATGGGATGATCTTGCATACCTCTAATCATAGTGCTGTGATGCCCTGGTCCCTTCATGGGATGATCTATGATGCCCTGGTCCCTTCATGGGATGATTTGTGATGCCCTGGTCCCTTCATGGGATGATTTCTGATGCCCTGGTCCCTTCATGGGATGATTTCTGATGCCCTGGTCCCTTCATGGGATAATTTCTGATGCCCTGGTCCCTTCATGGGATGATCTCTGATGCCCTGGTCCCTTCATGGGCTGATCTTGCATACCTCTAATGTAAGTGCTGTGGTGTACTGGTCCCTTCATGGGATGATCTCTGATGCACTGGTCCCTTCATGGGAGTATCTTGCATACCTCTAATCATAGTGCTGTGATGCCCTGGTCCCTTCATGGGATGATCTCTGATGCCCTGGTCCCTTCATGGGATGATCTCTGATGCCCTGGTCCCTTCATGGGATGATCTCTGATGCACTGATCCCTTCGTGGAATGTCTGATGCACTGGTCCCTTCATGGGATGCTCTTGCATACCTCTAATCACAGTGCTGTGATGCCCTGGTCCCTTCATGGGATGATCTCTGATGCATTGGTCCCTTCATGGGATGATCTTGCATACCTCTAATCATAGTGCTGTGATGCCCTGGTCGCTTCATGGGATGATCTCTGATGCACTGGTCCCTTCATGGGATGATCTTGCATACCTCTAATCATAGTGCTGTGATGCCCTGGTCCCTTCATGGGATGATCTGATGCCCTGGTCCCTTCATGGGATGATCTGATGCCCTGGTCCCTTCATGGGATGATCTGATGCCCTGGTCCCTTCATGGGATGATCTGATGCCCTGGTCCCTTCATGGGATGATCTGATGCCCTGGTCCCTTCATGGGATGATCTGATGCCCTGGTCCCTTCATGGGATGATCTGATGCCCTGGTCCCTTCATGGGATGATCTCTGATCCCTTCATGGGATGATCTCTGATGCCCTGGTCCCTTCATGGGATGATCTCTGATGCACTGGTCCCTTCATGGGATGATCTTGCATACCTCTAATGTAAGTGCTGTGGTGTACTGGTCCCTTCATGGGATGATCTGATGCACTGGTCCCTTCATGGGATGATCTGATGCCCTGGTCCCTTCATGGGATGATCTCTGATGCCCTGGTCCCTTCATGGGATGATCTCTGATGCCCTGGTCCCTTCATGGGATGATCTCTGATGCCCTGGTCCCTTCATGGGATGATCTGATGACCTGGTCCCTTCATGGGATGTTCTCTGATGCCCTGGTCCCTTCATGGGATGTTCTCTGATGCCCTGGTCCCTTCATGGGATGATCTTGCATACCTCTAATCATAGTGCTGTGATGCCCTGGTCCCTTCATGGGATGATCTCTGATGCCCTGGTCCCTTCATGGGATGATCTTTGATGCACTGCTCCCTTCATGGGATGATCTCTGATGCACTGGTCCCTTCATGGGATGATCTTGCATACCTCTAATCACAGTTCTGTGATGCCCTGGTCCCTTCATGGGATGATCTCTGATGCACTTGTCCCTTCATGGGATGATCTTGCATACCTCTAATCATAGTGCTCTGATGCCCTGGTCCCTTCATGGGATTCTCTCTGATGTACTGGTCCCTTCAATGGATGATGTCTTATGCACTGGTCCCTTCATGGGATGATCTTGCATACCTCTAATCAGTGCTCTGATGCCCTGGTCCCTTCATGGGAGGATCTCTGATGCCCTGGTCCCTTCATGGGAGGATCTCTGATGCCCTGGTCCCTTCATGGGAGGATCTCTGATGCACTGGTCCCTTCATGGGAGGATCTCTGATGCACTGGTCCCTTCATGGGATGATCTCTGATGCACTGGTCCCTTCATGGGATGATCTATGATGCCCTGGTCCCTTCATGGGATGATCTATGATGCCCTGGTCCCTTCATGGGATGATTTGTGATGCCCTGGTCCCTTCATGGGATGATGTCTGATGCACTGGTCCCTTCATGGGATGATGTCTGATGCACTGGTCCCTTCATGGGATGATGTCTGATACACTGGTCCCTTCATGGGATGATCTTGCATACCTCTAATCACAGTGCTGTGATGCCGTGGTCCCTTCATGGGATGATCTCTGATGCACTGGTCCCTTCATGGGATGATCTCTGATGCACTGGTCCCTTCATGGGATGATCTCTGATGCACTGGTCCCTTCATGGGATGATCTCTGATGCACTGGTCCCTTCATGGGATGATCTTTGATGCACTGCTCCCTTCATGGGATGATCTCTGATGCACTGGTCCCTTCACGGGATGATCTTGCATACCTCTAATCATAGTGCTGTGATGCCTTGGTCCCTTCATAGGATGATCTCTGATGCCTTGGTCCCTTCATGGGATGATCTCTGATGCCCTGGCCCCTTCATGGGATGATCTCTGATGCCCTGGTCCCTTCATGGGATGATCTCTGATGCCCTGGTCCCTTCATGGGATGATCTCTGATGCCCTGGTCCCTTCATGGGATGATCTCTGATGCCCTGGTCCCTTCATGGGATGGTCTATGATGCACTGGTCCCTTCATGGGATGATCTTGCATACCTCTAATGTAAGTGCTGTGGTGTACTGGTCCCTTCATGGGATGATCTCTGATGCCCTGGTCCCTTCATGGGATGATCTCTGATGCCCTGGTCCCTTCATGGGATGATCTCTGATGCCCTGGTCCCTTCATGGGATGATCTCTGATGCCCTGGTCCCTTCATGGGATGATCTCTGATGCCCTGGTCCCTTCATGGGATGATCTGATGCCCTGGTCCCTTCATGGGATGATCTGATGACCTGGTCCCTTCATGGGATGTTCTCTGATGCCCTGGTCCCTTCATGGGATGTTCTCTGATGCCCTGGTCCCTTCATGGGATGATCTTGCATACCTCTAATCATAGTGCTGTGATGCCCTGGTCCCTTCATGGGATGATCTTTGATGCACTGCTCCCTTCATGGGATGATCTCTGATGCACTGGTCCCTTCATGGGATGATCTTGCATACCTCTAATCACAGTTCTGTGATGCCCTGGTCCCTTCATGGGATGATCTCTGATGCACTTGTCCCTTCATGGGATGATCTTGCATACCTCTAATCATAGTGCTCTGATGCCCTGGTCCCTTCATGGGATTCTCTCTGATGTACTGGTCCCTTCAATGGATGTCTTATGCACTGGTCCCTTCATGGGATGATCTTGCATACCTCAAATCAGTGCTGTGATGCCGTGGTCCCTTCATGGGATGATCTCTGATGCACTGGTCCCTTCATGGGATGATCTCTGATGCACTGGTCCCTTCATGGGATGATCTTGCATACCTCTAATCATAGTGCTGTGATGCACTGGTCCCTTCATGGGATGATCTCTGATGACCTGGTCTCCATGGGATGATCTTGCATACCTCTAATCATAGTGCTGTGATGCCCTGGTCCCTTCATGGGATGATCTCTGATGCCCTGGTCCCTTCATGGGATGATCTCTGATGCCCTGGTCCCTTCATGGGATGATCTCTGATGCCCTGGTCCCTTCATGGGATGATCTCTGATGCCCTGGTCCCTTCATGGGATGATCTCTGATGCCCTGGCCCCTTCATGGGATGATCTCTGATGCCCTGGCCCCTTCATGGGATGATCTCTGATGCCCTGGCCCCTTCATGGGATGATCTCTGATGCCCTGGCCCCTTCATGGGATGATCTCTGATGCCCTGGCCCCTTCATGGGATGATCTCTGATGCCCTGGCCCCTTCATGGGATGATCTCTGATGCCCTGGTCCCTTCATGGGATGATCTTGCATACCTCTAATCACAGTGCTGTGATGCCGTGGTCCCTTCATGGGATGATCTCTGATGCACTGGTCCCTTCATGGGATGATCTCTGATGCTCTGGTCCCTTCATGGGATGATCTCTGATGCACTGGTCCCTTCATGGGATGATCTTGCATACCTCTAATCATAGTGCTGTGATGCACTGGTCCCTTCACGGGATGATCTCTGATGACCTGGTCTCTTCATGGGATGATCTTGCATACTTTTAATCATAGTGCTTTGATGCCCTGGTCCCTTCATGGGATGATCTTGCATACCTCTACTCATAGTGCTGTGATGCCCTGGTCCCTTCATGGGATGATCTCTGATGCCCTGGTCCCTTCATGGGATGATCTTTGATGCACTGCTCCCTTCATGGGATGATCTCTGATGCACTGGTCCCTTCATGGGATGATCTTGCATACCTCTAATCATAGTGCTGTGATGCCCTGGTCCCTTCATGGGATGATCTCTGATGCCCTGGTCCCTTCATGGGATGATCTCTGATGCCCTGGTCCCTTCATGGGATGATCTCTGATGCCCTGGCCCCTTCATGGGATGATCTCTGATGCCCTGGCCCCTTCATGGGATGATCTCTGATGCCCCGGCCCCTTCATGGGATGATCTGATGCCCCGGCCCCTTCATGGGATGATCTGATGCCCTGGCCCCTTCATGGGATGATCTGATGCCCTGGTCCCTTCATGGGATGATCTCTGATGCACTGGTCCCTTCATGGGATGATCTTGCATACCTCTAATCATAGTGCTCTGATGCCCTTGTCCCTTCATGGCATGATCTCTGATGCACTGGTCCCTTCATGGGATGATCTCTGATGCACTGGTCCCTTCATGGGATGATCTCTGATGCACTGGTCCCTTCATGGGATGATCTCTGATGCACTGGTGCCTTCATGGGATGATCTCTGATGCCCTGGTCCCTTCGCGGGATGATCTCTGATGCCCTGGTCCCTTCGCGGGATGATCTCTGATGCCCTGGTCCCTTCGCGGGATGATCTCTGATGCCCTGGTCCCTTCGCGGGATGATCTCTGATGCCCTGGTCCCTTCGCGGGATGATCTCTGATGCCCTGGTCCCTTCGCGGGATGATCTCTGATGCCCTGGACCCTTCGCGGGATGATCTCTGATGCCCTGGTCCCTTCGCGGGATGATCTCTGATGCACTGGTCCCTTCATGGGATGATCTCTGATGCCCTGGTCCCTTCATGGGATGATCTTTGATGCCCTGGTCCTTTCATGGGATGATCTGATGCCCTGGTCTTTTCATGGGATGATATTTGATTCACTGGTCCCTTCATGGGATGATGTCTGCCCTGGTCCCTTCATGGGATGTCTGATGCACTGGTCCCTTCATGGGATGATCTTGCATACCTCTAATCATAGTGCTGTGATGCCCTGGTCCCTTCATGGGATGATCTCTGATGCCCTGGTCCCTTCATGGGATGTCTGATGCACTGGTCCCTTCATGGGATGATGTCTGATGCACTGGTCCCTTCATGGGATGATCTCTGCACTGGTCCCTTCATGGGATGATGTCTGATGCACTGGTCCCTTCATGGGATGATCTTGCATACCTCTAATCATAGTGCTGTGATGCCCTGGTCCCTTCATGGGATGATCTCTGGTCCCTACATGGGATGATCTCTGATGCACTGGTCCCTTCATGGGATGATCTCTGATGCACTGGTCCCTTCATGGGATGATCTCTGATGCACTGGTCCCTTCATGGGATGATCTCTGATGCCCTCGTCCCTTCATGGGATGATCTCTGATGCCCTGGCCCCTTCATGGGATGATCTCTGATGCCCTGGCCCCTTCATGGGATGATCTCTGATGCCCTGGCCCCTTCATGGGATGATCTCTGATGCCCTGGCCCCTTCATGGGATGATCTCTGATGCCCTGGCCCCTTCATGGGATGATCTCTGATGCCCTGGCCCCTTCATGGGATCATCTCTGATGCCCTGGCCCCTTCATGGGATCATCTCTGATGCCCTGGTCCCTTCATGGGATCATCTCTGATGCCCTGGTCCCTTCATGGGATCATCTCTGATGCCCTGGTCCCTTCATGGGATCATCTCTGATGCCCTGGTCCCTTCATGGGATCATCTCTGATGCCCTGGTCCCTTCATGGGATCATCTCTGATGCCCTGGCCCCTTCATGGGATCATCTCTGATGCCCTGGCCCCTTCATGGGATCATCTCTGATGCCCTGGTCCCTTCATGGGATCATCTCTGATGCCCTGGTCCCTTCATGGGATCATCTCTGATGCCCTGGTCCCTTCATGGGATCATCTCTGATGCCCTGGTCCCTTCATGGGATCATCTCTGATGCCCTGGTCCCTTCATGGGATCATCTCTGATGCCCTGGTCCCTTCATGGGATCATCTCTGATGCCCTGGTCCCTTCATGGGATCATCTCTGATGCCCTGGTCCCTTCATGGGATGATCTCTGATGCCCTGGTCCCTTCATGGGATGATCTCTGATGCCCTGGTCCCTTCATGGGATGATCTCTGATGCCCTGGTCCCTTCATGGGATGATCTCTGATGCCCTGGTCCCTTCATGGGATGATCTCTGATGCCCTGGTCCCTTCATGGGATGATCTCTGATGCCCTGGTCCCTTCATGGGATGATCTCCGATGCACTGGTCCCTTCATGGGATGATCTTGCATACCTCTAATCATAGTGCTGTGATGCACTGGTCCCTTCATGGGATGATCTTTGCACTGGTCCCTTCATGGGATGATCTTGCATACCTCTAATCATAGTGCTGTGATGCCCTGGTCCCTTCATGGGATGATCTCTGATGCACTGGTCCCTTCATGGGATGATCTTGCATACCTCTAATCATAGTGCTGTGATGCACTGGTCCCTTCACGTGTTGTCTGATGCACTGGTCCCTTCACGGGATGTCTGATGCACTGGTCCCTTCATGGGATGATCTTGCATACCTCTAATCATAGTGCTGTGATGCCCTGCTCCCTTCATGGGATGATCTCTGATGCCCTGCTCCCTTCATGGGATGATCTCTGATGCCCTGCTCCCTTCATGGGATGATCTCTGATGCCCTGCTCCCTTCATGGGATGATCTCTGATGCCCTGCTCCCTTCATGGGATGATCTCTGATGCCCTGCTCCCTTCATGGGATGATCTCTGATGCCCTGCTCCCTTCATGGGATGATCTGATTCCCTGCTCCCTTCATGGGATGATCTTGCATACCTCTACTCGTAGTGCTGTGATGCCCTGGCCCCTTCATGGGATGATCTCTGATGCCCTGGCCCCTTCATGGGATGATCTCTGATGCCCTGGCCCCTTCATGGGATGATCTCTGATGCCCTGGCCCCTTCATGGGATGATCTCTGATGCCCTGGCCCCTTCATGGGATGATCTCTGATGCCCTGGCCCCTTCATGGGATGATCTCTGATGCCCTGGCCCCTTCATGGGATGATCTCTGATGCACTGGTCCCTTCGCGGGATGATCTCTGATGCACTGGTCCCTTCATGGGATGATCTCGGATGCCCTGGTCCCTTCATGGGATGATCTTTGATGCCCTGGTCCTTTCATGGGATGATCTCTGATGCCCTGGCCCCTTCATGGGATGATCTCTGATGCACTGGTCCCTTCGCGGGATGATCTCTGATGCACTGGTCCCTTCGCGGGATGATCTCTGATGCACTGGTCCCTTCGCGGGATGATCTCTGATGCACTGGTCCCTTCGCGGGATGATCTCTGATGCACTGGTCCCTTCGCGGGATGATCTCTGATGCACTGGTCCCTTCGCGGGATGATCTCTGATGCACTGGTCCCTTCGCGGGATGATCTCTGATGCCGTGGTCCCTTCGCGGGATGATCTCTGATGCCCTGGTCCCTTCGCGGGATGATCTCTGATGCCCTGGTCCCTTCGCGGGATGATCTGATGCCCTGGTCCCTTCATGGGATGATCTCTGATGCCCTGGTCCCTTCGCGGGATGATCTCTGATGCCCTGGTCCCTTCGCGGGATGATCTCTGATGCCCTGGTCCCTTCGCGGGATGATCTGATGCCCTGGTCCCTTCATGGGATGATCTGATGCCCTGGTCCCTTCATGGGATGATCTCTGATGCACTGGTCCCTTCATGGGATGATCTTGCATACCTCTAATCATAGTGTTCTGATGCCCTGGTCCCTTCATGGGATGATCTCTGATGCACTGGTCCCTTCATGGGATGATCTTTGATGCACTGGTCCCTTCATGGGATGATCTTTGATGCACTGCTCCCTTCATGGGATGATCTCTGATGCCCTGGTCCCTTCATGGGATGATCTCTGATGCACTGGTCCCTTCGCGGGATGATCTCTGATGCACTGGTCCCTTCGCGGGATGATCTTTGATGCCCTGGTCCCTTCATGGGATGGTCTTTGATGCCCTGGTCCCTTCATGGGATGGTCTTTGATGCCCTGGTCCCTTCATGGGATGGTCTTTGATGCCCTGGTCCCTTCATGGGATGATCTTTGATGCCCTGGTCCCTTCATGGGATGATCTTTGATGCCCTGGTCCCTTCATGGGATGATCTTTGATGCCCTGGTCCTTTCATGGGATGATCGTTGATGCCCTGGTCTTTTCATGGGATGATCTTTGATTCACTGGTCCCTTCATGGGATGATGTCTGCCCTGGTCCCTTCATGGGATGTCTGATGCACTGGTCCCTTCATGGGATGATCTTGCATACCTCTAATCATAGTGCTGTGATGCCCTGGTCCCTTCATGGGATGATCTCTGATGCCCTGGTCCCTTCATGGGATGTCTGATGCACTGGTCCCTTCATGGGATGATCTTGTATACATCTAATCATAGTGCTGTGATGCCCCGGTCCCTTCATGGGATGATGTCTGATGCCCCGGTCCCTTCATGGGATGATCTCTGATGCCCTGGCCCCTTCATGGGATGATCTCTGATGCCCTGGCCCCTTCATGGGATGATCTCTGATGCCCTGGCCCCTTCATGGGATGATCTCTGATGCCCTGGCCCCTTCATGGGATCATCTCTGATGCCCCGGTCCCTTCATGGGATGATGTCTGATGCCCCGGTCCCTTCATGGGATGGTGTCTGATGCACTGGTCCCTTCATGGGATGATCTTGCATACCTCTAATCATAGTGCTGTGATGCCCTGGTCCCTTCATGGGATGATCTCTGGTCCCTACATGGGATGATCTCTGATGCACTGGTCCCTTCATGGGGATAATCTCTGATGCACTGGTCCCTTCATGGGATAATCTCTGATGCACTGGTCCCTTCATGGGATAATCTCTGATGCACTGGTCCCTTCATGGGATAATCTCTGATGCACTGGTCCCTTCATGGGATGATCTCTGATGCCCTGGTCCCTTCATGGGATGATCTGATGCCCTGGCCCCTTCATGGGATGATCTGATGCCCTGGCCCCTTCATGGGATGATCTCTGATGCCCTGGCCCCTTCATGGGATGATCTCTGATGCCCTGCTCCCTTCATGGGATGATCTCTGATGCCCTGGTCCCTTCATGGGATGATCTTGCATACCTCTACTCGTAGTGCTGTGATGCCCTGGCCCCTTCATGGGATGATCTCTGATGCCCTGGCCCCTTCATGGGATGATCTCTGATGCCCTGGCCCCTTCATGGGATGATCTCTGATGCCCTGGCCCCTTCATGGGATGATCTCTGATGCCCTGGCCTCTTCATGGGATGATCTCTGATGCCCTGGCCCCTTCATGGGATGATCTCTGATGCCCTGGCCACTTCATGGGATGATCTCTGATGCCCTGGCCCCTTCATGGGATGATCTCTGATGCCCTGGCCCCTTCATGGGATGATCTCTGATGCCCTGGCCCCTTCATGGGATGATCTCTGATGCCCTGGCCCCTCCATGGGATGATCTCTGATGCCCTGGCCCCTCCATGGGATGATCTCTGATGCCCTGGCCCCTCCATGGGATGATCTCTGATGCCCTGGCCCCTCCATGGGATGATCTCTGATGCCCTGGCCCCTTCATGGGATGATCTCTGATGCCCTGGCCCCTTCATGGGATGATCTCTGATGCCCTGGTCCCTTCATGGGATGATCTCTGATGCCCTGGTCCCTTCATGGGATGATCTCTGATGCCCTGGTCCCTTCATGGGATGATCTCTGATGCCCTGGTCCCTTCATGGGATGATCTCTGATGCCCTGGTCCCTTCATGGGATGATCTCTGATGCCCTGGTCCCTTCATGGGATGATCTCTGATGCACTGGTCCCTTCATGGGATGATCTCTGATGCACTGGTCCCTTTATGGGATGATCTCTGATGCACTGGTCCCTTCATGGGATGATCTCTGATGCACTGGTCCCTTCATGGGATGATCTCCGATGCACTGGTCCCTTCATGGGATGATCTTGCATACCTCTAATCATAGTGCTCTGATGCCCTGGTCCCTTCATGGGATGATCTCTGATGCACTGGTCCCTTCATGGGATGATCTCTGATGCACTGCTCCCTTCATGGGATGATCTCTGATGCACTGGTCCCTTCATGGGATGATCTCTGATGCACTGGTCCCTTCATGGGATGATCTTGCATACCTCTAATGTACATGCTGTGGTGTACTGGTCCCTTCATGGGATGATCTTGCATACCTCTAATCATAGTGCTGTGATGCCCTGCCCCCCTTCATGGGATGATCTCTGATGCCCTGCTCCCTTCATGGGATGATCTCTGATGCCCTGCTCCCTTCATGGGATGATCTCTGATGCCCTGGTCCCTTCATGGGATGATCTTGCATACCTCTACTCGTAGTGCTGTGATGCCCTGGTCCCTTCATGGGATGATGTCTGATGCCCTGGTCCCTTCATGGGATGATGTCTGATGCCCTGGTCCCTTCATGGGATGATGTCTGATGCCCTGGTCCCTTCATGGGATGATGTCTGCACTGGTCCCTTCATGGGATGATCTTGCATACCTCTAATCATAGTGTTCTGATGCCCTGGTCCCTTCATGGGATGATCTGATGCCCTGGTCCCTTCATGGGATGATCTTGCATACCTCTAATCATAGTGCTGTGATTATGGTCCCTTCATGGGATGACCTCTGATGCACTGGTCCCTTCATGGGATGATCTTGCATACCTCTAATGTACGTGCTGTGGTGTACTGGTCCCTTCATGGGATGATCTCTGATGCACTGGTCCCTTCATGGGATGATCTCTGCACTGGTCCCTTCATGGGATGATCTTTGATGCACTGGTCCCTTCATGGGATCTGATGCACTGGTCCCTTCATGGGATGATCTTGCATACCTCTAATCATAGTGCTCTGATGCACTGGTCCCTTCATGGGATGTTCTCTGATGCACTGGTCCCTTCATGGGATGTTCTCTGATGCACTGGTCCCTTCATGGGATGTTCTCTGATGCACTGGTCCCTTCATGGGATGATGTCTGATGCACTGGTCCCTTCATGGGATGATCTTGCATACCTCTAATCATAGTGCTGTGATGCCCTGGTCCCTTCATGGGATGATCTGATGCCCTGGTCCCTTCATGGGATGATCTGATGCCCTGGTCCCTTCATGGGATGGTCTCTGATGCCCTGGTCCCTTCATGGGATGGTCTCTGATGCCCTGGTCCCTTCATGGGATGATCTTGCATACCTCTAATCATAGTGCTGTGATGCCCTGGTCCCTTCATGGGATGATCTCTGATGCCCTGGTCCCTTCATGGGATGATCTCTGATGCCCTGGTCCCTTCATGGGATGATCTCTGATGCCCTGGTCCCTTCATGGGATGTCTGATGCACTGGTCCCTTCATGGGATGATCTTGTATACATCTAATCATAGTGCTGTGATGCCCCGGTCCCTTCATGGGATGATGTCTGATGCCCCGGTCCCTTCATGGGATGATGTCTGATGCACTGGTCCCTTCATGGGATGATCTTGCATACCTCTAATCATAGTGCTGTGATGCCCTGGTCCCTTCATGGGATGATCTCTGGTCCCTACATGGGATGATCTCTGATGCACTGGTCCCTTCATGGGATAATCTCTGATGCACTGGTCCCTTCATGGGATAATCTCTGATGCACTGGTCCCTTCATGGGATAATCTCTGATGCACTGGTCCCTTCATGGGATGATCTCTGATGCCCTGGTCCCTTCATGGGATGATCTGATGCCCTGGCCCCTTCATGGGATGATCTGATGCCCTGGCCCCTTCATGGGATGATCTCTGATGCCCTGGCCCCTTCATGGGATGATCTCTGATGCCCTGGCCCCTTCATGGGATGATCTCTGATGCCCTGGCCCCTTCATGGGATGATCTCTGATGCCCTGGCCCCTTCATGGGATGATCTCTGATGCCCTGGCCCCTTCATGGGATGATCTCTGATGCCCTGGCCCCTTCATGGGATGATCTCTGATGCCCTGGCCCCTTCATGGGATGATCTCTGATGCCCTGGCCCCTTCATGGGATGATCTCTGATGCCCTGGCCCCTTCATGGGATGATCTCTGATGCCCTGGCCCCTTCATGGGATGATCTCTGATGCCCTGGCCCCTTCATGGGATGATCTCTGATGCCCTGGCCCCTTCATGGGATGATCTCTGATGCCCTGGCCCCTTCATGGGATGATCTCTGATGCCCTGGCCCCTTCATGGGATGATCTCTGATGCCCTGGCCCCTTCATGGGATGATCTCTGATGCCCTGGCCCCTTCATGGGATGATCTCTGATGCCCTGGCCCCTTCATGGGATGATCTCTGATGCCCTGGCCCCTTCATGGGATGATCTCTGATGCCCTGGCCCCTTCATGGGATGATCTCTGATGCCCTGGCCCCTTCATGGGATGATCTCTGATGCCCTGGCCCCTTCATGGGATGATCTCTGATGCCCTGGCCCCTTCATGGGATGATCTCTGATGCCCTGGCCCCTTCATGGGATGATCTCTGATGCCCTGGCCCCTTCATGGGATGATCTCTGATGCCCTGGCCCCTTCATGGGATGATCTCTGATGCCCTGGCCCCTTCATGGGATGATCTCTGATGCCCTGGCCCCTTCATGGGATGATCTCTGATGCCCTGGCCCCTTCATGGGATGATCTCTGATGCCCTGGCCCCTTCATGGGATGATCTCTGATGCCCTGGCCCCTTCATGGGATGATCTCTGATGCCCTGGCCCCTTCATGGGATGATCTCTGATGCCCTGGCCCCTTCATGGGATGATCTCTGATGCCCTGGTCCCTTCATGGGATGATCTCTGATGCCCTGGTCCCTTCATGGGATGATCTCTGATGCCCTGGTCCCTTCATGGGATGATCTGATGCCCTGGTCCCTTCATGGGATGATCTTGCATACCTCTAATGTACATGCTGTGGTGTACTGGTCCCTTCATGGGATGATCTTGCATACCTCTAATCATAGTGCTGTGATGCCCTGCCCCCTTCATGGGATGATCTCTGATGCCCTGCCCCCTTCATGGGATGATCTCTGATGCCCTGCTCCCTTCATGGGATGATCTCTGATGCCCTGGTCCCTTCATGGGATGATCTTGCATACCTCTACTCGTAGTGCTGTGATGCCCTGGTCCCTTCATGGGATGATGTCTGATGCCCTGGTCCCTTCATGGGATGATGTCTGATGCCCTGGTCCCTTCATGGGATGATGTCTGATGCACTGGTCCCTTCATGGGATGATCTCTGCACTGGTCCCTTCATGGGATGATCTTTGATGCACTGGTCCCTTCATGGGATCTGATGCACTGGTCCCTTCATGGGATGATCTTGCATACCTCTAATCATAGTGTTCTGATGCCCTGGTCCCTTCATGGGATGATCTCTGATGCCCTGGTCCCTTCATGGGATGATCTTGCATACCTCTAATCATAGTGCTGTGATTATGGTCCCTTCATGGGATGACCTCTGATGCACTGGTCCCTTCATGGGATGATCTTGCATACCTCTAATGTACGTGCTGTGGTGTACTGGTCCCTTCATGGGATGATCTCTGATGCACTGGTCCCTTCATGGGATGATCTCTGCACTGGTCCCTTCATGGGATGATCTTTGATGCACTGGTCCCTTCATGGGATCTGATGCACTGGTCCCTTCATGGGATGATCTTGCATACCTCTAATCATAGTGCTCTGATGCACTGGTCCCTTCATGGGATGTTCTCTGATGCACTGGTCCCTTCATGGGATGTTCTCTGATGCACTGGTCCCTTCATGGGATGATCTCTGATGCACTGGTCCCTTCATGGGATGATCTTGCATACCTCTAATCATAGTGCTGTGATGCCCTGGTCCCTTCATGGGATGATCTGATGCCCTGGTCCCTTCATGGGATGATCTGATGCCCTGGTCCCTTCATGGGATGGTCTCTGATGCCCTGGTCCCTTCATGGGATGGTCTCTGATGCCCTGGTCCCTTCATGGGATGGTCTCTGATGCCCTGGTCCCTTCATGGGATGGTCTCTGATGCCCTGGTCCCTTCATGGGATGATCTTGCATACCTCTAATCATAGTGCTGTGATGCCCTGGTCCCTTCATGGGATGATCTTTGATGCCCTGGTCCCTTCATGGGATGATCTCTGATGCACTGGTCCCTTCATGGGATGATCTCTGATGCACTGGTCCCTTCATGGGATGATCTTGCATACCTGTAATCATAGTGCTGTCATGCCCTGGTCCCTTCATGGGATGATCTTTGATGCCCTGGTCCCTTCATGGGATGATCTCTGATGCACTGGTCCCTTCATGGGATGATCTCTGATGCACTGGTCCCTTCATGGGATGATCTCTGATGCACTGGTCCCTTCATGGGATGATCTTGCATACCTGTAATCATAGTGCTGTGATGCCCTGGTCCCTTCATGGGATGATTTCTGATGCACTTGTCCCTAAATGGGATAATTTTGCTTACCTCTAATCATAGTGCTGTGATGCCCTGGTCCCTTCATGGGATGATGTCTGATGCCCTGGTCCCTTCATGGGATGATGTCTGATGCCCTGGTCCCTTCATGGGATGATGTCTGATGCCCTGGTCCCTTCATGGGATGATGTCTGATGCCCTGGTCCCTTCATGGGATGATGTCTGATGCCCTGGTCCCCTCATGGGATGATGTCTGATGCCCTGGTCCCCTCATGGGATGATGTCTGATGCCCTGGTCCCCTCATGGGATGATGTCTGATGCCCTGGTCCCCTCATGGGATGATGTCTGATGCCCTGGTCCCCTCATGGGATGATGTCTGATGCCCTGGTCCCTTCATGGGATGATGTCTGATGCCCTGGTCCCTTCATGGGATGATGTCTGATGCCCTGGTCCCTTCATGGGATGATGTCTGATGCCCTGGTCCCTTCATGGGATGATGTCTGATGCCCTGGTCCCTTCATGGGATGATGTCTGATGCCCTGGTCCCTTCATGGGATGATCTCTGATGCCCTGGTCCCTTCATGGGATGATCTTGCATTCCTCTAATCATAGTGCTGTGATGCACTGGTCCCTTCATGGGATGATGTCTGATGCACTGGTCCCTTCATGGGATGATCTTGCATACCTCTAATCATAGTGCTGTGATGCCCTGGTCCCTTCATGGGATGATCTCTGATGCACTGGTCCCTTCATGGGATGATCTCTGATGCCCTGGTCCCTTCATGAGATGATCTCTTATGCCCTGGTCCCTTCATGGGATGATCGGGATGATCTCTGATGCACTGGTCCCTTCACGGGATGATCTCTGATGCACTGGTCCCTTCACGGGATGATCTCTGATGCACTGGTCCCTTCACGGGATGATCTCTGATGCACTGGTCCCTTCACGGGATGATCTCGGATGCACTGGTCCCTTCACGGGATGATCTCGGATGCACTGGTCCCTTCACGGGATGATCTCTGATGCACTGGTCCCTTCACGGGATGATCTCTGATGCACTGGTCCCTTCACGGGATGATCTCTGATGCACTGGTCCCTTCATGGGATGATCTTGCATACCTCTAATCATAGTGCTGTGATGCCCTGGTCCCTTCATGGGATGATGTCTGATGCACTGGTCCCTTCATGGGATGATCTTGCATACCTCTAATCGTAGTGCTGTGAATCCCTGGTCCCTTCATGGGATGATCTTTGATGCACTGGTCCCTTCATGGGATGATCTTTGATGCACTGGTCCCTTCATGGGATGAAATTGCATACCTCTAATCATAGTGCTGTGATGCCCTGGTCCCTTCATGGGATGATGTCTGATGCCCTGGTCCCTTCATGGGATGTTGTCTGATGCCCTGGTCCCTTCATGGGATGATGTCTGATGCACTGGTCCCTTCATGGGATGATGTCTGATGCACTGGTCCCTTCATGGGATGATGTCTGATGCACTGGTCCCTTCACGGGATGATGTCTGATGCACTGGTCCCTTCACGGGATGATGTCTGATGCACTGGTCCCTTCATGGGATGATCTTGCATACCTCTAATCATAGTGTTCTGATGCCCTGGTCCCTTCATGGGATGATCTCCGATGCCCTGGTCCCTTCATGGGATGATCTTGCTTACCTCTAATCATAGTGCTGTGATTATGGTCCCTTCATGGGATGACCTCTGATGCACTGGTCCCTTCATGGGATGATCTCTGCACTGGTCCCCTCATGGGATGATCTTGCATACCTCTAATCATAGTGCTGTGATGCCCTGGTCCCTTCATGGGATGATCTCTGATGCCCTGGTCCCTTCATGGGATGATCTCTGATGCCCTGGTCCCTTCATGGGATGATCTCTGATGCCCTGGTCCCTTCATGGGATGATCTCTGATGCCCTGGTCCCTTCATGGGCTAATCTTGCATACCTCTAATGTAAGTGCTGTGGTGTACTGGTCGATTCATGGGATGATCTCTGCACTGGTCCCTTCATGCACTGGTCCCTTCATGGGATGATCTCTGATGCCCTGGTCCCTTCATGGGATGATCTCTGATGCCCTGGTCCCTTCATGGGATGATCTCTGATGCCCTGGTCCCTTCATGGGATGATCTCTGATGCCCTGGTCCCTTCATGGGATGATCTCTGATGCCCTGGTCCCTTCATGGGATGATCTCTGGTGCCCTGGTCCCTTCATGGGATGATCTCTGGTGCCCTGGTCCCTTCATGGGATGATCTGATGCCCTGGTCCCTTCATGGGATGATGTCTGATGCACTGGTCCCTTCATGGGATGATCTTGCATACCTCTAATCATAGTGCTGTGATGCCATGGTCCCTTCATGGGATGATCTCTGATGCAGTGGTCCCTTCATGGGATGATCTTGCATACCTCTAATCATAGTGCTGTGATGCCCTGGTCCCTTCATGGGATGATCTGATGCCCTGGTCCCTTCATGGGATGATCTGATGCCCTGGTCCCTTCATGGGATGATCTGATGCCCTGGTCCCTTCATGGGATGATCTGATGCCCTGGTCCCTTCATGGGATGATCTGATGCCCTGGTCCCTTCATGGGATGATCTGATGCCCTGGTCCCTTCATGGGATGATCTGATGCCCTGGTCCCTTCATGGGATGATCTGATGCCCTGGTCCCTTCATGGGATGATCTGATGCCCTGGTCCCTTCATGGGATGATCTGATGCCCTGGTCCCTTCATGGGATGATCTCTGATGCACTGGTCCCTTCATGGGATGATCTCTGATGCACTGGTCCCTTCATGGGATGATCTTGCATACCTCTAATCATAGTGCTGTGATGCCCTGGTCCCTTCATGGGATGATCTGATGCCCTGGTCCCTTCATGGGATGATCTGATGCCCTGGTCCCTTCATGGGATGATCTGATTCCCTGGTCCCTTCATGGGATGATCTGATGCCCTGGATGATCTGATGCCCTGGTCCCTTCATGGGATGATCTGATGCCCTGGTCCCTTCATGGGATGATCTGATGCCCTGGTCCCTTCATGGGATGATCTGATGCCCTGGTCCCTTCATGGGATGATCTGATGCCCTGGTCCCTTCATGGGATGATCTGATGCCCTGGTCCCTTCATGGGATGATCTGATGCCCTGGTCCCTTCATGGGATGATCTCTGATGCCCTGGTCCCTACATGGGATGATCTCTGATGCCCTGGTCCCTTCATGGGATGATCTCTGATGCCCTGGTCCCTTCATGGGATGATCTCTGATGCCCTGGTCCCTTCAAGGGATGGTCTCTGATGCCCTGGTCCCTTCATGGGATGATCTTGCATACCTCTAATCATAGTGCTGTGATGCCCTGGTCCCTTCATGGGATGATCTTTGATGCCCTGGTCCCTTCACGGGATGATCTCTGATGCCCTGGTCCCTTCACGGGATGATCTCTGATGCCCTGGTCCCTTCACGGGATGATCTCTGATGCCCTGGTCCCTTCACGGGATGATCTCTGATGCCCTGGTCCCTTCACGGGATGATCTCTGATGCCCTGGTCCCTTCACGGGATGATCTGATGCCCTGGTCCCTTCACGGGATGATGTCTGATGCCCTGGTCCCTTCATGGGATGATCTTGCATACCTCTAATCATAGTGCTGTGATGCCCTGGTCCCTTCATGGGATGATCTCTGATGCACTGGTCCCTTCATGGGATGATCTCTGATGCACTGGTCCCTTCATGGGATGATCCCTGGTCCCTTCACGGGATGATCTCTGATGCCCTGGTCCCTTCACGGGATGATCTCTGATGCCCTGGTCCCTTCACGGGATGATCTCTGATGCCCTGGTCCCTTCACGGGATGATCTCTGATGCCCTGGTCCCTTCACGGGATGATGTCTGATGCCCTGGTCCCTTCACGGGATGATGTCTGATGCCCTGGTCCCTTCACGGGATGATGTCTGATGCCCTGGTCCCTTCATGGGATGATGTCTGATGCCCTGGTCCCTTCATGGGATGATGTCTGATGCCCTGGTCCCTTCATGGGATGATGTCTGATGCCCTGGTCCCTTCATGGGATGATGTCTGATGCCCTGGTCCCTTCATGGGATGATGTCTGATGCACTGGTCCCTTCATGGGATGATGTCTGATGCACTGGTCCCTTCATGGGATGATGTCTGATGCACTGGTCCCTTCATGGGATGATGTCTGATGCACTGGTCCCTTCATGGGATGATGTCTGATGCACTGGTCCCTTCATGGGATGATCTTGCATACCTCTAATCATAGTGCTGGGATGCCCTGGTCCCTTCATGGGATGATCTTTGATGCCCTGGTCCCTTCATGGGATGATCTTTGCACTGGTCCCTTCATGGGATGATCTCTGATGCACTGGTCCCTTCATGGGATGATCTTGCATACCTGTAAACATAGTGCTGTGATGCCCTGGTCCCTTCATGGGATGATTTCTGATGCACTTGTCCCTAAATGGGATAATTTTGCTTACCTCTAATCATAGTGCTGTGATGCCCTGGTCCCTTCATGGGATGTCTGATGCCCTGGTCCCTTCATGGGATGATGTCTGATGCCCTGGTCCCTTCATGGGATGATGTCTGATGCACTGGTCCCTTCATGGGATGATCTTGCATACCTCTAATCATAGTGTTCTGATGCCCTGGTCCCTTCATGGGATGATCTCTGATGCCCTGGTCCCTTCATGGGATGATCTTGCATACCTCTAATCATAGTGCTGTGATTATGGTCCCTTCATGGGATGACCTCTGATGCACTGGTCCCTTCATGGGATGATCTTGCATACCTCTAATGTACGTGCTGTGGTGTACTGGTCCCTTCATGGGATGATCTCTGATGCACTGGTCCCTTCATGGGATGATCTCTGCACTGGTCCCTTCATGGGATGATCTTTGATGCACTGGTCCCTTCATGGGATCTGATGCACTGGTCCCTTCATGGGATGTTCTCTGATGCACTGGTCCCTTCATGGGATGTTCTCTGATGCACTGGTCCCTTCATGGGATGATGTCTGATGCACTGGTCCCTTCATGGGATGATCTTGCATACCTCTAACCATAGTGCTGTGATGCCCTGGTCCCTTCATGGGATGATCTCTGATGCACTGGTCCCTTCATGGGATGATCTTGCATACCTCTAATCATAGTGCTGTGATGCCCTGGTCCCTTCATGGGATGATCTGATGCCCTGGTCCCTTCATGGGATGGTCTCTGATGCCCTGGTCCCTTCATGGGATGGTTCTGATGCCCTGGTCCCTTCATGGGATGGTCTGATGCCCTGGTCCCTTCATGGGATGATCTTGCATACCTCTAATCATAGTGCTGTGATGCCCTGGTCCCTTCATGGGATGATCTTTGATGCCCTGGTCCCTTCATGGGATGATCTTTGATGCACTGGTCCCTTCATGGGATGATCTCTGATGCACTGGTCCCTTCATGGGATGATCTCTGATGCACTGGTCCCTTCATGGGATGATCTTGCATACCTGTAATCATAGTGCTGTGATGCCCTGGTCCCTTCATGGGATGATTTCTGATGCACTTGTCCCTAAATGGGATAATTTTGCTTACCTCTAATCATAGTGCTGTGATGCCCTGGTCCCTTCATGGGATGTCTGATGCCCTGGTCCCTTCATGGGATGATGTCTGATGCCCTGGTCCCTTCATGGGATGATGTCTGATGCCCTGGTCCCCTCATGGGATGATGTCTGATGCCCTGGTCCCCTCATGGGATGATGTCTGATGCCCTGGTCCCCTCATGGGATGATGTCTGATGCCCTGGTCCCCTCATGGGATGATGTCTGATGCCCTGGTCCCCTCATGGGATGATGTCTGATGCCCTGGTCCCCTCATGGGATGATCTCTGATGCCCTGGTCCCCTCATGGGATGATCTCTGATGCCCTGGTCCCTTCATGGGATGATCTCTGATGCCCTGGTCCCTTCATGGGATGATCTCTGATGCCCTGGTCCCTTCATGGGATGATCTCTGATGCCCTGGTCCCTTCATGGGATGATCTCTGATGCCCTGGTCCCTTCATGGGATGTTCTCTGATGCACTGGTCCCTTCATGGGATGATGTCTGATGCACTGGTCCCTTCATGGGATGATCTTGCATACCTCTAATCATAGTGCTGTGATGCCCTGGTCCCTTCATGGGATGATCTCTGATGCACTGGTCCCTTCATGGGATGATCTCTGATGCCCTGGTCCCTTCATGAGATGATCTCTTATGCCCTGGTCCCTTCATGGGATGATCGGGATGATCTCTGATGCACTGGTCCCTTCACGGGATGATCTCTGATGCACTGGTCCCTTCACGGGATGATCTCTGATGCACTGGTCCCTTCACGGGATGATCTCGGATGCACTGGTCCCTTCACGGGATGATCTCTGATGCACTGGTCCCTTCACGGGATGATCTCTGATGCACTGGTCCCTTCATGGGATGATCTCTGATGCACTGGTCACTTCATGGGATGATCTCTGATGCACTGGTCCCTTCATGGGATGATCTTGCATACCTCTAATCATAGTGCTGTGATGCCCTGGTCCCTTCATGGGATGATCTCTGATGCACTGGTCCCTTCATGGGATGATCTTGCATACCTCTAATCATAGTGCTGTGATGCCCTGGTCCCTTCATGGGATGATCTCTGATGCATTGGTCCCTTCATGGGATGATCTCTGATGCCCTGGTCCCTTCACGGGATGATCTCTGATGCCCTGGTCCCTTCACGGGATGATCTCTGATGCCCTGGTCCCTTCACGGGATGATCTCTGATGCCCTGGTCCCTTCACGGGATGATGTCTGATGCCCTGGTCCCTTCACGGGATGATGTCTGATGCCCTGGTCCCTTCATGGGATGATGTCTGATGCCCTGGTCCCTTCATGGGATGATGTCTGATGCCCTGGTCCCTTCATGGGATGATGTCTGATGCCCTGGTCCCTTCATGGGATGATGTCTGATGCCCTGGTCCCTTCATGGGATGATGTCTGATGCCCTGGTCCCTTCATGGGATGATGTCTGATGCACTGGTCCCTTCATGGGATGATGTCTGATGCACTGGTCCCTTCATGGGATGATGTCTGCACTGGTCCCTTCATGGGATGATCTCTGATGCCCTGGTCCCTTCATGGGATGATCTTGCATACCTCTAATCATAGTGCTGTGATGCCCTGGTCCCTTCATGGGATGATCTTTGATGCCCTGGTCCCTTCATGAGATGATCTTTGATGCCCTGGTCCCTTCATGGGATGATCTTTGCACTGGTCCCTTCATGGGATGATCTCTGATGCACTGGTCCCTTCATGGGATGATCTTGCATACCTGTAATCATAGTGCTGTGATGCCCTGGTCCCTTCATGGGATGATTTCTGATGCACTTGTCCCTAAATGGGATAATTTTGCTTACCTCTAATCATAGTGCTGTGATGCCCTGGTCCCTTCATGGGTTGATGTCTGATGCCCTGGTCCCTTCATGGGATGTCTGATGCCCTCGTCCCTTCATGGGATGATGTCTGATGCCCTGATCCCTTCATGGGATGATGTCTGATGCACTGGTCCCTTCATGGGATGGTCTTGCATACCTCTAATCATAGTGCTCTGATGCCCTGGTCCCTTCATGGGATGATCTCTGATGCCCTGGTCCCTTCATGTGATGATTTCTGATGCCCTGGTCCCTTCATGGGATGATCTTGCATACCTCTAATCATAGTGCTGTGATTATGGTCCCTTCATGGGATGACCTCTGATGCACTGGTCCCTTCATGGGATGATCTTGCATACCTCTAATGTACGTGCTGTGGTGTACTGGTCCCTTCATGGGATGATCTCTGATGCACTGGTCCCTTCATGGGATGATCTTTGATGCACTGGTCCCTTAATGGGATGATCTTTGATGCACTGGTCCCTTCATGGGATCTGATGCACTGGTCCCTTCATGGGATGATCTTGCATACCTCTAATCATAGTGCTCTGATGCACTGGTCCCTTCATGGGATGTTCTCTGATGCACTGGTCCCTTCATGGGATGTTCTCTGATGCACTGGTCCCTTCATGGGATGTTCTCTGATGCACTGGTCCCTTCATGGGATGTTCTCTGATGCACTGGTCCCTTCATGGGATGATGTCTGATGCACTGGTCCCTTCATGGGATGATCTTGCATACCTCTAATCATAGTGCTGTGATGCCCTGGTCCCTTCATGGGATGATGTCTGATGCACTGGTCCCTTCATGGGATGATCTTGCATACCTCTAATCATAGTTCTGTGATGCCCTGGTCCCTTCATGGGATGATCTTTGATGCACTGGTCCCTTCATGGGATGATCTTGCATACCTCTAATCATAGTGCTGTGATGCCCTGGTCCCTTCATGGGATGATCTCTGATGCCCTGGTCCCTTCATGGGATGATGTCTGATGCCCTGGTCCCTTCATGGGATGATGTCTGATGCCCTGGTCCCTTCATGGGATGATGTCTGATGCCCTGGTCCCTTCATGGGATGATGTCTGTTTCCCTGGTCCCTTCATGGGATGATGTCTGATGCCCTGGTCCCTTCATGGGATGATGTCTGATATCCTGGTCCCTTCATGGGATGATGTCTGATTCACTGGTCCCTTCATGGGATGATGTCTGATGCACTGGTCCCTTCATGGGATGATCTTGCATACCTCTAATCATAGTGCTGTGATGCCATGGTCCCTTCATGGGATGATCTCTGATGCAGTGGTCCCTTCATGGGATGATCTTGCATACCTCTAATCATAGTGCTGTGATGCCCTGGTCCCTTCATGGGATGATCTGATGCCCTGGTCCCTTCATGGGATGATCTGATGCCCTGGTCCCTTCATGGGATGATCTGATGCCCTGGTCCCTTCATGGGATGATCTGATGCCCTGGTCCCTTCATGGGATGATCTGATGCCCTGGTCCCTTCATGGGATGATCTGATGCCCTGGTCCCTTCATGGGATGATCTGATGCCCTGGTCCCTTCATGGGATGATCTGATGCCCTGGTCCCTTCATGGGATGATCTGATGCCCTGGTCCCTTCATGGGATGATCTCTGATGCCCTGGTCCCTTCATGGGATGATCTCTGATGCACTGGTCCCTTCATGGGATGATCTCTGATGCACTGGTCCCTTCATGGGATGATCTCTGATGCACTGGTCCCTTCATGGGATGATCTGATGCCCTGGTCCCTTCATGGGATGATCTGATGCCCTGGTCCCTTCATGGGATGATCTGATGCCCTGGTCCCTTCATGGGATGATCTGATGCCCTGGTCCCTTCATGGGATGATCTGATGCCCTGGTCCCTTCATGGGATGATCTGATGCCCTGGTCCCTTCATGGGATGATCTGATGCCCTGGTCCCTTCATGGGATGATCTGATGCCCTGGTCCCTTCATGGGATGATCTGATGCCCTGGTCCCTTCATGGGATGATCTCTGATGCCCTGGTCCCTTCATGGGATGGTCTCTGATGCCCTGGTCCCTTCATGGGATGATCTTGCATACCTCTAATCATAGTGCTATGATGCCCTGGTCCCTTCATGGGATGATCTTTGATGCCCTGGTCCCTTCATGGGATGATCTTTGATGCCCTGGGCCCTTCATGGGATGATCTCTGATGCACTGGTCCCTTCATGGGATGATCTCTGATGCACTGGTCCCTTCATGGGATGATCTTGCATACCTGTAATCATAGTGCTGTGATTATGGTCCCTTCATGGGATGATCTCTGATGCACTGGTCCCTTCATGGGATGATCTCTGATGCACTGGTCCCTTCATGGGATGATCTCTGATGCACTGGTCCCTTCATGGGATGATCTCTGATGCACTGGTCCCTTCATGAGATGATCTCTGATGCACTGGTCCCTTCATGGGATGATCTCTGATGCACTGGTCCCTTCATGGGATGATCTCTGATGCACTGGTCCCTTCATGGGATGATCTCTGATGCACTGGTCCCTTCATGGGATGATCTCTGATGCACTGGTCCCTTCATGGGATGATCTCTGATGCACTGGTCCCTTCATGGGATGATCTCTGATTCACTGGTCCCTTCATGGGATGATCTTGCATACATCTAATCATAGTGCTCTGATGCCCTGGTCCCTTCATGGGATGATCTGATGCACTGGTCCCTTCATGGGATGATCTCTGATGCACTGGTCCCTTCATGGGATGATCTTGCATACCTCTAATCATAGTGCTGTGATGCACTGGTCCCTTCACGGGATGATCTCTGATGCACTGGTCCCTTCACGGGATGATCTCTGATGCACTGGTCCCTTCACGGGATGATCTCTGATGCACTGGTCCCTTCACGGGATGATCTCTGATGCACTGGTCCCTTCACGGGATGATCTCTGATGCACTGGTCCCTTCACGGGATGATCCCTGATGCACTGGTCCCTTCACGGGATGATCCCTGATGCACTGGTCCCTTCACGGGATGATCCCTGATGCACTGGTCCCTTCACGGGATGATCCCTGATGCACTGGTCCCTTCACGGGATGATCTCTGATGCACTGGTCCCTTCATGGGATGATCTTGCATACCTCTAATCATAGTGCTGTGATGCCCTGGTCCCTTCATGGGATGATGTCTGATGCACTGGTCCCTTCATGGGATGATGTCTGATGCACTGGTCCCTTCATGGGATGATGTCTGATGCACTGGTCCCCTCATGGGCTGATCTTGCATACCTCTAATCATAGTGCTGTGATGCCCTGGTCCCTTCATGGGATGATCTTTGATGCACTGGTCCCTTCATGGGATGATCTTTGATGCACTGGTCCCTTCATGGGATGATCTTTGATGCACTGGTCCCTTCATGGGATGATCTTTGATGCACTGGTCCCTTCATGGGATGATCTCTGCACTGGTCCCTTCATGGGAGGATCTCTGATGCACTGGTCCCTTCATGGGAGTATCTTGCATACCTCTAATCATAGTGCTGTGATACCCTTGTCCCTTCATGGGATGATGTCTGATGCCCTCGTCCCTTCATGGGATGATGTCTGATGCCCTGGTCCCATCATGGGATGATGTCTGATGCACTGGTCCCTTCATGGGATGATCTCTGATGCACTGGTCCCTTCTTGGGATGATCTCTGATGCACTGGTCCCTTCATGGGATGATCTTGCATACTTCAATCACAGTGCTGTGATGCCCTGGTCCCTTCATGGGAGGATCTCTGATGCACTGGTCCCTTCATGGGAGGATCTCTGATGCACTGGTCCCTTCATGGGAGGATCTCTGATGCACTGGTCCCTTCATGGGCTGATCTCTGATGCCCTGGTCCCTTCATGGGCTGATCTTGCATACCTCTAATGTAAGTGCTCTGGTGTACTGGTCCCTTCATGGGATGATCTCTTATGCACTGGTCCCTTCATGGGAGTATCTTGCATACCTCTAATCATAGTGCTGTGATGCCCTGGTCCCTTCATGGGATGATGTCTGATGCCCTGGTCCCTTCATGGGATGATGTCTGATGCACTGGTCCCTTCATGGGATGATCTTGCATACCTCTAATCACAGTGCTGTGATGCCCTGGTCCCTTCATGGGAGGATCTCTGATGCACTGGTCCCTTCATGCGAGGATCTCTGATGCACTGGTCCCTTCATGCGAGGATCTCTGATGCACTGGTCCCTTCATGGGAGGATCTCTGATGCACTGGTCCCTTCATGGGAGGATCTCTGATGCACTGGTCCCTTCATGGGAGGATCTCTGATGCCCTGGTCCCTTCATGGGATGATCTCTGATGCCCTGGTCCCTTCATGGGATGATCTCTGATGCCCTGGTCCCTTCATGGGATGATCTCTGATGCCCTGGTCCCTTCATGGGATGATCTCTGATGCCCTGGTCCCTTCATGGGATGATCTCTGATGCCCTGGTCCCTTCATGGGATGATCTCTGATGCCCTGGTACCTTCATGGGATGATCTCTGATGCACTGGTACCTTCATGGGATGATCTCTGATGCACTGGTCCCTTCATGGGATGATGTCTGATGCACTGGTCCCTTCATGGGATGCTCTTGCAAACCTCTAATCACAGTGCGGTGATGCCCTGGTCCCTTCATGGGATGATCTTGCATACCTCTAATCATAGTGCTGTGATGTCCTGGTCCCTTCATGGGATGATCTCTGATGCACTGGTCCCTTCATGGGATGATCTTGCATACCTCTAATCATAGTGCTGTGATGCACTGGTCCCTTCATGGGATGATCTCTGATGCACTGGTCCCTTCATGGGATGATGTCTGATGCACTGGTCCCTTCATGGGATGATCTTGCATACCTCTAATCATAGTGCTGTGATGCCCTGGTCCCTTCATGGGATGTTCTCTGATGCACTGGTCCCTTCATGGGATGATCTTGCATACCTCTAATCATAGTGCTGTGATGCCCTGGTCCCTTCATGGGATGATCTCTGATGCACTGGTCCCTTCATGGGATGATCTTGCATACCTCTAATCATAGTGCTGTGATGTCCTGGTCCCTTCATGGGATGATCTGATTCCCTGGTCCCTTCATGGGATTGTCTGACGCCCTGGTCCCTTCATGGGATGGTCTCTGATGCCCTGGTCCCTTCATGGGATGGTCTCTGATGCCCTGGTCCCTTCATGGGATGGTCTCTGATGCCCTGGTCCCTTCATGAGATGATCTTGCATACCTCTAATCATAGTGCTGTGATGCCCTGGTCCCTTCATGGGATGATCTTTGATGCCCTGGTCCCTTCATGGGATGATCTTTGATGCACTGGTCCCTTCATGGGATGATCTCTGATGCCCTGGTCCCTTCATGGGATGGTCTCTGATGCCCTGGTCCCTTCATGGGATGGTCTCTGATGCACTGGTCCCTTCATGGGATGATCTTGCATACCTCTAATCATAGTGCTGTGATGCCCTGGTCCCTTCATGGGATGATTTCTGATGCACTTGTCCCTAAATGGGATAATTTTGCTTACCTCTAATCATAGTGCTGTGATGCCCTGGTCCCTTCATGGGATGATGTCTGATGCCCTGGTCCCTTCATGGGTTGATGTCTGATGCCCTGGTACCTTCATGGGATGATGTCTTATGCCCTGGTCCCTTCATGGGATGATGTCTTATGCCCTGGTCCCTTCATGGGATGATGTCTGATGCCCTGGTCCCCTCATGGGATGATGTCTGATGCCCTGGTCCCTTCATGGGATGATGTCTGATGCCCTGGTCCCTTCATGGGATGGTCTCTGATGCCCTGGTCCCTTCATGGGATGATGTCTTATACCCTGGTCCCTTCATGGGATGGTCTCTGATGCCCTGGTCCCTTCATGGGATGATCTTGCATTCCTCTAATCATAGTGCTGTGATGCACTGGTCCCTTCATGGGATGATCTCTGATGCACTGGTCCCTTCATGGGATGATCTTGCAAACCTCTAATGTACGTGCTGTGGTGTACTGGTCCCTTCATGGGATGATCTGATGCCCTGGTCCCTTCATGGGATGATCTGATGCCCTGGTCCCTTCATGGGATGGTCTCTGATGCCCTGGTCCCTTCATGGGATGGTCTCTGATGCCCTGGTCCCTTCATGGGATGGTCTCTGATGCCCTGGTCCCTTCATGGGGTGATCTCTGATGCCCTGGTCCCTTCATGGGGTGATGTCTGATGCCCTGGTCCCTTCATGGGATGATGTCTGATGCCCTGGTCCCTTCATGGGATGATGTCTGATGCCCTGGTCCCTTCATGGGATGATGTCTGATGCCCTGGTCCCTTCATGGGATGATGTCTGATGCACTGGTCCCTTCATGGGATGTTCTCTGATGCACTGGTCCCTTCATGGGATGTTCTCTGATGCCCTGGTCCCTTCATGGGATGTTCTCTGATGCCCTGGTCCCTTCACGGGATGATCTCTGATGCCCTGGTCCCTTCACGGGATGATCTCTGATGCCCTGGTCCCTTCACGGGATGATCTCTGATGCCCTGGTCCCTTCACGGGATGATCTCTGATGCCCTGGTCCCTTCACGGGATGATCTCTGATGCCCTGGTCCCTTCACGGGATGATCTCTGATGCCCTGGTCCCTTCACGGGATGATCTCTGATGCCCTGGTCCCTTCACGGGATGATCTCTGATGCCCTGGTCCCTTCACGGGATGATCTCTGATGCCCTGGTCCCTTCACGGGATGATCTCTGATGCCCTGGTCCCTTCACGGGATGATCTCTGATGCCCTGGTCCCTTCACGGGATGATCTCTGATGCCCTGGTCCCTTCACGGGATGATCTCTGATGCCCTGGTCCCTTCACGGGATGATCTCTGATGCCCTGGTCCCTTCACGGGATGATCTCTGATGCCCTCGTCCCTTCACGGGATGATCTCTGATGCCCTGCTCCCTTCATGGGATGATCTTGGTGCACTGCTCCCTTCATGGGATGATCTTGCATACCTCTAATCATAGTGCTCTGATGCACTGGTCCCTTCATTGGAGGATCTCTGCACTGGTCCCTTCATGGGATGATCTCTGATGCACTGGTCCCTTCATGGGATTATCTTGCATACCTCTAATCATAGTGCTGTGATGCACTGGTCCCTTCACGGGATGATCTCTGATGCACTGGTCCCTTCACGGGATGATCTCTGATGCACTGGTCCCTTCACGGGATGATCTCTGATGCACTGGTCCCTTCACGGGATGATCTCTGATGCACTGGTCCCTTCACGGGATGATCTCTGATGCACTGGTCCCTTCACGGGATGATCTCTGATGCACTGGTCCCTTCACGGGATGATCTCTGATGCACTGGTCCCTTCACGGGATGATCTCTGATGCACTGGTCCCTTCACGGGATGATCTCTGATGCACTGGTCCCTTCACGGGATGATCTCTGATGCACTGGTCCCTTCACGGGATGATCTCTGATGCACTGGTCCCTTCACGGGATGATCTCTGATGCACTGGTCCCTTCACGGGATGATCTCTGATGCACTGGTCCCTTCACGGGATGATCTCTGATGCACTGGTCCCTTCACGGGATGATCTCTGATGCACTGGTCCCTTCACGGGATGATCTCTGATGCACTGGTCCCTTCACGGGATGATCTCTGATGCACTGGTCCCTTCACGGGATGATCTCTGATGCACTGGTCCCTTCACGGGATGATCTCTGATGCACTGGTCCCTTCACGGGATGATCTCTGATGCACTGGTCCCTTCACGGGATGATCTCTGATGCACTGGTCCCTTCACGGGATGATCTCTGATGCACTGGTCCCTTCACGGGATGATCTCTGATGCACTGGTCCCTTCACGGGATGATCTCTGATGCACTGGTCCCTTCACGGGATGATCTCTGATGCACTGGTCCCTTCACGGGATGATCTCTGATGCACTGGTCCCTTCACGGGATGATCTCTGATGCACTGGTCCCTTCACGGGATGATCTCTGATGCACTGGTCCCTTCACGGGATGATCTCTGATGCACTGGTCCCTTCACGGGATGATCTCTGATGCACTGGTCCCTTCACGGGATGATCTCTGATGCACTGGTCCCTTCACGGGATGATCTCTGATGCACTGGTCCCTTCACGGGATGATCTCTGATGCACTGGTCCCTTCACGGGATGATCTCTGATGCACTGGTCCCTTCACGGGATGATCTCTGATGCACTGGTCCCTTCACGGGATGATCTCTGATGCACTGGTCCCTTCACGGGATGATCTCTGATGCACTGGTCCCTTCACGGGATGATCTCTGATGCACTGGTCCCTTCACGGGATGATCTCTGATGCACTGGTCCCTTCACGGGATGATCTCTGATGCACTGGTCCCTTCACGGGATGATCTCTGATGCACTGGTCCCTTCACGGGATGATCTCTGATGCACTGGTCCCTTCACGGGATGATCTCTGATGCACTGGTCCCTTCACGGGATGATGTCTGATGCACTGGTCCCTTCACGGGATGATGTCTGATGCACTGGTCCCTTCACGGGATGATCTTTGATGCACTGGTCCCTTCACGGGATGATCTTTGATGCACTGGTCCCTTCACGGGATGATCTTTGATGCACTGGTCCCTTCACGGGATGATCTTTGATGCACTGGTCCCTTCATGGGATGATCTTTGATGCACTGGTCCCTTCATGGGATGATCTCTGATGCACTGGTCCCTTCATGGGATGATCTTGCATACCTCTAATCATAGTGCTGTGATGCCCTGGTCCCTTCATGGGATGATGTCTGATGCTCTGGTCCCTTCATGGGATGATGTCTGATGCACTGGTCCCTTCATGGGATGATCTTTGATGCACTGGTCCCTTCATGGGATGATCTTTGATGCACTGGTCCCTTCATGGGATGATCTCTGCACTGGTCCCTTCATGGGAGGATCTCTGATGCACTGGTCCCTTCATGGGAGGATCTCTGATGCACTGGTCCCTTCATGGGAGTATCTTGCATACCTCTAATCATAGTGCTGTGATGCCCTGGTCCCTTCATGGGATGATCTTTGATGCACTGGTCCCTTCATGGGATGATCTTTGATGCACTGGTCCCTTCATGGGATGATCTCTGCACTGGTCCCTTCATGGGAGGATCTCTGATGCACTGGTCCCTTCATGGGAGGATCTCTGATGCACTGGTCCCTTCATGGGAGTATCTTGCATACCTCTAATCATAGTGCTGTGATGCCCTGGTCCCTTCATGGGATGATATTTGATGCACTGGTCCCTTCATGGGATGATCTTTGATGCACTGGTCCCTTCATGGGATGATCTCTGCACTGGTCCCTTCATGGGATGATGTCTGATGCCCTGGTCCCATCATGGGATGTTCTCTGATGCACTGGTCCCTTCATGGGATGATGTCTGATGCACTGGTCCCTTCATGGGATGATCTCTGATGCACTGGTCCCTTCTTGGGATGATCTCTGATGCACTGGTCCCTTCATGGGATGATCTTGCATACTTCAATCACAGTGCTGTGATGCCCTGGTCCCTTCATGGGATGATCTCTGATGCACTGGTCCCTTCATGGGATGATCTTGCATACCTCTAATCACAGTGCTGTGATGCCCTGGTCCCTTCATGGGAGGATCTCTGATGCACTGGTCCCTTCATGGGAGGATCTCTGATGCACTGGTCCCTTCATGGGAGGATCTCTGATGCACTGGTCCCTTCATGGGCTGATCTCTGATGCCCTGGTCCCTTCATGGGCTGATCTTGCATACCTCTAATGTAAGTGCTGTGGTGTACTGGTCCCTTCATGGGATGATCTCTTATGCACTGGTCCCTTCATGGGAGTATCTTGCATACCTCTAATCATAGTGCTGTGATGCCCTGGTCCCTTCATGGGATGATCTCTGATGCCCTGGTCCCTTCATGGGATGATCTCTGATGCCCTGGTCCCTTCATGGGATGATGTCTGATGCCCTGGTCCCTTCATGGGATGATGTCTGATGCACTCGTCCCTTCATGGGATGATCTTGCATACCTCTAATCACAGTGCTGTGATGCCCTGGTCCCTTCATGGGAGGATCTCTGATGCACTGGTCCCTTCATGGGAGGATCTCTGATGCACTGGTCCCTTCATGGGAGGATCTCGGATGCACTGGTCCCTTCATGGGAGGATCTCTGATGCACTGGTCCCTTCATGAGCTGATCTCTGATGCCCTGGTCCCTTCATGGGATGATCTGATGCCCTGGTCCCTTCATGGGATGATCTGATGCCCTGGTCCCTTCATGGGATGATCTCTGATGCCCTGGTCCCTTCAAGGGATGATCTCTGATGCACTGGTCCCTTCATGGGATGATCTCTGATGCCCTGGTCCCTTCATGGGATGATCTCTGATGCCCTGGTCCCTTCATGGGATGATCTCTGATGCCCTGGTCCCTTCATGGGATCATCTCTGATGCCCTGGTCCCTTCATGGGATGATCTCTGATGCCCTGGTCCCTTCATGGGATGATCTCTGATGCCCTGGTCCCTTCATGGGATGATCTCTGATGCCCTGGTCCCTTCATGGGATGATCTCTGATGCACTGGTCCCTTCATGGGATGATGTCTGATGCACTGGTCCCTTCATGGGATGCTCTTGCAAACCTCTAATCAGTGCGGTGATGCCCTGGTCCCTTCATGGGATGATCTCTGATGCACTGGTCCCTTCATGGGATGATCTTGCATACCTCTAATCATAGTGCTGTGATGCCCTGGTCCCTTCATGGGATGATCTCTGATGCACTGGTCCCTTCATGGGATGATCTTGCATACCTCTAATCATAGTGCTGTGATGCACTGGTCCCTTCATGGGATGATCTCTGATGCACTGGTCCCTTCATGGGATGATGTCTGATGCACTGGTCCCTTCATGGGATGATCTTGCATACCTCTAATCATAGTGCTGTGATGCCCTGGTCCCTTCATGGGATGTTCTCTGATGCACTGGTCGCTTCATGGGATGATCTTGCATACCTCTAATCATAGTGCTGTGATGCCCTGGTCCCTTCATCGGATGATCTCTGATGCACTGGTCCCTTCATGGGATGATCTTGCATACCTCTAATCATAGTGCTGTGATGCCCTGGTCCCTTCATGGGATGATCTGATGCCCTGGTCCCTTCATGGGATGGTCTCTGATGCCCTGGTCCCTTCATGGGATGGTCTCTGATGCCCTGGTCCCTTCATGGGATGGTCTCTGATGCCCTGGTCCCTTCATGGGATGGTCTCTGATGCCCTGGTCCCTTCATGGGATGGTCTGATGCCCTGGTCCCTTCATGGGATGATCTTGCATACCTCTAATCATAGTGCTGTGATGCCCTGGTCCCTTCATGGGATGATCTTTGATGCCCTGGTCCCTTCATGGGATGATCTCTGATGCACTGGTCCCTTCATGGGATGATCTCTGATGCACTGGTCCCTTCATGGGATGATCTCTGATGCACTGGTCCCTTCATGGGATGATCTTGCATACCTGTAATCATAGTGCTGTGAATCCCTGGTCCCTTCATGGGATGATTTCTGATGCACTTGTCCCTAAATGGGATAATTTTGCTTACCTCTAATCATAGTGCTGTGATGCCCTGGTCCCTTCATGGGATGTCTGATGCCCTGCTCCCTTCATGGGATGATCTCTGATGCCCTGCTCCCTTCATGGGATGATCTCTGATGCCCTGCTCCCTTCATGGGAGGATGTCTGATGCCCTGCTCCCTTCATGGGATGATCTCTGATGCCCTGCTCCCTTCATGGGATGATCTCTGATGCCCTGCTCCCTTCATGGGATGATCTCTGATTCCCTGCTCCCTTCATGGGATGATCTTGCATACCTCTACTCGTAGTGCTGTGATGCCCTGGCCCCTTCATGGGATGATCTCTGATGCCCTGGCCCCTTCATGGGATGATCTCTGATGCCCTGGCCCCTTCATGGGATGATCTCTGATGCCCTGGCCCCTTCATGGGATGATCTCTGATGCCCTGGCCCCTTCATGGGATGATCTCTGATGCACTGGCCCCTTCATGGGATGATCTCTGATGCACTGGTCCCTTCATGGGATGATCTCTGATGCACTGGTCCCTTCGCGGGATGATCTCTGATGCACTGGTCCCTTCGCGGGATGATCTCTGATGCACTGGTCCCTTCGCGGGATGATCTCTGATGCACTGGTCCCTTCGCGGGATGATCTCTGATGCACTGGTCCCTTCGCGGGATGATCTCTGATGCACTGGTCCCTTCGCGGGATGATCTCTGATGCACTGGTCCCTTCGCGGGATGATCTCTGATGCCCTGGTCCCTTCATGGGATGATCTGATGCCCTGGTCCCTTCATGGGATGATCTCTGATGCACTGGTCCCTTCATGGGATGATCTTGCATACCTCTAATCATAGTGTTCTGATGCCCTGGTCCCTTCATGGGATGATCTCTGATGCACTGGTCCCTTCATGGGATGATCTTTGATGCACTGCTCCCTTCATGGGATGATCTCTGATGCACTGGTCCCTTCATGGGATGATCTTGCATACCTCTAATCGTAGTGCTGTGATGCCCTGGTCCCTTCATGGTATGATCTCTGATGCACTGGTCCCTTCATGGGATGATCTCTGATGCACTGGTCCCTTCATGGGATGATCTCTGATGCACTGGTCCCTTCATGGGATGATCTCTGATGCACTGGTCCCTTCATGGGATGATCTCTGATGCACTGGTGCCTTCATGGGATGATCTCTGATGCACTGGTGCCTTCATGGGATGATCTCTGATGCACTGGTCCCTTCATGGGATGATCTCTGATGCCCTGGTCCCTTCGCGGGATGATCTTTGATGCCCTGGTCCCTTCATGGGATGATCTTTGATGCCCTGGTCCCTTCATGGGATGGTCTTTGATGCCCTGGTCCCTTCATGGGATGGTCTTTGATGCCCTGGTCCCTTCATGGGATGATCTTTGATGCCCTGGTCCCTTCATGGGATGATCTTTGATGCCCTGGTCCCTTCATGGGATGATCTTTGATGCCCTGGTCCTTTCATGGGATGATCGTTGATGCCCTGGTCTTTTCATGGGATGATCTTTGATTCACTGGTCCCTTCATGGGATGATGTCTGCCCTGGTCCCTTCATGGGATGTCTGATGCACTGGTCCCTTCATGGGATGATCTTGCATACCTCTAATCATAGTGCTGTGATGCCCTGGTCCCTTCATGGGATGATCTCTGATGCCCTGGTCCCTTCATGGGATGATCTCTGATGCCCCGGTCCCTTCATGGGATGATGTCTGATGCCCCGGTCCCTTCATGGGATGATGTCTGATGCCCCGGTCCCTTCATGGGATGATGTCTGATGCCCCGGTCCCTTCATGGGATGATGTCTGATGCACTGGTCCCTTCATGGGATGATCTTGCATACCTCTAATCATAGTGCTGTGATGCCCTGGTCCCTTCATGGGATGATCTCTGGTCCCTACATGGGATGATCTCTGATGCACTGGTCCCTTCATGGGATAATCTCTGATGCACTGGTCCCTTCATGGGATAATCTCTGATGCACTGGTCCCTTCATGGGATAATCTCTGATGCACTGGTCCCTTCATGGGATAATCTCTGATGCACTGGTCCCTTCATGGGATAATCTCTGATGCACTGGTCCCTTCATGGGATGATCTCTGATGCCCTGGTCCCTTCATGGGATGATCTGATGCCCTGGCCCCTTCATGGGATGATCTCTGATGCCCTGGCCCCTTCATGGGATGATCTCTGATGCCCTGCTCCCTTCATGGGATGATCTCTGATGCCCTGGTCCCTTCATGGGATGATCTTGCATACCTCTACTCGTAGTGCTGTGATGCCCTGGCCCCTTCATGGGATGATCTCTGATGCCCTGGCCCCTTCATGGGATGATCTCTGATGCCCTGGCCCCTTCATGGGATGATCTCTGATGCCCTGGCCCCTTCATGGGATGATCTCTGATGCCCTGGCCCCTTCATGGGATGATCTCTGATGCCCTGGCCCCTTCATGGGATGATCTCTGATGCCCTGGCCCCTTCATGGGATGATCTCTGATGCCCTGGCCCCTTCATGGGATGATCTCTGATGCCCTGGCCCCTTCATGGGATGATCTCTGATGCCCTGGCCCCTTCATGGGATGATCTCTGATGCCCTGGCCCCTTCATGGGATGATCTCTGATGCCCTGGCCCCTTCATGGGATGATCTCTGATGCCCTGGCCCCTTCATGGGATGATCTCTGATGCCCTGGCCCCTTCATGGGATGATCTCTGATGCCCTGGCCCCTTCATGGGATGATCTCTGATGCCCTGGCCCCTCCATGGGATGATCTCTGATGCCCTGGCCCCTTCATGGGATGATCTCTGATGCCCTGGCCCCTTCATGGGATGATCTCTGATGCCCTGGCCCCTTCATGGGATGATCTCTGATGCCCTGGTCCCTTCATGGGATGATCTCTGATGCCCTGGTCCCTTCATGGGATGATCTCTGATGCCCTGGTCCCTTCATGGGATGATCTCTGATGCCCTGGTCCCTTCATGGGATGATCTCTGATGCCCTGGTCCCTTCATGGGATGATCTCTGATGCCCTGGTCCCTTCATGGGATGATCTCTGATGCACTGGTCCCTTCATGGGATGATCTCTGATGCACTGGTCCCTTCATGGGATGATCTTGCATACCTCTAATCATAGTGCTCTGATGCCCTGGTCCCTTCATGGGATGATCTCTGATGCACTGCTCCCTTCATGGGATGATCTCTGATGCACTGCTCCCTTCATGGGATGATCTCTGATGCACTGGTCCCTTCATGGGATGATCTCTGATGCACTGGTCCCTTCATGGGATGATCTTGCATACCTCTAATGTACATGCTGTGGTGTACTGGTCCCTTCATGGGATGATCTTGCATACCTCTAATCATAGTGCTGTGATGCCCTTCTCCCTTAATGGGATGATCTCTGATGCCCTGCCCCCTTCATGGGATGATCTCTGATGCCCTGCTCCCTTCATGGGATGATCTCTGATGCCCTGGTCCCTTCATGGGATGATCTTGCATACCTCTACTCGTAGTGCTGTGATGCCCTGGTCCCTTCATGGGATGATGTCTGATGCCCTGGTCCCTTCATGGGATGATGTCTGATGCCCTGGTCCCTTCATGGGATGATGTCTGATGCCCTGGTCCCTTCATGGGATGATGTCTGATGCCCTGGTCCCTTCATGGGATGATGTCTGCACTGGTCCCTTCATGGGATGATCTTGCATACCTCTAATCATAGTGTTCTGATGCCCTGGTCCCTTCATGGGATGATCTCTGATGCCCTGGTCCCTTCATGGGATGATCTTGCATACCTCTAATCATAGTGCTGTGATTATGGTCCCTTCATGGGATGACCTCTGATGCACTGGTCCCTTCATGGGATGATCTTGCATACCTCTAATGTACGTGCTGTGGTGTACTGGTCCCTTCATGGGATGATCTCTGATGCACTGGTCCCTTCATGGGATGATCTCTGCACTGGTCCCTTCATGGGATGATTTTTGATGCCCTGGTCCCTTCATGGGATCTGATGCCCTGGTCCCTTCATGGGATGATCTCTGATGCACTGGTCCCTTCATGGGATGATGTCTGATGCCCTGGTCCCTTCATGGGATGATGTCTGATGCCCTGGTCCCTTCATGGGATGATGTCTGATGCACTGGTCCCTTCATGGGATGATCTTGCATACCTCTAATCATAGTGCTGTGATGCCCTGGTCCCTTCATGGGATGATCTGATGCCCTGGTCCCTTCATGGGATGATCTGATGCCCTGGTCCCTTCATGGGATGATCTGATGCCCTGGTCCCTTCATGTGATGATTTCTGATGCCCTGGTCCCTTCATGGGATGATCTTGCATACCTCTAATCATAGTGCTGTGATTATGGTCCCTTCATGGGATGACCTCTGATGCACTGGTCCCTTCATGGGATGATCTTGCATACCTCTAATGTACGTGCTGTGGTGTACTGGTCCCTTCATGGGATGATCTCTAATGCACTGGTCCCTTCATGGGATGATCTTTGATGCACTGGTCCCTTCATGGGATGATCTTTGATGCACTGGTGCCTTCATGGGATCTGATGCACTGGTCCCTTCATGGGATGATCTTGCATACTTCTAATCATAGTGCTCTGATGCACTGGTCCCTTCATGGGATGATCTCTGATGCACTGGTCCCTTCATGGGATGATCTTGCATACCTCTAATCATAGTGCTGTGATGCCCTGGTCCCTTCATGGGATGATGTCTGATGCCCTGGTCCCTTCATGGGATGATGTCTGATGCCCTGGTCCCTTCATGGGATGATGTCTGATGCCCTGGTCCCTTCATGGGATGATGTCTGATGCCCTGGTCCCTTCATGGGATGATGTCTGATGCCCTGGTCCCTTCATGGGATGATGTCTGATGCCCTGGTCCCTTCATGGGATGATGTCTGATGCCCTGGTCCCTTCATGGGATGATGTCTGATGCCCTGGTCCCTTCATGGGATGATGTCTGATGCACTGGTCCCTTCATGGGATGATCTTTGATGCACTGGTCCCTTCATGGGATGATCTCTGCACTGGTCCCCTCATGGGATGATCTTGCATACCTCTAATCATAGTGCTGTGATGCCCTGGTCCCTTCATGGGATGATCTCTGATGCCGTGGTCCCTTCATGGGATGATCTCTGATGCCCTGGTCCCTTCATGGGATGATCTCTGATGCACTGGTCCCTTCATTGGATGATCTTGCATACCTCTAATCATAGTGCTCTGATGCCCTGGTCCCTTCATGGGATGATGTCTGATGCACTGGTCCCTACATGGGATGATGTCTGATGCACTGGTCCCTTCATAGGATGATCTTGCATACCTCTAATCACAGTGCTCTGATGCCCTGGTCCCTTCCTGGGATGATGTCTGATGCACTGGTCCCTTCATGGGATGATGTCTGATGCACTGGTCCCTTCATGGGATGATCTTGCATGCCTCTAATCACAGTGCTCTGATGCCCTGGTCCCTTCCTGGGATGATGTCTGATGCCCTGGTCCCTTCCTGGGATGATGTCTGATGCCCTGGTCCCTTCCTGGGATGATCTGATGCACTGGTCCCTTCATGGGATGATCTCTGATGCACTGGTCCCTTCATGGGATGATCTCTGATGCACTGGTCCCTTCATGGGATGGTCTCTGATGCACTGGTCCCTTCATGGGATGATCTCTGCACTGGTCCCTTCATGGGATGATCTTGCATACCTCTTATCATAGTGCTCTGATGCCCTGGTCCCTTCATGGGATGATCTCTGATGCACTGGTCCCTTCATGGGATGATCTCTAAAGCACTGGTCCCTTCATGGGATGATCTTGCATACCTCTAATCATAGTGCTTTGATGCCCTGGTCCCTTCACGGGATGATCTCTGATGCCCTGGTCCCTTCACGGGATGATCTCTGATGCCCTGGTCCCTTCACGGGATGATCTCTGATGCCCTGGTCCCTTCACGGGATGATCTCTGATGCCCTGGTCCCTTCACGGGATGATCTCTGATGCCCTGGTCCCTTCACGGGATGATCTCTGATGCCCTGGTCCCTTCACGGGATGATCTCTGATGCCCTGGTCCCTTCACGGGATGATCTCTGATGCCCTGGTCCCTTCACGGGATGATCTCTGATGCCCTGGTCCCTTCACGGGATGATCTCTGATGCCCTGGTCCCTTCACGGGATGATCTCTGATGCCCTGGTCCCTTCACGGGATGATCTCTGATGCCCTGGTCCCTTCACGGGATGATCTCTGATGCCCTGGTCCCTTCACGGGATGATCTCTGATGCCCTGGTCCCTTCACGGGATGATCTCTGATGCCCTGGTCCCTTCACGGGATGATCTCTGATTCCCTCGTCCCTTCACGGGATGATCTCTGATGCCCTGGTCCCTTCATGGGATGATCTTGCATACCTCTAATCATAGTGCTCTGATGCACTGGTCCCTTCATGGGATGATCTCTGATGCACTGGTCCCTTCACGGGATGATCTCTGATGCACTGGTCCCTTCACGGGATGATCTCTGATGCACTGGTCCCTTCACGGGATGATCTCTGATGCACTGGTCCCTTCACGGGATGATCCCTGATGCACTGGTCCCTTCACGGGATGATCCCTGATGCACTGGTCCCTTCACGGGATGATCTTTGATGCACTGGTCCCTTCATGGGATGATCTCTGATGCACTGGTCCCTTCATGGGATGATCTTGCATACCTCTAATCATAGTGCTGTGATGCCCTGGTCCCTTCATGGGATGATGTCTGATGCACTGGTCCCTTCATGGGATGATGTCTGATGCACTGGTCCCTTCATGGGATGATCTTGCATGCCTCTAATCACAGTGCTCTGATGCCCTGGTCCCTTCCTGGGATGATGTCTGATGCCCTGGTCCCTTCCTGGGATGATGTCTGATGCCCTGGTCCCTTCCTGGGATGATGTCTGATGCCCTGGTCCCTTCCTGGGATGATGTCTGATGCCCTGGTCCCTTCCTGGGATGATGTCTGATGCCCTGGTCCCTTCCTGGGATGATGTCTGATGCCCTGGTCCCTTCCTGGGATGATGTCTGATGCCCTGGTCCCTTCCTGGGATGATCTCTGATGCACTGGTCCCTTCATGGGATGATCTCTGATGCACTGGTCCCTTCATGGGATGATCTCTGATGCACTGGTCCCTTCATGGGATGATCTCTGATGCACTGGTCCCTTCATGGGATGATCTCTGATGCACTGGTCCCTTCATGGGATGATCTCTGATGCACTGGTCCCTTCATGGGATGATCTCTGATGCACTGGTCCCTTCATGGGATGATCTCTGATGCACTGGTCCCTTCATGGGATGATCTCTGATGCACTGGTCCCTTCATGGGATGATCTCTGCACTGGTCCCTTCATGGGATGATCTTGCATACCTCTTATCATAGTGCTCTGATGCCCTGGTCCCTTCATGGGATGATCTCTGATGCACTGGTCCCTTCATGGGATGATCTCTAAAGCACTGGTCCCTTCATGGGATGATCTTGCATACCTCTAATCATAGTGCTTTGATGCCCTGGTCCCTTCACGGGATGATCTCTGATGCCCTGGTCCCTTCACGGGATGATGTCTGATGCCCTGGTCCCTTCACGGGATGATCTCTGATGCCCTGGTCCCTTCACGGGATGATCTCTGATGCCCTGGTCCCTTCACGGGATGATCTCTGATGCCCTGGTCCCTTCACGGGATGATCTCTGATGCCCTGGTCCCTTCACGGGATGATCTCTGATGCCCTGGTCCCTTCACGGGATGATCTCTGATGCCCTGGTCCCTTCACGGGATGATCTCTGATGCCCTGGTCCCTTCACGGGATGATCTCTGATGCCCTGGTCCCTTCACGGGATGATCTCTGATGCCCTGGTCCCTTCACGGGATGATCTCTGATGCCCTGGTCCCTTCACGGGATGATCTCTGATGCCCTCGTCCCTTCACGGGATGATCTCTGATGCCCTCGTCCCTTCATGGGATGATCTCTGATGCCCTGGTCCCTTCATGGGATGATCTTGGTGCACTGGTCCCTTCATGGGATGATCTTGCATACCTCTAATCATAGTGCTCTGATGCACTGGTCCCTTCATTGGAGGATCTCTGATGCACTGGTCCCTTCATGGGATGATCTCTGATGCACTGGTCCCTTCATGGGATTATCTTGCATACCTCTAATCATAGTGCTGTGATGCACTGGTCCCTTCACGGGATGATCTCTGATGCACTGGTCCCTTCACGGGATGATCTCTGATGCACTGGTCCCTTCACGGGATGATCTCTGATGCACTGGTCCCTTCACGGGATGATCTCTGATGCCCTGGTCCCTTCACGGGATGATCTCTGATGCCCTGGTCCCTTCACGGGATGATCTCTGATGCACTGGTCCCTTCACGGGATGATCTCTGATGCACTGGTCCCTTCACGGGATGATCTCTGATGCACTGGTCCCTTCACGGGATGATCTCTGATGCACTGGTCCCTTCACGGGATGATCTCTGATGCACTGGTCCCTTCACGGGATGATCTCTGATGCACTGGTCCCTTCACGGGATGATCTCTGATGCACTGGTCCCTTCACGGGATGATCTCTGATGCACTGGTCCCTTCACGGGATGATCTCTGATGCACTGGTCCCTTCACGGGATGATCTCTGATGCACTGGTCCCTTCACGGGATGATCTCTGATGCACTGGTCCCTTCACGGGATGATCTCTGATGCACTGGTCCCTTCACGGGATGATCTCTGATGCACTGGTCCCTTCACGGGATGATGTCTGATGCACTGGTCCCTTCATGGGATGATCTTGCATACCTCTAATCATAGTGCTGTGATGCACTGGTCCCTTCATGGGATGATCTTTGATGCACTGGTCCCTTCATGGGATGATGTCTGATGCCCTGGTCCCTTCATGGGATGATCTCTGATGCACTGGTCCCTTCATGGGATGATGTCTG
The DNA here is from genome assembly GCF_964204655.1 of Triturus cristatus. Lineage (NCBI taxonomy): Eukaryota > Metazoa > Chordata > Amphibia > Caudata > Salamandridae > Triturus > Triturus cristatus. Next base: position 1,008,606,489 of record NC_140592.1, read on the forward strand.
ATGCCCTGGTCCCTTCATGGGATGATCTTTGATGCACTGGTCCCTTCATGGGATGATCTCTGCACTGGTCCCTTCATGGGATGATCTTGCATACCTCTAATCATAGTGCTGTGATGCCCTGGTCCCTTCATGGGATGATCTATGATGCCCTGGTCCCTTCATGGGATGATTTGTAATGCCCTGGTCCCTTCATGGGATGATTTCTGATGCCCTGGTCCCTTCATGGGATGATTTCTGATGCCCTGGTCCCTTCATGGGATGATTTCTGATGCCCTGGTCCCTTCATGGGATAATTTCTGATGCCCTGGTCCCTTCATGGGATAATTTCTGTTGCACTGGTCCCTTCATGGGCTGATCTTGCATACCTCTAATGTAAGTGCTGTGGTGTACTGGTCCCTTCATGGGATGATCTCTGATGCACTGGTCCCTTCATGGGAGTATCTTGCATACCTCTAATCATAGTGCTGTGATGCCCTGGTCCCTTCATGGGATGATCTCTGATGCCCTGGTCCCTTCATGGGATGATCTCTGATGCCCTGGTCCCTTCATGGGATGATCTCTGATGCACTGATCCCTTCATGGAATGTCTGATGCACTGGTCCCTTCATGGGATGCTCTTGCATACCTCTAATCACAGTGCTGTGATGCCCTGGTCCCTTCATGGGAATATCTCGGATGCCCTGGTCCCTTCATGGGATGATCTCTGATGCACTGATCCCTTCATGGAATGTCTGATGCACTGGTCCCTTCATGGGATGCTCTTGCATACCTCTAATCACAGTGCTGTGATGCCCTGGTCCCTTCATGGGATGATCTCTGATGCATTGGTCCCTTCATGGGATGATCTTGCATACCTCTAATCATAGTGCTGTGATGCCCTGGTCGCTTCATGGGATGATCTCTGATGCACTGGTCCCTTCATGGGATGATCTTGCATACCTCTAATCATAGTGCTGTGATGCCCTGGTCCCTTCATGGGATGATCTGATGCCCTGGTCCCTTCATGGGATGATCTGATGCCCTGGTCCCTTCATGGGATGATCTGATGCCCTGGTCCCTTCATGGGATGATCTGATGCCCTGGTCCCTTCATGGGATGATCTGATGCCCTGGTCCCTTCATGGGATGATCTGATGCCCTGGTCCCTTCATGGGATGATCTGATGCCCTGGTCCCTTCATGGGATGATCTCTGATCCCTTCATGGGATGATCTCTGATGCCCTGGTCCCTTCATGGGATGATCTCTGATGCCCTGGTCCCTTCATGGGATGATCTCTGATGCACTGGTCCCTTCATGGGATGATCTTGCATACCTCTAATGTAAGTGCTGTGGTGTACTGGTCCCTTCATGGGATGATCTGATGCCCTGGTCCCTTCATGGGATGATCTGATGCCCTGGTCCCTTCATGGGATGATCTCTGATGCCCTGGTCCCTTCATGGGATGATCTCTGATGCCCTGGTCCCTTCATGGGATGATCTGATGCCCTGGTCCCTTCATGGGATGATCTGATGACCTGGTCCCTTCATGGGATGTTCTCTGATGCCCTGGTCCCTTCATGGGATGTTCTCTGATGCCCTGGTCCCTTCATGGGATGATCTTGCATACCTCTAATCATAGTGCTGTGATGCCCTGGTCCCTTCATGGGATGATCTCTGATGCCCTGGTCCCTTCATGGGATGATCTCTGATGCCCTGGTCCCTTCATGGGATGATCTGATGCCCTGGTCCCTTCATGGGATGATCTGATGACCTGGTCCCTTCATGGGATGTTCTCTGATGCCCTGGTCCCTTCATGGGATGTTCTCTGATGCCCTGGTCCCTTCATGGGATGTTCTCTGATGCCCTGGTCCCTTCATGGGATGATCTTGCATACCTCTAATCATAGTGCTGTGATGCCCTGGTCCCTTCATGGGATGATCTCTGATGCACTGCTCCCTTCATGGGATGATCTCTGATGCACTGGTCCCTTCATGGGATGATCTTGCATACCTCTAATCACAGTTCTGTGATGCCCTGGTCCCTTCATGGGATGATCTCTGATGCACTTGTCCCTTCATGGATGATCTTGCATACCTCTAATCATAGTGCTCTGATGCCCTGGTCCCTTCATGGGATTCTCTCTGATGTACTGGTCCCTTCAATGGATGTCTTATGCACTGGTCCCTTCATGGGATGATCTTGCATACCTCAAATCAGTGCTGTGATGCCGTGGTCCCTTCATGGGATGATCTCTGATGCACTGGTCCCTTCATGGGATGATCTCTGATGCACTGGTCCCTTCACGGGATGATCTCTGATGACCTGGTCTCCATGGGATGATCTTGCATACCTCTAATCATAGTGCTGTGATGCCCTGGTCCCTTCATGGGATGATCTCTGATGCCCTGGTCCCTTCATGGGATGATCTCTGATGCCCTGGTCCCTTCATGGGATGATCTCTGATGCCCTGGTCCCTTCATGGGATGATCTCTGATGCACTGCTCCCTTCATGGGATGATCTCTGATGCCCTGGTCCCTTCATGGGATGATCTCTGATGCCCTGGTCCCTTCATGGGATGATCTCTGATGCCCTGGCCCCTTCATGGGATGATCTCTGATGCCCTGGCCCCTTCATGGGATGATCTCTGATGCCCTGGCCCCTTCATGGGATGATCTCTGATGCCCTGGCCCCTTCATGGGATGATCTCTGATGCCCTGGCCCCTTCATGGGATGATCTCTGATGCCCTGGTCCCTTCATGGGATGATCTTGCATACCTCTAATCACAGTGCTGTGATGCCGTGGTCCCTTCATGGGATGATCTCTGATGCACTGGTCCCTTCATGGGATGATCTCTGATGCTCTGGTCCCTTCATGGGATGATCTCTGATGCACTGGTCCCTTCATGGGATGATCTTGCATACCTCTAATCATAGTGCTGTGATGCACTGTTCCCTTCACGGGATGATCTCTGATGACCTGGTCTCTTCATGGGATGATCTTGCATACTTTTAATCATAGTGCTTTGATGCCCTGGTCCCTTCATGGGATGATCTTGCATACCTCTACTCATAGTGCTGTGATGCCCTGGTCCCTTCATGGGATGATCTCTGATGCCCTGGTCCCTTCATGGGATGATCTTTGATGCACTGCTCCCTTCATGGGATGATCTCTGATGCACTGGTCCCTTCATGGGATGATCTTGCATACCTCTAATCATAGTGCTGTGATGCCCTGGTCCCTTCATGGGATGATCTCTGATGCCCTGGTCCCTTCATGGGATGATCTCTGATGCCCTGGTCCCTTCATGGGATGATCTCTGATGCCCTGGTCCCTTCATGGGATGATCTCTGATGCCCTGGTCCCTTCATGGGATGATCTCTGATGCCCAGGCCCCTTCATGGGATGATCTCTGATGCCCTGGCCCCTTCATGGGATGATCTCTGATGCCCTGGCCCCTTCATGGGATGATCTCTGATGCCCCGGCCCCTTCATGGGATGATCTGATGCCCTGGCCCCTTCATGGGATGATCTGATGCCCTGGCCCCTTCATGGGATGATCTGATGCCCTGGTCCCTTCATGGGATGATCTGATGCCCTGGTCCCTTCATGGGATGATCTGATGCCCTGGTCCCTTCATGGGATGATCTCTGATGCACTGGTCCCTTCATGGGATGATCTTGCATACCTCTAATCATAGTGCTCTGATGCCCTTGTCCCTTCATGGCATGATCTCTGATGCACTGGTCCCTTCATGGGATGATCTCTGATGCACTGGTCCCTTCATGGGATAATCTCTGATGCACTGGTCCCTTCATGGGATAATCTCTGATGCACTGGTCCCTTCATGGGATAATCTCTGATGCACTGGTCCCTTCATGGGATAATCTCTGATGCACTGGTCCCTTCATGGGATGATCTCTGATGCCCTGGTCCCTTCATGGGATGATCTGATGCCCTGGCCCCTTCATGGGATGATCTCTGATGCCCTGGCCCCTTCATGGGATGATCTCTGATGCCCTGGTCCCTTCGCGGGATGATCTCTGATGCCCTGGTCCCTTCGCGGGATGATCTCTGATGCCCTGGTCCCTTCGCGGGATGATCTCTGATGCCCTGGTCCCTTCGCGGGATGATCTCTGATGCACTGGTCCCTTCATGGGATGATCTCTGATGCCCTGGTCCCTTCATGGGATGATCTTTGATGCCCTGGTCCCTTCATGGGATGATCTGATGCCCTGGTCTTTTCATGGGATGATATTTGATTCACTGGTCCCTTCATGGGATGATGTCTGCCCTGGTCCCTTCATGGGATGTCTGATGCACTGGTCCCTTCATGGGATGATCTTGCATACCTCTAATCATAGTGCTGTGATGCCCTGGTCCCTTCATGGGATGATCTCTGATGCCCTGGTCCCTTCATGGGATGTCTGATGCCCTGGTCCCTTCATGGGATGATGTCTGATGCACTGGTCCCTTCATGGGATGATGTCTGATGCACTGGTCCCTTCATGGGATGATCTCTGCACTGGTCCCTTCATGGGATGATGTCTGATGCACTGGTCCCTTCATGGGATGATCTTGCATACCTCTAATCATAGTGCTGTGATGCCCTGGTCCCTTCATGGGATGATCTCTGGTCCCTACATGGGATGATCTCTGATGCACTGGTCCCTTCATGGGATGATCTCTGATGCACTGGTCCCTTCATGGGATGATCTCTGATGCACTGGTCCCTTCATGGGATGATCTCTGATGCCCTCATCCCTTCATGGGATGATCTCTGATGCCCTGGTCCCTTCATGGGATGATCTCTGATGCCCTGGCCCCTTCATGGGATGATCTCTGATGCCCTGGCCCCTTCATGGGATGATCTCTGATGCCCTGGCCCCTTCATGGGATGATCTCTGATGCCCTGGCCCCTTCATGGGATGATCTCTGATGCCCTGGCCCCTTCATGGGATGATCTCTGATGCCCTGGCCCCTTCATGGGATGATCTCTGATGCCCTGGCCCCTTCATGGGATGATCTCTGATGCCCTGGCCCCTTCATGGGATGATCTCTGATGCCCTGGCCCCTTCATGGGATGATCTCTGATGCCCTGGCCCCTTCATGGGATCATCTCTGATGCCCTGGTCCCTTCATGGGATCATCTCTGATGCCCTGGTCCCTTCATGGGATCATCTCTGATGCCCTGGTCCCTTCATGGGATCATCTCTGATGCCCTGGTCCCTTCATGGGATCATCTCTGATGCCCTGGTCCCTTCATGGGATCATCTCTGATGCCCTGGTCCCTTCATGGGATCATCTCTGATGCCCTGGTCCCTTCATGGGATGATCTCTGATGCCCTGGTCCCTTCATGGGATGATCTGATGCCCTGGTCCCTTCATGGGATGATCTCTGATGCCCTGGTCCCTTCATGGGATGATCTCTGATGCCCTGGTCCCTTCATGGGATGATCTCTGATGCACTGGTCCCTTCATGGGATGATCTCTGATGCACTGGTCCCTTCATGGGATGATCTCTGATGCACTGGTCCCTTCATGGGATGATCTCTGATGCCCTGGTCCCTTCATGGGATGATCTCTGATGCACTGGTCCCTTCATGGGATGATCTCTGATGCACTGGTCCCTTCATGGGATGATCTCTGATGCACTGGTCCCTTCATGGGATGATCTCCGATGCACTGGTCCCTTCATGGGATGATCTTGCATACCTCTAATCATAGTGCTGTGATGCACTGGTCCCTTCATGGGATGATCTTTGCACTGGTCCCTTCATGGGATGATCTTGCATACCTCTAATCATAGTGCTGTGATGCCCTGGTCCCTTCATGGGATGATCTCTGATGCACTGGTCCCTTCATGGGATGATCTTGCATACCTCTAATCATAGTGCTGTGATGCACTGGTCCCTTCACGGGATGTCTGATGCACTGGTCCCTTCACGGGATGTCTGATGCACTGGTCCCTTCATGGGATGATCTTGCATACCTCTAATCATAGTGCTGTGATGCCCTGCTCCATTCATGGGATGATCTCTGATGCCCTGCTCCCTTCATGGGATGATCTCTGATGCCCTGCTCCCTTCATGGGATGATCTCTGATGCCCTGCTCCCTTCATGGGATGATCTCTGATGCCCTGCTCCCTTCATGGGATGATCTCTGATGCCCTGCTCCCTTCATGGGATGATCTCTGATGCCCTGCTCCCTTCATGGGATGATCTCTGATGCCCTGCTCCCTTCATGGGATGATCTCTGATTCCCTGCTCCCTTCATGGGATGATCTTGCATACCTCTACTCGTAGTGCTGTGATGCCCTGGCCCCTTCATGGGATGATCTCTGATGCCCTGGCCCCTTCATGGGATGATCTCTGATGCCCTGGCCCCTTCATGGGATGATCTCTGATGCCCTGGCCCCTTCATGGGATGATCTCTGATGCCCTGGCCCCTTCATGGGATGATCTCTGATGCACTGGCCCCTTCATGGGATGATCTCTGATGCCCTGGCCCCTTCACGGGATGATCTCTGATGCACTGGTCCCTTCACGGGATGATCTCTGATGCACTGGTCCCTTCGCGGGATGATCTCTGATGCACTGGTCCCTTCGCGGGATGATCTCTGATGCACTGGTCCCTTCGCGGGATGATCTCTGATGCACTGGTCCCTTCGCGGGATGATCTCTGATGCACTGGTCCCTTCGCGGGATGATCTCTGATGCCCTGGTCCCTTCGCGGGATGATCTCTGATGCCCTGGTCCCTTCGCGGGATGATCTCTGATGCCCTGGTCCCTTCATGGGATGATCTCTGATGCCCTGGTCCCTTCATGGGATGATCTTTGATGCACTGGTCCCTTCATGGGATGATCTTTGATGCACTGCTCCCTTCATGGGATGATCTCTGATGCACTGGTCCCTTCATGGGATGATCTTGCATACCTCTAATCGTAGTGCTGTGATGCCCTGGTCCCTTCATGGTATGATCTCTGATGCACTGGTCCCTTCATGGGATGATCTCTGATGCACTGGTCCCTTCATGGGATGATCTCTGATGCACTGGTCCCTTCATGGGATGATCTCTGATGCACTGGTCCCTTCATGGGATGATCTCTGATGCACTGGTGCCTTCATGGGATGATCTCTGATGCACTGGTGCCTTCATGGGATGATCTCTGATGCACTGGTGCCTTCATGGGATGATCTCTGATGCACTGGTCCCTTCATGGGATGATCTTTGATGCCCTGGTCCCTTCGCGGGATGATCTTTGATGCCCTGGTCCCTTCGCGGGATGATCTTTGATGCCCTGGTCCCTTCGCGGGATGATCTTTGATGCCCTGGTCCCTTCATGGGATGGTCTTTGATGCCCTGGTCCCTTCATGGGATGATCTTTGATGCCCTGGTCCCTTCATGGGATGATCTTTGATGCCCTGGTCCTTTCATGGGATGATCGTTGATGCCCTGGTCTTTTCATGGGATGATCTTTGATTCACTGGTCCCTTCATGGGATGATGTCTGCCCTGGTCCCTTCATGGGATGTCTGATGCACTGGTCCCTTCATGGGATGATCTTGCATACCTCTAATCATAGTGCTGTGATGCCCTGGTCCCTTCATGGGATGATCTCTGATGCCCTGGTCCCTTCATGGGATGTCTGATGCACTGGTCCCTTCATGGGATGATCTTGTATACATCTAATCATAGTGCTGTGATGCCCCGGTCCCTTCATGGGATGATGTCTGATGCCCCGGTCCCTTCATGGGATGATCTCTGATGCCCTGGCCCCTTCATGGGATGATCTCTGATGCCCTGGCCCCTTCATGGGATGATCTCTGATGCCCTGGCCCCTTCATGGGATCATCTCTGATGCCCTGGCCCCTTCATGGGATCATCTCTGATGCCCCGGTCCCTTCATGGGATGATGTCTGATGCCCCGGTCCCTTCATGGGATGATGTCTGATGCACTGGTCCCTTCATGGGATGATCTTGCATACCTCTAATCATAGTGCTGTGATGCCCTGGTCCCTTCATGGGATGATCTCTGGTCCCTACATGGGATGATCTCTGATGCACTGGTCCCTTCATGGGATAATCTCTGATGCACTGGTCCCTTCATGGGATAATCTCTGATGCACTGGTCCCTTCATGGGATAATCTCTGATGCACTGGTCCCTTCATGGGATGATCTCTGATGCCCTGGTCCCTTCATGGGATGATCTGATGCCCTGGCCCCTTCATGGGATGATCTCTGATGCCCTGCTCCCTTCATGGGATGATCTCTGATGCCCTGCTCCCTTCATGGGATGATCTCTGATGCCCTGGTCCCTTCATGGGATGATCTTGCATACCTCTACTCGTAGTGCTGTGATGCCCTGGCCCCTTCATGGGATGATCTCTGATGCCCTGGCCCCTTCATGGGATGATCTCTGATGCCCTGGCCCCTTCATGGGATGATCTCTGATGCCCTGGCCCCTTCATGGGATGATCTCTGATGCCCTGGCCTCTTCATGGGATGATCTCTGATGCCCTGGCCCCTTCATGGGATGATCTCTGATGCCCTGGCCCCTTCATGGGATGATCTCTGATGCCCTGGCCCCTTCATGGGATGATCTCTGATGCCCTGGCCCCTTCATGGGATGATCTCTGATGCCCTGGCCCCTTCATGGGATGATCTCTGATGCCCTGGCCCCTTCATGGGATGATCTCTGATGCCCTGGCCCCTTCATGGGATGATCTCTGATGCCCTGGCCCCTTCATGGGATGATCTCTGATGCCCTGGCCCCTCCATGGGATGATCTCTGATGCCCTGGCCCCTTCATGGGATGATCTCTGATGCCCTGGCCCCTCCATGGGATGATCTCTGATGCCCTGGCCCCTCCATGGGATGATCTCTGATGCCCTGGCCCCTCCATGGGATGATCTCTGATGCCCTGGCCCCTCCATGGGATGATCTCTGATGCCCTGGCCCCTCCATGGGATGATCTCTGATGCCCTGGCCCCTCCATGGGATGATCTCTGATGCCCTGGCCCCTTCATGGGATGATCTCTGATGCCCTGGTCCCTTCATGGGATGATCTCTGATGCCCTGGTCCCTTCATGGGATGATCTCTGATGCCCTGGTCCCTTCATGGGATGATCTCTGATGCCCTGGTCCCTTCATGGGATGATCTCTGATGCACTGGTCCCTTCATGGGATGATCTCTGATGCACTGGTCCCTTCATGGGATGATCTCCGATGCACTGGTCCCTTCATGGGATGATCTTGCATACCTCTAATCATAGTGCTCTGATGCCCTGGTCCCTTCATCGGATGATCTCTGATGCACTGCTCCCTTCATGGGATGATCTTTGATGCACTGCTCCCTTCATGGGATGATCTCTGATGCACTGGTCCCTTCATGGGATGATCTCTGATGCACTGGTCCCTTCATGGGATGATCTTGCATACCTCTAATGTACATGCTGTGGTGTACTGGTCCCTTCATGGGATGATCTTGCATACCTCTAATCATAGTGCTGTGATGCCCTTCTCCCTTCATGGGATGATCTCTGATGCCCTGCCCCCTTCATGGGATGATCTCTGATGCCCTGCTCCCTTCATGGGATGATCTCTGATGCCCTGGTCCCTTCATGGGATGATCTTGCATACCTCTAATCATAGTGTTCTGATGCCCTGGTCCCTTCATGGGATGATCTCTGATGCCCTGGTCCCTTCATGGGATGATCTTGCATACCTCTAATCATAGTGCTGTGATTATGGTCCCTTCATGGGATGACCTCTGATGCACTGGTCCCTTCATGGGATGATCTTGCATACCTCTAATGTACGTGCTGTGGTGTACTGGTCCCTTCATGGGATGATCTCTGATGCACTGGTCCCTTCATGGGATGATCTCTGCACTGGTCCCTTCATGGGATGATCTTTGATGCACTGGTCCCTTCATGGGATCTGATGCACTGGTCCCTTCATGGGATGATCTTGCATACCTCTAATCATAGTGCTCTGATGCACTGGTCCCTTCATGGGATGTTCTCTGATGCACTGGTCCCTTCATGGGATGTTCTCTGATGCACTGGTCCCTTCATGGGATGTTCTCTGATGCACTGGTCCCTTCATGGGATGATGTCTGATGCACTGGTCCCTTCATGGGATGATCTTGTATACCTCTAATCATAGTGCTGTGATGCCCTGGTCCCTTCATGGGATGATCTGATGCCCTGGTCCCTTCATGGGATGGTCTCTGATGCCCTGGTCCCTTCATGGGATGGTCTCTGATGCCCTGGTCCCTTCATGGGATGGTCTCTGATGCCCTGGTCCCTTCATGGGATGATCTGATGCCCTGGTCCCTTCATGGGATGGTCTCTGATGCCCTGGTCCCTTCATGGGATGATCTCTGATGCCCTGGTCCCTTCATGGGATGATCTCTGATGCCCTGGTCCCTTCATGGGATGTCTGATGCACTGGTCCCTTCATGGGATGATCTTGTATACATCTAATCATAGTGCTGTGATGCCCCGGTCCCTTCATGGGATGATGTCTGATGCCCCGGTCCCTTCATGGGATGATGTCTGATGCACTGGTCCCTTCATGGGATGATCTTGCATACCTCTAATCATAGTGCTGTGATGCCCTGGTCCCTTCTAGGGATGATCTCTGGTCCCTACATGGGATGATCTCTGATGCACTGGTCCCTTCATGGGATAATCTCTGATGCACTGGTCCCTTCATGGGATAATCTCTGATGCACTGGTCCCTTCATGGGATAATCTCTGATGCACTGGTCCCTTCATGGGATGATCTCTGATGCCCTGGTCCCTTCATGGGATGATCTGATGCCCTGGCCCCTTCATGGGATGATCTCTGATGCCCTGGCCCCTTCATGGGATGATCTCTGATGCCCTGGCCCCTTCATGGGATGATCTCTGATGCCCTGGCCCCTTCATGGGATGATCTCTGATGCCCTGGCCCCTTCATGGGATGATCTCTGATGCCCTGGCCCCTTCATGGGATGATCTCTGATGCCCTGGCCCCTTCATGGGATGATCTCTGATGCCCTGGCCCCTTCATGGGATGATCTCTGATGCCCTGGCCCCTTCATGGGATGATCTCTGATGCCCTGGCCCCTTCATGGGATGATCTCTGATGCCCTGGCCCCTTCATGGGATGATCTCTGATGCCCTGGCCCCTTCATGGGATGATCTCTGATGCCCTGGCCCCTTCATGGGATGATCTCTGATGCCCTGGCCCCTTCATGGGATGATCTCTGATGCCCTGGCCCCTTCATGGGATGATCTCTGATGCCCTGGCCCCTTCATGGGATGATCTCTGATGCCCTGGCCCCTTCATGGGATGATCTCTGATGCCCTGGCCCCTTCATGGGATGATCTCTGATGCCCTGGCCCCTTCATGGGATGATCTCTGATGCCCTGGCCCCTTCATGGGATGATCTCTGATGCCCTGGCCCCTTCATGGGATGATCTCTGATGCCCTGGCCCCTTCATGGGATGATCTCTGATGCCCTGGCCCCTTCATGGGATGATCTCTGATGCCCTGGCCCCTTCATGGGATGATCTCTGATGCCCTGGCCCCTTCATGGGATGATCTCTGATGCCCTGGCCCCTTCATGGGATGATCTCTGATGCCCTGGCCCCTTCATGGGATGATCTCTGATGCCCTGGCCCCTTCATGGGATGATCTCTGATGCCCTGGCCCCTTCATGGGATGATCTCTGATGCCCTGGCCCCTTCATGGGATGATCTCTGATGCCCTGGCCCCTTCATGGGATGATCTCTGATGCCCTGGCCCCTTCATGGGATGATCTCTGATGCCCTGGCCCCTTCATGGGATGATCTCTGATGCCCTGGCCCCTTCATGGGATGATCTCTGATGCCCTGGCCCCTTCATGGGATGATCTCTGATGCCCTGGCCCCTTCATGGGATGATCTCTGATGCCCTGGCCCCTTCATGGGATGATCTCTGATGCCCTGGCCCCTTCATGGGATGATCTCTGATGCACTGGCCCCTTCATGGGATGATCTGATGCACTGGTCCCTTCATGGGATGATCTCTGATGCACTGGTCCCTTCATGGGATGATCTCCGATGCACTGGTCCCTTCATGGGATGATCTTGCATACCTCTAATCATAGTGCTGTGATGCCCTGGTCCCTTCATGGGATGATCTCTGATGCACTGGTCCCTTCATGGGATGATCTTGCATACCTCTAATGTACATGCTGTGGTGTACTGGTCCCTTCATGGGATGATCTTGCATACCTCTAATCATAGTGCTGTGATGCCCTGCCCCCTTCATGGGATGATCTCTGATGCCCTGCCCCCTTCATGGGATGATCTCTGATGCCCTGCTCCCTTCATGGGATGATCTCTGATGCCCTGGTCCCTTCATGGGATGATCTTGCATACCTCTACTCGTAGTGCTGTGATGCCCTGGTCCCTTCATGGGATGATGTCTGATGCCCTGGTCCCTTCATGGGATGATGTCTGATGCCCTGGTCCCTTCATGGGATGATGTCTGATGCCCTGGTCCCTTCATGGGATGATGTCTGATGCCCTGGTCCCTTCATGGGATGATGTCTGATGCCCTGGTCCCTTCATGGGATGATGTCTGATGCACTGGTCCCTTCATGGGATGATCTCTGCACTGGTCCCTTCATGGGATGATCTCTGCACTGGTCCCTTCATGGGATGATCTTTGATGCACTGGTCCCTTCATGGGATCTGATGCACTGGTCCCTTCATGGGATGATCTTGCATACCTCTAATCATAGTGTTCTGATGCCCTGGTCCCTTCATGGGATGATCTCTGATGCCCTGGTCCCTTCATGGGATGATCTTGCATACCTCTAATCATAGTGCTGTGATTATGGTCCCTTCATGGGATGACCTCTGATGCACTGGTCCCTTCATGGGATGATCTTGCATACCTCTAATGTACGTGCTGTGGTGTACTGGTCCCTTCATGGGATGATCTCTGATGCACTGGTCCCTTCATGGGATGATCTCTGCACTGGTCCCTTCATGGGATGATCTTTGATGCACTGGTCCCTTCATGGGATCTGATGCACTGGTCCCTTCATGGGATGATCTTGCATACCTCTAATCATAGTGCTCTGATGCACTGGTCCCTTCATGGGATGTTCTCTGATGCACTGGTCCCTTCATGGGATGTTCTCTGATGCACTGGTCCCTTCATGGGATGTTCTCTGATGCACTGGTCCCTTCATGGGATGATGTCTGATGCACTGGTCCCTTCATGGGATGATCTTGCATACCTCTAATCATAGTGCTGTGATGCCCTGGTCCCTTCATGGGATGATCTCTGATGCACTGGTCCCTTCATGGGATGATCTTGCATACCTCTAATCCTAGTGCTGTGATGCCCTGGTCCCTTCATGGGATGATCTGATGCCCTGGTCCCAGCATGGGATGATCTGATGCCCTGGTCCCTTCATGGGATGGTCTCTGATGCCCTGGTCCCTTCATGGGATGGTCTCTGATGCCCTGGTCCCTTCATGGGATGGTCTCTGATGCCCTGGTCCCTTCATGGGATGGTCTCTGATGCCCTGGTCCCTTCATGGGATGATCTTGCATACCTCTAATCATAGTGCTGTGATGCCCTGGTCCCTTCATGGGATGATCTCTGATGCCCTGGTCCCTTCATGGGATGATCTCTGATGCACTGGTCCCTTCATGGGATGATCTCTGATGCACTGGTCCCTTCATGGGATGATCTCTGATGCACTGGTCCCTTCATGGGATGATCTTGCATACCTGTAATCATAGTGCTGTCATGCCCTGGTCCCTTCATGGGATGATCTTTGATGCCCTGGTCCCTTCATGGGATGATCTCTGATGCACTGGTCCCTTCATGGGATGATCTCTGATGCACTGGTCCCTTCATGGGATGATCTCTGATGCACTGGTCCCTTCATGGGATGATCTTGCATACCTGTAATCATAGTGCTGTGATGCCCTGGTCCCTTCATGGGATGATTTCTGATGCACTTGTCCCTAAATGGGATAATTTTGCTTACCTCTAATCATAGTGCTGTGATGCCCTGGTCCCTTCATGGGATGATCTCTGATGCCCTGGTCCCTACATGGGATGATCTCTGATGCCCTGGTCCCTTCATGGGATGATGTCTGATGCCCTGGTCCCTTCATGGGATGATGTCTGATGCCCTGGTCCCTTCATGGGATGATGTCTGATGCCCTGGTCCCCTCATGGGATGATGTCTGATGCCCTGGTCCCCTCATGGGATGATGTCTGATGCCCTGGTCCCCTCATGGGATGATGTCTGATGCCCTGGTCCCCTCATGGGATGATGTCTGATGCCCTGGTCCCCTCATGGGATGATGTCTGATGCCCTGGTCCCCTCATGGGATGATGTCTGATGCCCTGGTCCCTTCATGGGATGATGTCTGATGCCCTGGTCCCTTCATGGGATGATGTCTGATGCCCTGGTCCCTTCATGGGATGATGTCTGATGCCCTGGTCCCTTCATGGGATGATGTCTGATGCCCTGGTCCCTTCATGGGATGATGTCTGATGCCCTGGTCCCTTCATGGGATGATGTCTGATGCCCTGGTCCCTTCATGGGATGATGTCTGATGCCCTGGTCCCTTCATGGGATGATGTCTGATGCCCTGGTCCCTTCATGGGATGATGTCTGATGCCCTGGTCCCTTCATGGGATGATGTCTGATGCCCTGGTCCCTTCATGGGATGATCTCTGATGCCCTGGTCCCTTCATGGGATGATCTTGCATTCCTCTAATCATAGTGCTGTGATGCACTGGTCCCTTCATGGGATGATGTCTGATGCACTGGTCCCTTCATGGGATGATCTTGCATACCTCTAATCATAGTGCTGTGATGCCCTGGTCCCTTCATGGGATGATCTCTGATGCACTGGTCCCTTCATGGGATGATCTCTGATGCCCTGGTCCCTTCATGAGATGATCTCTTATGCCCTGGTCCCTTCATGGGATGATCGGGATGATCTCTGATGCACTGGTCCCTTCACGGGATGATCTCTGATGCACTGGTCCCTTCACGGGATGATCTCTGATGCACTGGTCCCTTCACGGGATGATCTCTGATGCACTGGTCCCTTCACGGGATGATCTCGGATGCACTGGTCCCTTCACGGGATGATCTCGGATGCACTGGTCCCTTCACGGGATGATCTCGGATGCACTGGTCCCTTCACGGGATGATCTCTGATGCACTGGTCCCTTCATGGGATGATCTTGCATACCTCTAATCATAGTGCTGTGATGCCCTGGTCCCTTCATGGGATGATGTCTGATGCACTGGTCCCTTCATGGGATGATCTTGCATACCTCTAATCGTAGTGCTGTGAATCCCTGGTCCCTTCATGGGATGATCTTTGATGCACTGGTCCCTTCATGGGATGATCTTTGATGCACTGGTCCCTTCATGGGATGAAATTGCATACCTCTAATCATAGTGCTGTGATGCCCTGGTCCCTTCATGGGATGATGTCTGATGCCCTGGTCCCTTCATGGGATGATGTCTGATGCCCTGGTCCCTTCATGGGATGATGTCTGATGCACTGGTCCCTTCACGGGATGATGTCTGATGCACTGGTCCCTTCACGGGATGATGTCTGATGCACTGGTCCCTTCATGGGATGATCTTGCATACCTCTAATCATAGTGTTCTGATGCCCTGGTCCCTTCATGGGATGATCTCTGATGCCCTGGTCCCTTCATGGGATGATCTTGCTTACCTCTAATCATAGTGCTGTGATTATGGTCCCTTCATGGGATGACCTCTGATGCACTGGTCCCTTCATGGGATGATCTCTGCACTGGTCCCCTCATGGGATGATCTTGCATACCTCTAATCATAGTGCTGTGATGCCCTGGTCCCTTCATGGGATGATCTCTGATGCCCTGGTCCCTTCATGGGATGATCTCTGATGCCCTGGTCCCTTCATGGGATGATCTCTGATGCCCTGGTCCCTTCATGGGATGATCTCTGATGCCCTGGTGCCTTCATGGGCTAATCTTGCATACCTCTAATGTAAGTGCTGTGGTGTACTGGTCGATTCATGGGATGATCTCTGCACTGGTCCCTTCATGCACTGGTCCCTTCATGGGATGATCTCTGATGCCCTGGTCCCTTCATGGGATGATCTCTGATGCCCTGGTCCCTTCATGGGATGATCTCTGATGCCCTGGTCCCTTCATGGGATGATCTCTGATGCCCTGGTCCCTTCATGGGATGATCTCTGATGCCCTGGTCCCTTCATGGGATGATCTCTGATGCCCTGGTCCCTTCATGGGATGATCTGGTGCCCTGGTCCCTTCATGGGATGATCTGATGCCCTGGTCCCTTCATGGGATGATCTCTGATGCCCTGGTCCCTTCATGGGATGATCTTGCTTACCTCTAATCATAGTGCTGTGATGCCATGGTCCCTTCATGGGATGATCTCTGATGCAGTGGTCCCTTCATGGGATGATCTTGCTTACCTCTAATCATAGTGCTGTGATGCCCTGGTCCCTTCATGGGATGATCTGATGCCCTGGTCCCTTCATGGGATGATCTGATGCCCTGGTCCCTTCATGGGATGATCTGATGCCCTGGTCCCTTCATGGGATGATCTGATGCCCTGGTCCCTTCATGGGATGATCTGATGCCCTGGTCCCTTCATGGGATGATCTGATGCCCTGGTCCCTTCATGGGATGATCTGATGCCCTGGTCCCTTCATGGGATGATCTGATGCCCTGGTCCCTTCATGGGATGATCTCTGATGCACTGGTCCCTTCATGGGATGATCTCTGATGCACTGGTCCCTTCATGGGATGATCTTGCATACCTCTAATCATAGTGCTGTGATGCCCTGGTCCCTTCATGGGATGATCTGATGCCCTGGTCCCTTCATGGGATGATCTGATGCCCTGGTCCCTTCATGGGATGATCTGATGCCCTGGTCCCTTCATGGGATGATCTGATGCCCTGGATGATCTGATGCCCTGGTCCCTTCATGGGATGATCTGATGCCCTTTTCCCTTCATGGGATGATCTGATGCCCTGGTCCCTTCATGGGATGATCTGATGCCCTGGTCCCTTCATGGGATGATCTGATGCCCTGGTCCCTTCATGGGATGATCTGATGCCCTGGTCCCTTCATGGGATGATCTCTGATGCCCTGGTCCCTACATGGGATGATCTCTGATGCCCTGGTCCCTTCATGGGATGATCTCTGATGCCCTGGTCCCTTCATGGGATGGTCTCTGATGCCCTGGTCCCTTCATGGGATGATCTTGCATACCTCTAATCATAGTGCTGTGATGCCCTGGTCCCTTCATGGGATGATCTTTGATGCCCTGGTCCCTTCACGGGATGATCTCTGATGCCCTGGTCCCTTCACGGGATGATCTCTGATGCCCTGGTCCCTTCACGGGATGATCTCTGATGCCCTGGTCCCTTCACGGGATGATGTCTGATGCCCTGGTCCCTTCACGGGATGATGTCTGATGCCCTGGTCCCTTCATGGGATGATCTTGCATACCTCTAATCATAGTGCTGTGATGCCCTGGTCCCTTCATGGGATGATCTCTGATGCACTGGTCCCTTCATGGGATGATCTCTGATGCACTGGTCCCTTCATGGGATGATGCCTGGTCCCTTCACGGGATGATCTCTGATGCCCTGGTCCCTTCACGGGATGATCTCTGATGCCCTGGTCCCTTCACGGGATGATCTCTGATGCCCTGGTCCCTTCACGGGATGATCTCTGATGCCCTGGTCCCTTCACGGGATGATCTCTGATGCCCTGGTCCCTTCACGGGATGATCTCTGATGCCCTGGTCCCTTCACGGGATGATCTCTGATGCCCTGGTCCCTTCACGGGATGATGTCTGATGCCCTGGTCCCTTCACGGGATGATGTCTGATGCCCTGGTCCCTTCATGGGATGATGTCTGATGCCCTGGTCCCTTCATGGGATGATGTCTGATGCCCTGGTCCCTTCATGGGATGATGTCTGATGCCCTGGTCCCTTCATGGGATGATGTCTGATGCCCTGGTCCCTTCATGGGATGATGTCTGATGCCCTGGTCCCTTCATGGGATGATGTCTGATGCCCTGGTCCCTTCATGGGATGATGTCTGATGCACTGGTCCCTTCATGGGATGATGTCTGATGCACTGGTCCCTTCATGGGATGATGTCTGATGCACTGGTCCCTTCATGGGATGATGTCTGATGCACTGGTCCCTTCATGGGATGATCTCTGATGCACTGGTCCCTTCATGGGATGATCTTGCATACCTCTAATCATAGTGCTGTGATGCCCTGGTCCCTTCATGGGATGATCTTTGATGCCCTGGTCCCTTCATGGGATGATCTTTGCACTGGTCCCTTCATGGGATGATCTCTGATGCACTGGTCCCTTCATGGGATGATCTTGCATACCTGTAAACATAGTGCTGTGATGCCCTGGTCCCTTCATGGGATGATTTCTGATGCACTTGTCCCTAAATGGGATAATTTGGCTTACCTCTAATCATAGTGCTGTGATGCCCTGGTCCCTTCATGGGATGATGTCTGATGCCCTGGTCCCTTCATGGGATGATGTCTGATGCCATGGTCCCTTCATGGGATGATGTCTGATGCACTGGTCCCTTCATGGGATGATCTTGCATACCTCTAATCATAGTGTTCTGATGCCCTGGTCCCTTCATGGGATGATCTCTGATGCCCTGGTCCCTTCATGGGATGATCTTGCATACCTCTAATCATAGTGCTGTGATTATGGTCCCTTCATGGGATGCCCTCTGATGCACTGGTCCCTTCATGGGATGATCTTGCATACCTCTAATGTACGTGCTGTGGTGTACTGGTCCCTTCATGGGATGATCTCTGATGCACTGGTCCCTTCATGGGATGATCTCTGCACTGGTCCCTTCATGGGATGATCTTTGATGCACTGGTCCCTTCATGGGATCTGATGCACTGGTCCCTTCATGGGATGATCTTGCATACCTCTAATCATAGTGCTCTGATGCACTGGTCCCTTCATGGGATGTTCTCTGATGCACTGGTCCCTTCATGGGATGTTCTCTGATGCACTGGTCCCTTCATGGGATGATGTCTGATGCACTGGTCCCTTCATGGGATGATCTTGCATACCTCTAACCATAGTGCTGTGATGCCCTGGTCCCTTCATGGGATGATCTCTGATGCACTGGTCCCTTCATGGGATGATCTTGCATACCTCTAATCATAGTGCTGTGATGCCCTGGTCCCTTCATGGGATGATCTGATGCCCTGGTCCCTTCATGGGATGGTCTCTGATGCCCTGGTCCCTTCATGGGATGGTCTCTGATGCCCTGGTCCCTTCATGGGATGGTCTCTGATGCCCTGGTCCCTTCATGGGATGGTCTGATGCCCTGGTCCCTTCATGGGATGATCTTGCATACCTCTAATCATAGTGCTGTGATGCCCTGGTCCCTTCATGGGATGATCTTTGATGCCCTGGTCCCTTCATGGGATGATCTTTGATGCACTGGTCCCTTCATGGGATGATCTCTGATGCACTGGTCCCTTCATGGGATGATCTCTGATGCACTGGTCCCTTCATGGGATGATCTTGCATACCTGTAATCATAGTGCTGTGATGCCCTGGTCCCTTCATGGGATGATTTCTGATGCACTTGTCCCTAAATGGGATAATTTTGCTTACCTCTAATCATAGTGCTGTGATGCCCTGGTCCCTTCATGGGATGTCTGATGCCCTGGTCCCTTCATGGGATGATGTCTGATGCCCTGGTCCCTTCATGGGATGATGTCTGATGCCCTGGTCCCCTCATGGGATGATGTCTGATGCCCTGGTCCCCTCATGGGATGATGTCTGATGCCCTGGTCCCCTCATGGGATGATGTCTGATGCCCTGGTCCCCTCATGGGATGATGTCTGATGCCCTGGTCCCCTCATGGGATGATGTCTGATGCCCTGGTCCCCTCATGGGATGATGTCTGATGCCCTGGTCCCTTCATGGGATGATGTCTGATGCCCTGGTCCCTTCATGGGATGATCTCTGATGCCCTGGTCCCTTCATGGGATGATCTCTGATGCCCTGGTCCCTTCATGGGATGATCTCTGATGCCCTGGTCCCTTCATGGGATGATCTCTGATGCCCTGGTCCCTTCATGGGATGTTCTCTGATGCACTGGTCCCTTCATGGGATGATGTCTGATGCACTGGTCCCTTCATGGGATGATCTTGCATACCTCTAATCATAGTGCTGTGATGCCCTGGTCCCTTCATGGGATGATCTCTGATGCACTGGTCCCTTCATGGGATGATCTCTGATGCCCTGGTCCCTTCATGAGATGATCTCTTATGCCCTGGTCCCTTCATGGGATGATCGGGATGATCTCTGATGCACTGGTCCCTTCACGGGATGATCTCTGATGCACTGGTCCCTTCACGGGATGATCTCTGATGCACTGGTCCCTTCACGGGATGATCTCTGATGCACTGGTCCCTTCACGGGATGATCTCGGATGCACTGGTCCCTTCACGGGATGATCTCGGATGCACTGGTCCCTTCACGGGATGATCTCGGATGCACTGGTCCCTTCACGGGATGATCTCTGATGCACTGGTCCCTTCATGGGATGATCTCTGATGCACTGGTCCCTTCATGGGATGATCTTGCATACCTCTAATCATAGTGCTGTGATGCCCTGGTCCCTTCATGGGATGATCTCTGATGCACTGGTCCCTTCATGGGATGATCTTGCATACCTCTAATCATAGTGCTGTGATGCCCTGGTCCCTTCATGGGATGATCTCTGATGCATTGGTCCCTTCATGGGATGATCTCTGATGCCCTGGTCCCTTCACGGGATGATCTCTGATGCCCTGGTCCCTTCACGGGATGATCTCTGATGCCCTGGTCCCTTCACGGGATGATCTCTGATGCCCTGGTCCCTTCACGGGATGATGTCTGATGCCCTGGTCCCTTCATGGGATGATGTCTGATGCCCTGGTCCCTTCATGGGATGATGTCTGATGCCCTGGTCCCTTCATGGGATGATCTCTGATGCACTGGTCCCTTCATGGGATGATGTCTGATGCACTGGTCCCTTCATGGGATGATGTCTGCACTGGTCCCTTCATGGGATGATCTCTGATGCCCTGGTCCCTTCATGGGATGATCTTGCATACCTCTAATCATAGTGCTGTGATGCCCTGGTCCCTTCATGGGATGATCTTTGATGCCCTGGTCCCTTCATGGGATGATCTTTGATGCCCTGGTCCCTTCATGGGATGATCTTTGCACTGGTCCCTTCATGGGATGATCTCTGATGCACTGGTCCCTTCATGGGATGATCTTGCATACCTGTAATCATAGTGCTGTGATGCCCTGGTCCCTTCATGGGATGATTTCTGATGCACTTGTCCCTAAATGGGATAATTTTGCTTACCTCTAATCATAGTGCTGTGATGCCCTGGTCCCTTCATGGGTTGATGTCTGATGCCCTGGTCCCTTCATGGGATGTCTGATGCCCTCGTCCCTTCATGGGATGATGTCTGATGCCCTGATCCCTTCATGGGATGATGTCTGATGCACTGGTCCCTTCATGGGATGGTCTTGCATACCTCTAATCATAGTGCTCTGATGCCCTGGTCCCTTCATGGGATGATCTCTGATGCCCTGGTCCCTTCATGTGATGATTTCTGATGCCCTGGT
Organism: Triturus cristatus; assembly: GCF_964204655.1. Lineage (NCBI taxonomy): Eukaryota > Metazoa > Chordata > Amphibia > Caudata > Salamandridae > Triturus > Triturus cristatus. Next base: position 1,008,628,216 of record NC_140592.1, read on the forward strand.
CCCTTCATGGGATGATCTTGCATACCTCTAATGTACGTGCTGTGGTGTACTGGTCCCTTCATGGGATGATCTCTGATGCACTGGTCCCTTCATGGGATGATCTCTGCACTGGTCCCTTAATGGGATGATCTTTGATGCACTGGTCCCTTCATGGGATCTGATGCACTGGTCCCTTCATGGGATGATCTTGCATACCTCTAATCATAGTGCTCTGATGCACTGGTCCCTTCATGGGATGTTCTCTGATGCACTGGTCCCTTCATGGGATGTTCTCTGATGCACTGGTCCCTTCATGGGATGTTCTCTGATGCACTGGTCCCTTCATGGGATGATGTCTGATGCACTGGTCCCTTCATGGGATGATCTTGCATACCTCTAATCATAGTGCTGTGATGCCCTGGTCCCTTCATGGGATGATGTCTGATGCACTGGTCCCTTCATGGGATGATCTTGCATACCTCTAATCATAGTGCTGTGATGCCCTGGTCCCTTCATGGGATGATCTTTGATGCACTGGTCCCTTCATGGGATGATCTTGCATACCTCTAATCATAGTGCTGTGATGCCCTGGTCCCTTCATGGGATGATCTGTGATGCCCTGGTCCCTTCATGGGATGATGTCTGATGCCCTGGTCCCTTCATGGGATGATGTCTGATGCCCTGGTCCCTTCATGGGATGATGTCTGATGCCCTGGTCCCTTCATGGGATGATGTCTGATGCCCTGGTCCCTTCATGGGATGATGTCTGATGCCCTGGTCCCTTCATGGGATGATGTCTGTTTCCCTGGTCCCTTCATGGGATGATGTCTGATGCCCTGGTCCCTTCATGGGATGATGTCTGATATCCTGGTCCCTTCATGGGATGATGTCTGATATCCTGGTCCCTTCATGGGATGATGTCTGATGCACTGGTCCCTTCATGGGATGATGTCTGATGCACTGGTCCCTTCATGGGATGATGTCTGATGCACTGGTCCCTTCATGGGATGATCTTTGATGCACTGGTCCCTTCATGGGATGATCTCTGCACTGGTCCCTTCATGGGATGATGTCTGATGCACTGGTCCCTTCATGGGATGATCTTGCATACCTCTAATCATAGTGCTGTGATGCCATGGTCCCTTCATGGGATGATCTCTGATGCAGTGGTCCCTTCATGGGATGATCTTGCATACCTCTAATCATAGTGCTGTGATGCCCTGGTCCCTTCATGGGATGATCTGATGCCCTGGCCCTTCATGGGATGATCTGATGCCCTGGTCCCTTCATGGGATGATCTGATGCCCTGGTCCCTTCATGGGATGATCTGATGCCCTGGTCCCTTCATGGGATGATCTGATGCCCTGGTCCCTTCATGGGATGATCTGATGCCCTGGTCCCTTCATGGGATGATCTGATGCCCTGGTCCCTTCATGGGATGATCTGATGCCCTGGTCCCTTCATGGGATGATCTCTGATGCCCTGGTCCCTTCATGGGATGATCTCTGATGCCCTGGTCCCTTCATGGGATGATCTCTGATGCCCTGGTCCCTTCATGGGATGATCTCTGATGCCCTGGTCCCTTCATGGGATGATCTCTGATGCACTGGTCCCTTCATGGGATGATCACTGATGCCCTGGTCCCTTCATGGGATGATCTGATGCCCTGGTCCCTTCATGGGATGATCTGATGCCCTGGTCCCTTCATGGGATGATCTGATGCCCTGGTCCCTTCATGGGATGATCTGATGCCCTGGTCCCTTCATGGGATGATCTGATGCCCTGGTCCCTTCATGGGATGATCTGATGCCCTGGTCCCTTCATGGGATGATCTGATGCCCTGGTCCCTTCATGGGATGATCTGATGCCCTGGTCCCTTCATGGGATGATCTGATGCCCTGGTCCCTTCATGGGATGATCTGATGCCCTGGTCCCTTCATGGGATGATCTGATGCCCTGGTCCCTTCATGGGATGATCTGATGCCCTGGTCCCTTCATGGGATGATCTGATGCCCTGGTCCCTTCATGGGATGATCTCTGATGCCCTGGTCCCTTCATGGGATGGTCTCTGATGCCCTGGTCCCTTCATGGGATGATCTTGCATACCTCTAATCATAGTGCTATGATGCCCTGGTCCCTTCATGGGATGATCTTTGATGCCCTGGTCCCTTCATGGGATGATCTTTGATGCCCTGGTCCCTTCATGGGATGATCTTTGATGCCCTGGGCCCTTCATGGGATGATCTCTGATGCACTGGTCCCTTCATGGGATGATCTCTGATGCACTGGTCCCTTCATGGGATGATCTTGCATACCTGTAATCATAGTGCTGTGATTATGGTCCCTTCATGGGATGATCTCTGATGCACTGGTCCCTTCATGGGATGATCTCTGATGCACTGGTCCCTTCATGGGATGATCTCTGATGCACTGGTCCCTTCATGGGATGATCTCTGATGCACTGGTCCCTTCATGGGATGATCTCTGATGCACTGGTCCCTTCATGGGATGATCTCTGATGCACTGGTCCCTTCATGGGATGATCTCTGATGCACTGGTCCCTTCATGGGATGATCTCTGATGCACTGGTCCCTTCATGGGATGATCTCTGATGCACTGGTCCCTTCATGGGATGATCTCTGATGCACTGGTCCCTTCATGGGATGATCTCTGATGCACTGGTCCCTTCATGGGATGATCTCTTATTCACTGGTCCCTTCATGGGATGATCTTGCATACATCTAATCATAGTGCTCTGATGCCCTGGTCCCTTCATGGGATGATCTCTGATGCACTGGTCCCTTCATGGGATGATCTTGCATACCTCTAATCATAGTGCTGTGATGCACTGGTCCCTTCACGGGATGATCTCTGATGCACTGGTCCCTTCACGGGATGATCTCTGATGCACTGGTCCCTTCACGGGATGATCTCTGATGCACTGGTCCCTTCACGGGATGATCTCTGATGCACTGGTCCCTTCACGGGATGATCTCTGATGCACTGGTCCCTTCACGGGATGATCTGATGCACTGGTCCCTTCACGGGATGATCTGATGCACTGGTCCCTTCACGGGATGATCTCTGATGCACTGGTCCCTTCACGGGATGATCTCTGATGCACTGGTCCCTTCACGGGATGATCTCTGATGCACTGGTCCCTTCACGGGATGATCTTTGATGCACTGGTCCCTTCATGGGATGATCTCTGATGCACTGGTCCCTTCATGGGATGATCTTGCATACCTCTAATCATAGTGCTGTGATGCCCTGGTCCCTTCATGGGATGATGTCTGATGCACTGGTCCCTTCATGGGATGATGTCTGATGCACTGGTCCCTTCATGGGATGATGTCTGATGCACTGGTCCCCTCATGGGCTGATCTTGCATACCTCTAATCATAGTGCTGTGATGCCCTGGTCCCTTCATGGGATGATCTTTGATGCACTGGTCCCTTCATGGGATGATCTTTGATGCACTGGTCCCTTCATGGGATGATCTCTGCACTGGTCCCTTCATGGGAGGATCTCTGATGCACTGGTCCCTTCATGGGAGTATCTTGCATACCTCTAATCATAGTGCTGTGATACCCTGGTCCCTTCATGGGATGATGTCTGATGCCCTCGTCCCTTCATGGGATGATGTCTGATGCCCTGGTCCCATCATGGGATGATGTCTGATGCCCTGGTCCCATCATGGGATGATGTCTGATGCCCTGGTCCCATCATGGGATGATGTCTGATGCACTGGTCCCTTCATGGGATGATGTCTGATGCCCTGGTCCCTTCATGGGATGATCTCTGATGCACTGGTCCCTTCTTGGGATGATCTCTGATGCACTGGTCCCTTCATGGGATGATCTTGCATACTTCAATCACAGTGCTGTGATGCCCTGGTCCCTTCATGGGAGGATCTCTGATGCACTGGTCCCTTCATGGGAGGATCTCTGATGCACTGGTCCCTTCATGGGAGGATCTCTGATGCACTGGTCCCTTCATGGGCTGATCGCTGATGCCCTGGTCCCTTCATGGGCTGATCTTGCATACCTCTAATGTAAGTGCTGTGGTGTACTGGTCCCTTCATGGGATGATCTCTTATGCACTGGTCCCTTCATGGGAGTATCTTGCATACCTCTAATCATAGTGCTGTGATGCCCTGGTCCCTTCATGGGATGATCTCTGATGCCCTGGTCCCTTCATGGGATGATCTCTGATGCCCTGGTCCCTTCATGGGATGATGTCTGATGCCCTGGTCCCTTCATGGGATTATGTCTGATGCACTGGTCCCTTCATGGGATGATCTTGCATACCTCTAATCACAGTGCTGTGATGCCCTGGTCCCTTCATGGGAGGATCTCTGATGCACTGGTCCCTTCATGGGAGGATCTCTGATGCACTGGTCCCTTCATGGGAGGATCTCTGATGCACTGGTCCCTTCATGGGAGGATCTCTGATGCACTGGTCCCTTCATGGGAGGATCTCTGATGCACTGGTCCCTTCATGGGAGGATCTCTGATGCCCTGGTCCCTTCATGGGATGATCTCTGATGCCCTGGTCCCTTCATGGGATGATCTCTGATGCCCTGGTCCCTTCATGGGATGATCTCTGATGCCCTGGTCCCTTCATGGGATGATCTCTGATGCCCTGGTCCCTTCATGGGATGATCTCTGATGCCCTGGTCCCTTCATGGGATGATCTCTGATGCACTGGTCCCTTCATGGGATGATCTCTGATGCACTGGTCCCTTCATGGGATGATGTCTGATGCACTGGTCCCTTCATGGGATGCTCTTGCAAACCTCTAATCACAGTGCGGTGATGCCCTGGTCCCTTCATGGGATGATCTTGCATACCTCTAATCATAGTGCTGTGATGCCCTGGTCCCTTCATGGGATGATCTCTGATGCACTGGTCCCTTCATGGGATGATCTTGCATACCTCTAATCATAGTGCTGTGATGCACTGGTCCCTTCATGGGATGATCTCTGATGCACTGGTCCCTTCATGGGATGATGTCTGATGCACTGGTCCCTTCATGGGATGATCTTGCATACCTCTAATCATAGTGCTGTGATGCCCTGGTCCCTTCATGGGATGTTCTCTGATGCACTGGTCCCTTCATGGGATGATCTTGCATACCTCTAATCATAGTGCTGTGATGCCCTGGTCCCTTCATGGGATGATCTCTGATGCACTGGTCCCTTCATGGGATGATCTTGCATACCTCTAATCATAGTGCTGTGATGTCCTGGTCCCTTCATGGGATGATCTGATGCCCTGGTCCCTTCATGGGATGGTCTCTGATGCCCTGGTCCCTTCATGGGATGGTCTCTGATGCCCTGGTCCCTTCATGGGATGGTCTCTGATGCCCTGGTCCCTTCATGGGATGGTCTCTGATGCCCTGGTCCCTTCATGGGATGATCTTGCATACCTCTAATCATAGTGCTGTGATGCCCTGGTCCCTTCATGGGATGATCTTTGATGCCCTGGTCCCTTCATGGGATGATCTTTGATGCACTGGTCCCTTCATGGGATGATCTCTGATGCACTGGTCCCTTCATGGGATGATCTCTGATGCACTGGTCCCTTCATGGGATGATCTTGCATACCTGTAATCATAGTGCTGTGATGCCCTGGTCCCTTCATGGGATGATTTCTGATGCACTTGTCCCTAAATGGGATAATTTTGCTTACCTCTAATCATAGTGCTGTGATGCCCTGGTCCCTTCATGGGTTGATGTCTGATGCCCTGGTCCCTTCATGGGTTGATGTCTGATGCCCTGGTACCTTCATGGGATGATGTCTTATGCCCTGGTCCCTTCATGGGATGATGTCTTATGCCCTGGTCCCTTCATGGGATGATGTCTGATGCCCTGGTCCCCTCATGGGATGATGTCTGATGCCCTGGTCCCTTCATGGGATGATGTCTGATGCCCTGGTCCCTTCATGGGATGGTCTCTGATGCCCTGGTCCCTTCATGGGATGATGTCTTATACCCTGGTCCCTTCATGGGATGGTCTCTGATGCCCTGGTCCCTTCATGGGATGATCTTGCATTCCTCTAATCATAGTGCTGTGATGCACTGGTCCCTTCATGGGATGATCTCTGATGCACTGGTCCCTTCATGGGATGATGTCTGATGCCCTCGTCCCTTCATGGGATGATGTCTGATGCCCTGGTCCCTTCATGGGATGATGTCTGATGCCCTGGTCCCTTCATGGGATGATGTCTGATGCCCTGGTCCCTTCATGGGATGTTCTCTGATGCCCTGGTCCCTTCATGGGATGTTCTCTGATGCCCTGGTCCCTTCACGGGATGATCTCTGATGCCCTGGTCCCTTCACGGGATGATCTCTGATGCCCTGGTCCCTTCACGGGATGATCTCTGATGCCCTGGTCCCTTCACGGGATGATCTCTGATGCCCTGGTCCCTTCACGGGATGATCTCTGATGCCCTGGTCCCTTCACGGGATGATCTCTGATGCCCTGGTCCCTTCACGGGATGATCTCTGATGCCCTGGTCCCTTCACGGGATGATCTCTGATGCCCTGGTCCCTTCACGGGATGATCTCTGATGCCCTGGTCCCTTCACGGGATGATCTCTGATGCCCTGGTCCCTTCACGGGATGATCTCTGATGCCCTGGTCCCTTCACGGGATGATCTCTGATGCACTGCTCCCTTCATGGGATGATCTTGCATACCTCTAATCATAGTGCTCTGATGCACTGGTCCCTTCATTGGAGGATCTCTGATGCACTGGTCCCTTCATTGGAGGATCTCTGATGCACTGGTCCCTTCATGGGATTATCTTGCATACCTCTAATCATAGTGCTGTGATGCACTGGTCCCTTCACGGGATGATCTCTGATGCACTGGTCCCTTCACGGGATGATCTCTGATGCACTGGTCCCTTCACGGGATGATCTCTGATGCACTGGTCCCTTCACGGGATGATCTCTGATGCACTGGTCCCTTCACGGGATGATCTCTGATGCACTGGTCCCTTCACGGGATGATCTCTGATGCACTGGTCCCTTCACGGGATGATCTCTGATGCACTGGTCCCTTCACGGGATGATCTCTGATGCACTGGTCCCTTCACGGGATGATCTCTGATGCCCTGGTCCCTTCATGGGATGATCTCTGATGCCCTGGTCCCTTCATGGGATGATCTCTGATGCCCTGGTCCCTTCATGGGATGATCTCTGATGCCCTGGTCCCTTCATGGGATGATCTCTGATGCCCTGGTCCCTTCATGGGATGATCTCTGATGCCCTGGTCCCTTCATGGGATGATCTCTGATGCCCTGGTCCCTTCATGGGATGATGTCTGATGCACTGGTCCCTTCATGGGATGATGTCTGATGCACTGGTCCCTTCATGGGATGATCTTTGATGCACTGGTCCCTTCATGGGATGATCTTTGATGCACTGGTCCCTTCATGGGATGATCTCTGCACTGGTCCCTTCATGGGAGGATCTCTGATGCACTGGTCCCTTCATGGGAGGATCTCTGATGCACTGGTCCCTTCATGGGAGTATCTTGCATACCTCTAATCATAGTGCTGTGATGCCCTGGTCCCTTCATGGGATGATCTTTGATGCACTGGTCCCTTCATGGGATGATCTTTGATGCACTGGTCCCTTCATGGGATGATCTCTGCACTGGTCCCTTCATGGGAGGATCTCTGATGCACTGGTCCCTTCATGGGAGGATCTCTGATGCACTGGTCCCTTCATGGGAGTATCTTGCATACCTCTAATCATAGTGCTGTGATGCCCTGGTCCCTTCATGGGATGATCTTTGATGCACTGGTCCCTTCATGGGATGATCTTTGATGCACTGGTCCCTTCATGGGATGATCTCTGCACTGGTCCCTTCATGGGATGATCTCTGCACTGGTCCCTTCATGGGATGATGTCTGATGCCCTGGTCCCATCATGGGATGTTCTCTGATGCACTGGTCCCTTCATGGGATGATGTCTGATGCACTGGTCCCTTCATGGGATGATCTCTGATGCACTGGTCCCTTCTTGGGATGATCTCTGATGCACTGGTCCCTTCATGGGATGATCTTGCATACCTCTAATCACAGTGCTGTGATGCCCTGGTCCCTTCATGGGAGGATCTCTGATGCACTGGTCCCTTCATGGGAGGATCTCTGATGCACTGGTCCCTTCATGGGAGGATCTCTGATGCACTGGTCCCTTCATGGGCTGATCTCTGATGCCCTGGTCCCTTCATGGGCTGATCTTGCATACCTCTAATGTAAGTGCTGTGGTGTACTGGTCCCTTCATGGGATGATCTCTTATGCACTGGTCCCTTCATGGGAGTATCTTGCATACCTCTAATCATAGTGCTGTGATGCCCTGGTCCCTTCATGGGATGATCTCTGATGCCCTGGTCCCTTCATGGGATGATCTCTGATGCCCTGGTCCCTTCATGGGATGATGTCTGATGCCCTGGTCCCTTCATGGGATGATGTCTGATGCACTCGTCCCTTCATGGGATGATCTTGCATACCTCTAATCACAGTGCTGTGATGCCCTGGTCCCTTCATGGGAGGATCTCTGATGCACTGGTCCCTTCATGGGAGGATCTCGGATGCACTGGTCCCTTCATGGGAGGATCTCTGATGCACTGGTCCCTTCATGGGAGGATCTCGGATGCCCTGGTCCCTTCATGGGATGATCTGATGCCCTGGTCCCTTCATGGGATGATCTGATGCCCTGGTCCCTTCATGGGATGATCTCTGATGCCCTGGTCCCTTCATGGGATGATCTCTGATGCCCTGGTCCCTTCATGGGATGATCTCTGATGCCCTGGTCCCTTCATGGGATGATCTCTGATGCCCTGGTCCCTTCATGGGATGATCTCTGATGCCCTGGTCCCTTCATGGGATGATCTCTGATGCCCTGGTCCCTTCATGGGATGATCTCTGATGCCCTGGTCCCTTCATGGGATGATCTCTGATGCCCTGGTCCCTTCATGGGATGATGTCTGATGCACTGGTCCCTTCATGGGATGCTCTTGCAAACCTCTAATCAGTGCGGTGATGCCCTGGTCCCTTCATGGGATGATCTCTGATGCACTGGTCCCTTCATGGGATGATCTTGCATACCTCTAATCATAGTGCTGTGATGCCCTGGTCCCTTCATGGGATGATCTCTGATGCACTGGTCCCTTCATGGGATGATCTCTGATGCACTGGTCCCTTCATGGGATGATGTCTGATGCACTGGTCCCTTCATGGGATGATCTTGCATACCTCTAATCATAGTGCTGTGATGCCCTGGTCCCTTCATGGGATGTTCTCTGATGCACTGGTCGCTTCATGGGATGATCTTGCATACCTCTAATCATAGTGCTGTGATGCCCTGGTCCCTTCATCGGATGATCTCTGATGCACTGGTCCCTTCATGGGATGATCTTGCATACCTCTAATCATAGTGCTGTGATGCCCTGGTCCCTTCATGGGATGATCTGATGCCCTGGTCCCTTCATGGGATGGTCTCTGATGCCCTGGTCCCTTCATGGGATGGTCTCTGATGCCCTGGTCCCTTCATGGGATGGTCTCTGATGCCCTGGTCCCTTCATGGGATGGTCTCTGATGCCCTGGTCCCTTCATGGGATGGTCTGATGCCCTGGTCCCTTCATGGGATGATCTTGCATACCTCTAATCATAGTGCTGTGATGCCCTGGTCCCTTCATGGGATGATCTTTGATGCCCTGGTCCCTTCATGGGATGATCTTTGATGCACTGGTCCCTTCATGGGATGATCTTTGATGCACTGGTCCCTTCATGGGATGATCTCTGATGCACTGGTCCCTTCATGGGATGATCTCTGATGCACTGGTCCCTTCATGGGATGATCTTGCATACCTGTAATCATAGTGCTGTGATGCCCTGGTCCCTTCATGGGATGATTTCTGATGCACTTGTCCCTAAATGGGATAATTTTGCTTACCTCTAATCATAGTGCTGTGATGCCCTGGTCCCTTCATGGGATGTCTGATGCCCTGGTCCCTTCATGGGATGATGTCTGATGCCCTGGTCCCTTCATGGGATGATGTCTGATGCCCTGGTCCCCTCATGGGATGATGTCTGATGCCCTGGTCCCCTCATGGGATGATGTCTGATGCCCTGGTCCCCTCATGGGATGATGTCTGATGCCCTGGTCCCCTCATGGGATGATGTCTGATGCCCTGGTCCCCTCATGGGATGATGTCTGATGCCCTGGTCCCCTCATGGGATGATGTCTGATGCCCTGGTCCCTTCATGGGATGTCTGATGCCCTGGTCCCTTCATGGGATGTCTGATGCCCTGGTCCCTTCATGGGATGATCTCTGATGCCCTGGTCCCTTCATGGGATGATCTCTGATGCCCTGGTCCCTTCATGGGATGATCTTGCATTCCTCTAATCATAGTGCTGTGATGCACTGGTCCCTTCATGGGATGATGTCTGATGCCCTGGTCCCTTCATGGGATGATGTCTGATGCCCTGGTCCCTTCATGGGATGATGTCTGATGCACTGGTCCCTTCATGGGATGTTCTCTGATGCACTGGTCCCTTCATGGGATGATGTCTGATGCACTGGTCCCTTCATGGGATGATCTTGCATACCTCTAATCATAGTGCTGTGATGCCCTGGTCCCTTCATGGGATGATCTCTGATGCACTGGTCCCTTCATGGGATGATCTCTGATGCCCTGGTCCCTTCATGAGATGATCTCTTATGCCCTGGTCCCTTCATGGGATGATCGGGATGATCTCGGATGCACTGGTCCCTTCACGGGATGATCTCGGATGCACTGGTCCCTTCACGGGATGATCTCGGATGCACTGGTCCCTTCACGGGATGATCTCGGATGCACTGGTCCCTTCACGGGATGATCTCGGATGCACTGGTCCCTTCACGGGATGATCTCGGATGCACTGGTCCCTTCACGGGATGATCTCTGATGCACTGGTCCCTTCACGGGATGATCTCTGATGCACTGGTCCCTTCACGGGATGATCTCTGATGCACTGGTCCCTTCATGGGATGATCTCTGATGCACTGGTCCCTTCATGGGATGATCTTGCATACCTCTAATCATAGTGCTGTGATGCCCTGGTCCCTTCATGGGATGATCTCTGATGCACTGGTCCCTTCATGGGATGATCTCTGATGCACTGGTCCCTTCATGGGATGATCTCTGATGCACTGGTCCCTTCATGGGATGATCTCTGATGCACTGGTCCCTTCACGGGATGATCTCTGATGCCCTGGTCCCTTCACGGGATGATCTCTGATGCCCTGGTCCCTTCACGGGATGATCTCTGATGCCCTGGTCCCTTCACGGGATGATCTCTGATGCCCTGGTCCCTTCACGGGATGATCTCTGATGCCCTGGTCCCTTCACGGGATGATGTCTGATGCCCTGGTCCCTTCATGGGATGATCTTGCATACCTCTAATCATAGTGCTGTGATGCATTGGTCCCTTCATGGGATGATCTCTGATGCATTGGTCCCTTCATGGGATGATCTCTGATGCCCTGGTCCCTTCACGGGATGATCTCTGATGCCCTGGTCCCTTCACGGGATGATCTCTGATGCCCTGGTCCCTTCACGGGATGATCTCTGATGCCCTGGTCCCTTCATGGGATGATGTCTGATGCCCTGGTCCCTTCATGGGATGATGTCTGATGCCCTGGTCCCTTCATGGGATGATGTCTGATGCCCTGGTCCCTTCATGGGATGATGTCTGATGCACTGGTCCCTTCATGGGATGATGTCTGATGCACTGGTCCCTTCATGGGATGATGTCTGCACTGGTCCCTTCATGGGATGATGTCTGCACTGGTCCCTTCATGGGATGATCTCTGATGCCCTGGTCCCTTCATGGGATGATCTTTGATGCCCTGGTCCCTTCATGGGATGATCTTTGATGCCCTGGTCCCTTCATGGGATGATCTTTGATGCCCTGGTCCCTTCATGGGATGATCTCTGATGCACTGGTCCCTTCATGGGATGATCTTGCATACCTGTAATCATAGTGCTGTGATGCCCCGGTCCCTTCATGGGATGATTTCTGATGCACTTGTCCCTAAATGGGATAATTTTGCTTACCTCTAATCATAGTGCTGTGATGCCCTGGTCCCTTCATGGGTTGATGTCTGATGCCCTGGTCCCTTCATGGGATGTCTGATGCCCTCGTCCCTTCATGGGATGATGTCTGATGCCCTGGTCCCTTCATGGGATGATGTCTGATGCACTGGTCCCTTCATGGGATGATCTTGCATACCTCTAATCATAGTGCTCTGATGCCCTGGTCCCTTCATGGGATGATCTCTGATGCCCTGGTCCCTTCATGTGATGATTTCTGATGCCCTGGTCCCTTCATGGGATGATCTTGCATACCTCTAATCATAGTGCTGTGATTATGGTCCCTTCATGGGATGACCTCTGATGCACTGGTCCCTTCATGGGATGATCTTGCATACCTCTAATGTACGTGCTGTGGTGTACTGGTCCCTTCATGGGATGATCTCTGATGCACTGGTCCCTTCATGGGATGATCTCTGCACTGGTCCCTTAATGGGATGATCTTTGATGCACTGGTCCCTTCATGGGATCTGATGCACTGGTCCCTTCATGGGATGTTCTCTGATGCACTGGTCCCTTCATGGGATGTTCTCTGATGCACTGGTCCCTTCATGGGATGTTCTCTGATGCACTGGTCCCTTCATGGGATGTTCTCTGATGCACTGGTCCCTTCATGGGATGATGTCTGATGCACTGGTCCCTTCATGGGATGATCTTGCATACCTCTAATCATAGTGCTGTGATGCCCTGGTCCCTTCATGGGATGATCTCTGATGCACTGGTCCCTTCATGGGATGATGTCTGATGCACTGGTCCCTTCATGGGATGATCTTGCATACCTCTAATCATAGTGCTGTGATGCCCTGGTCCCTTCATGGGATGATATTTGATGCACTGGTCCGTTCATGGGATGATCTTGCATACCTCTAATCATAGTGCTGTGATGCCCTGGTCCCTTCATGGGATGATCTCTGATGCCCTGGTCCCTTCATGGGATGATCTCTGATGCCCTGGTCCCTTCATGGGATGATGTCTGATGCCCTGGTCCCTTCATGGGATGATGTCTGATGCCCTGGTCCCTTCATGGGATGATGTCTGATGCCCTGGTCCCTTCATGGGATGATGTCTGATGCCCTGGTCCCTTCATGGGATGATGTCTGATATCCTGGTCCCTTCATGGGATGATGTCTGATTCACTGGTCCCTTCATGGGATGATGTCTGATGCACTGGTCCCTTCATGGGATGATCTTTGATGCACTGGTCCCTTCATGGGATGATCTCTGCACTGGTCCCTTCATGGGATGATGTCTGATGCACTGGTCCCTTCATGGGATGATCTTGCATACCTCTAATCATAGTGCTGTGATGCCATGGTCCCTTCATGGGATGATCTCTGATGCAGTGGTCCCTTCATGGGATGATCTTGCATACCTCTAATCATAGTGCTGTGATGCCCTGGTCCCTTCATGGGATGATCTGATGCCCTGGTCCCTTCATGGGATGATCTGATGCCCTGGTCCCTTCATGGGATGATCTGATGCCCTGGTCCCTTCATGGGATGATCTGATGCCCTGGTCCCTTCATGGGATGATCTGATGCCCTGGTCCCTTCATGGGATGATCTGATGCCCTGGTCCCTTCATGGGATGATCTGATGCCCTGGTCCCTTCATGGGATGATCTGATGCCCTGGTCCCTTCATGGGATGATCTGATGCCCTGGTCCCTTCATGGGATGATCTGATGCCCTGGTCCCTTCATGGGATGATCTGATGCCCTGGTCCCTTCATGGGATGATCTGATGCCCTGGTCCCTTCATGGGATGATCTGATGCCCTGGTCCCTTCATGGGATGATCTGATGCCCTGGTCCCTTCATGGGATGATCTGATGCCCTGGTCCCTTCATGGGATGATCTGATGCCCTGGTCCCTTCATGGGATGATCTGATGCCCTGGTCCCTTCATGGGATGATCTGATGCCCTGGTCCCTTCATGGGATGATCTGATGCCCTGGTCCCTTCATGGGATGATCTCTGATGCACTGGTCCCTTCATGGGATGATCTCTGATGCACTGGTCCCTTCATGGGATGATCTTGCATACCTCTAATCATAGTGCTGTGATGCCCTGGTCCCTTCATGGGATGATCTGATGCCCTGGTCCCTTCATGGGATGATCTGATGCCCTGGATGATCTGATGCCCTGGTCCCTTCATGGGATGATCTGATGCCCTGGTCCCTTCATGGGATGATCTGATGCACTGGTCCCTTCATGGGATGATCTGATGCACTGGTCCCTTCACGGGATGATCTCTGATGCACTGGTCCCTTCACGGGATGATCTCTGATGCACTGGTCCCTTCACGGGATGATCTCTGATGCACTGGTCCCTTCACGGGATGATCTCTGATGCCCTGGTCCCTTCACGGGATGATCTCTGATGCCCTGGTCCCTTCACGGGATGATCTCTGATGCCCTGGTCCCTTCACGGGATGATCTCTGATGCCCTGGTCCCTTCACGGGATGATCTCTGATGCCCTGGTCCCTTCACGGGATGATCTCTGATGCCCTGGTCCCTTCACGGGATGATCTCTGATGCCCTGGTCCCTTCACGGGATGATCTCTGATGCCCTGGTCCCTTCACGGGATGATCTCTGATGCCCTGGTCCCTTCACGGGATGATCTCTGATGCCCTGGTCCCTTCACGGGATGATCTCTGATGCCCTGGTCCCTTCACGGGATGATCTCTGATGCCCTGGTCCCTTCACGGGATGATCTCTGATGCCCTCGTCCCTTCACGGGATGATCTCTGATGCCCTCGTCCCTTCACGGGATGATCTCTGATGCCCTCGTCCCTTCATGGGATGATCTCTGATGCCCTGGTCCCTTCATGGGATGATCTTGGTGCACTGCTCCCTTCATGGGATGATCTTGCATACCTCTAATCATAGTGCTCTGATGCACTGGTCCCTTCATGGGATGATCTTGGTGCACTGCTCCCTTCATGGGATGATCTTGCATACCTCTAATCATAGTGCTCTGATGCACTGGTCCCTTCATTGGAGGATCTCTGATGCACTGGTCCCTTCATGGGATGATCTCTGATGCCCTGGTCCCTTCATGGGATGGTCTCTGATGCCCTGGTCCCTTCATGGGATGATCTTGCATACCTCTAATCATAGTGCTGTGATGCCCTGGTCCCTTCATGGGATGATCTTTGATGCCCTGGTCCCTTCATGGGATGATCTTTGATGCCCTGGGCCCTTCATGGGATGATCTCTGATGCACTGGTCCCTTCATGGGATGATCTCTGATGCACTGGTCCCTTCATGGGATGATCTCTGATGCACTGGTCCCTTCATGGGATGATCTCTGATGCACTGGTCCCTTCATGGGATGATCTTGCATACCTGTAATCAGTGCTGTGATTATGGTCCCTTCATGGGATGATCTCTGATGCACTGGTCCCTTCATGGGATGATCTCTGATGCACTGGTCCCTTCATGGGATGATCTCTGATGCACTGGTCCCTTCATGGGATGATCTCTGATGCACTGGTCCCTTCATGGGATGATCTCTGATGCACTGGTCCCTTCATGGGATGATCTCTGATGCACTGGTCCCTTCATGGGATGATCTCTGATGCACTGGTCCCTTCATGGGATGATCTCTGATGCACTGGTCCCTTCATGGGATGATCTCTGATTCACTGGTCCCTTCATGGGATGATCTTGCATACATCTAATCATAGTGCTCTGATGCCCTGGTCCCTTCATGGGATGATCTCTGATGCACTGGTCCCTTCATGGGATGATCTCTAAAGCACTGGTCCCTTCATGGGATGATCTTGCATACC
This sequence comes from Triturus cristatus, assembly GCF_964204655.1. Classification (NCBI taxonomy): domain Eukaryota; kingdom Metazoa; phylum Chordata; class Amphibia; order Caudata; family Salamandridae; genus Triturus; species Triturus cristatus. The sequence goes on from NC_140592.1 coordinate 1,008,644,137, forward strand.
TCTAATCATAGTGCTTTGATGCCCTGGTCCCTTCACGGGATGATCTCTGATGCCCTGGTCCCTTCACGGGATGATCTCTGATGCCCTGGTCCCTTCACGGGATGATCTCTGATGCCCTGGTCCCTTCACGGGATGATCTCTGATGCCCTGGTCCCTTCACGGGATGATCTCTGATGCCCTGGTCCCTTCACGGGATGATCTCTGATGCCCTGGTCCCTTCACGGGATGATCTCTGATGCCCTGGTCCCTTCACGGGATGATCTCTGATGCCCTGGTCCCTTCACGGGATGATCTCTGATGCCCTGGTCCCTTCACGGGATGATCTCTGATGCCCTGGTCCCTTCACGGGATGATCTCTGATGCCCTGGTCCCTTCACGGGATGATCTCTGATGCCCTGGTCCCTTCACGGGATGATCTCTGATGCCCTGGTCCCTTCACGGGATGATCTCTGATGCCCTGGTCCCTTCACGGGATGATCTCTGATGCCCTGGTCCCTTCACGGGATGATCTCTGATGCCCTGGTCCCTTCACGGGATGATCTCTGATGCCCTGGTCCCTTCACGGGATGATCTCTGATGCCCTGGTCCCTTCACGGGATGATCTCTGATGCCCTGGTCCCTTCACGGGATGATCTCTGATGCCCTGGTCCCTTCACGGGATGATCTCTGATGCCCTCGTCCCTTCACGGGATGATCTCTGATGCCCTCGTCCCTTCATGGGATGATCTCTGATGCCCTGGTCCCTTCATGGGATGATCTTGGTGCACTGCTCCCTTCATGGGATGATCTTGCATACCTCTAATCATAGTGCTCTGATGCACTGGTCCCTTCATTGGAGGATCTCTGATGCACTGGTCCCTTCATGGGATGATCTCTGATGCACTGGTCCCTTCATGGGATTATCTTGCATACCTCTAATCATAGTGCTGTGATGCACTGGTCCCTTCACGGGATGATCTCTGCACTGGTCCCTTCACGGGATGATCTCTGATGCACTGGTCCCTTCACGGGATGATCTCTGATGCACTGGTCCCTTCACGGGATGATCTCTGATGCACTGGTCCCTTCACGGGATGATCTCTGATGCACTGGTCCCTTCACGGGATGATCTCTGATGCACTGGTCCCTTCACGGGATGATCTCTGATGCACTGGTCCCTTCACGGGATGATCTCTGATGCACTGGTCCCTTCACGGGATGATCTCTGATGCACTGGTCCCTTCACGGGATGATCTCTGATGCACTGGTCCCTTCACGGGATGATCTCTGATGCACTGGTCCCTTCACGGGATGATCTCTGATGCACTGGTCCCTTCACGGGATGATCTCTGATGCACTGGTCCCTTCACGGGATGATCTCTGATGCACTGGTCCCTTCACGGGATGATCTCTGATGCACTGGTCCCTTCACGGGATGATCTCTGATGCACTGGTCCCTTCACGGGATGATCTCTGATGCACTGGTCCCTTCACGGGATGATCCCTGATGCACTGGTCCCTTCATGGGATGATCTCTGATGCCCTGGTCCCTTCACGGGATGATCTCTGATGCCCTGGTCCCTTCACGGGATGATGTCTGATGCCCTGGTCCCTTCATGGGATGATCTTGCATACCTCTAATCATAGTGCTGTGATGCCCTGGTCCCTTCATGGGATGATGTCTGATGCACTGGTCCCTTCATGGGATGTCTGATGCACTGGTCCCTTCATGGGATGTCTGATGCACTGGTCCCTTCATGGGATGATCTCTGCACTGGTCCCCTCATGGGCTGATATTGCATACCTCTAATCATAGTGCTGTGATGCCCTGGTCCCTTCATGGGATGATCTTTGATGCACTGGTCCCTTCATGGGATGATCTTTGATGCACTGGTCCCTTCATGGGATGATCTCTGCACTGGTCCCTTCATGGGAGTATCTTACATACCTCTAATCATAGTGCTGTGATGCCCTGGTCCCTTCATGGGATGATGTCTGATGCCCTGGTCCCATCATGGGATGATGTCTGATGCCCTGGTCCCATCATGGGATGATGTCTGATGCCCTGGTCCCTTCATGGGATGATGTCTGATGCCCTGGTCCCTTCATGGGATGATCTGATGCACTGGTCCCTTCTTGGGATGATCTCTGATGCACTGGTCCCTTCATGGGATGATCTTGCATACTTCAATCACAGTGCTGTGATGCCCTGGTCCCTTCATGGGAGGATCTCTGATGCACTGGTCCCTTCATGGGAGGATCTCTGATGCACTGGTCCCTTCATGGGAGGATCTCTGATGCACTGGTCCCTTCATGGGCTGATCTCTGATGCCCTGGTCCCTTCATGGGCTGATCTTGCATACCTCTAATGTAAGTGCTGTGGTGTACTGGTCCCTTCATGGGATGATCTCTTATGCACTGGTCCCTTCATGGGAGTATCTTGCATACCTCTAATCATAGTGCTGTGATGCCCTGGTCCCTTCATGGGATGATCTCTGATGCCCTGGTCCCTTCATGGGATGATGTCTGATGCCCTGGTCCCTTCATGGGATGATGTCTGATGCCCTGGTCCCTTCATGGGATGATGTCTGATGCACTGGTCCCTTCATGGGATGATCTTGCATACCTCTAATCACAGTGCTGTGATGCCCTGGTCCCTTCATGGGAGGATCTCTGATGCACTGGTCCCTTCATGGGAGGATCTCTGATGCACTGGTCCCTTCATGGGAGGATCTCTGATGCACTGGTCCCTTCATGAGCTGATCGCTGATGCCCTGGTCCCTTCATGGGATGATCTCTGATGCCCTGGTCCCTTCATGGGATGATCTCTGATGCCCTGGTCCCTTCATGGGATGATCTCTGATGCCCTGGTCCCTTCATGGGATGATCTCTGATGCCCTGGTCCCTTCATGGGATGATCTCTGATGCACTGGTCCCTTCATGGGATGATGTCTGATGCACTGGTCCCTTCATGGGATGCTCTTGCAAACCTCTAATCACAGTGCGGTGATGCCCTGGTCCCTTCATGGGATGATCTTGCATACCTCTAATCATAGTGCTGTGATGCCCTGGTCCCTTCATGGGATGATCTCTGATGCACTGGTCCCTTCATGGGATGATCTTGCATACCTCTAATCATAGTGCTGTGATGCACTGGTCCCTTCATGGGATGATCTCTGATGCACTGGTCCCTTCATGGGATGATGTCTGATGCACTGGTCCCTTCATGGGATGATCTTGCATAACTCTAATCATAGTGCTGTGATGCCATGGTCCCTTCATGGGATGATCTCTGATGCACTGGTCCCTTCATGGGATGATCTTGCATACCTCTAATCATAGTGCTGTGATGTCCTGGTCCCTTCATGGGATGATCTGATGCCCTGGTCCCTTCATGGGATGATCTGATGCCCTGGTCCCTTCATGGGATGATCTGATGCCCTGGTCCCTTCATGGGATGGTCTCTGATGCCCTGGTCCCTTCATGGGATGGTCTCTGATGCCCTGGTCCCTTCATGGGATGATCTCTGATGCACTGGTCCCTTCATGGGATGATCTTGCATACCTGTAATCATAGTGCTGTGATGCCCTGGTCCCTTCATGGGATGATCTTGCATACCTGTAATCATAGTGCTGTGATGCCCTGGTCCCTTCATGGGATGATTTCTGATGCACTTGTCCCTAAATGGGATAATTTTGCTTACCTCTAATCATAGTGCTGTGATGCCCTGGTCCCTTCATGGGATGATGTCTGATGCCCTGGTCCCTTCATGGGTTGATGTCTGATGCCCTGGTACCTTCATGGGATGATGTCTGATGCCCTGGTACCTTCATGGGATGATGTCTGATGCCCTGGTCCCTTCATGGGATGATGTCTGATGCCCTGGTCCCTTCATGGGATGATGTCTGATGCCCTGGTCCCCTCATGGGATGATGTCTGATGCCCTGGTCCCTTCATGGGATGATGTCTGATGCCCTGGTCCCTTCATGGGATGGTCTCTGATGCCCTGGTCCCTTCATGGGATGATGTCTGATACCCTGGTCCCTTCATGGGATGGTCTCTGATGCCCTGGTCCCTTCATGGGATGATCTTGCATTCCTCTAATCATAGTGCTGTGATGCACTGGTCCCTTCATGGGATGATCTCTGATGCACTGGTCCCTTCATGGGATGATCTTGCATACCTCTAATGTACGTGCTGTGGTGTACTGGTCCCTTCATGGGATGATCTCTGATGCCCTCGTCCCTTCATGGGATGATGTCTGATGCCCTGGTCCCTTCATGGGATGATGTCTGATGCCCTGGTCCCTTCATGGGATGATGTCTGATGCCCTGGTCCCTTCATGGGATGATGTCTGATGCCCTGGTCCCTTCATGGGATGTTCTCTGATGCACTGGTCCCTTCACGGGATGTTCTCTGATGCCCTGGTCCCTTCACGGGATGATCTCTGATGCCCTGGTCCCTTCACGGGATGATCTCTGATGCCCTGGTCCCTTCACGGGATGATCTCTGATGCCCTGGTCCCTTCACGGGATGATCTCTGATGCCCTGGTCCCTTCACGGGATGATCTCTGATGCCCTGGTCCCTTCACGGGATGATCTCTGATGCCCTGGTCCCTTCACGGGATGATCTCTGATGCCCTGGTCCCTTCACGGGATGATCTCTGATGCCCTGGTCCCTTCATGGGATGATCTCTGATGCCCTCGTCCCTTCATGGGATGATCTCTGATGCCCTCGTCCCTTCATGGGATGATCTCTGATGCCCTCATCCCTTCATGGGATGATCTCTGATGCCCTGGTCCCTTCATGGGATGATCTTGGTGCACTGCTCCCTTCATGGGATGATCTTGCATACCTCTAATCATAGTGCTCTGATGCACTGGTCCCTTCATTGGAGGATCTCTGATGCACTGGTCCCTTCATGGGATGATCTCTGATGCACTGGTCCCTTCATGGGATTATCTTGCATACCTCTAATCATAGTGCTGTGATGCACTGGTCCCTTCACGGGATGATCTCTGATGCACTGGTCCCTTCACGGGATGATCTCTGATGCACTGGTCCCTTCACGGGATGATCTCTGATGCACTGGTCCCTTCACGGGATGATCTCTGATGCACTGGTCCCTTCACGGGATGATCTCTGATGCACTGGTCCCTTCACGGGATGATCTCTGATGCACTGGTCCCTTCACGGGATGATCTCTGATGCACTGGTCCCTTCACGGGATGATCTCTGATGCACTGGTCCCTTCACGGGATGATCTCTGATGCACTGGTCCCTTCACGGGATGATCTCTGATGCACTGGTCCCTTCACGGGATGATCTCTGATGCACTGGTCCCTTCACGGGATGATCTCTGATGCACTGGTCCCTTCACGGGATGATCTCTGATGCACTGGTCCCTTCACGGGATGATCTCTGATGCCCTGGTCCCTTCACGGGATGATCTTTGATGCCCTGGTCCCTTCACGGGATGATCTTTGATGCCCTGGTCCCTTCACGGGATGATCTTTGATGCCCTGGTCCCTTCACGGGATGATCTTTGATGCCCTGGTCCCTTCACGGGATGATCTTTGATGCCCTGGTCCCTTCACGGGATGATCTTTGATGCCCTGGTCCCTTCACGGGATGATCTTTGATGCCCTGGTCCCTTCACGGGATGATCTTTGATGCCCTGGTCCCTTCGCGGGATGATCTTTGATGCACTGGTCCCTTCATGGGATGATCTCTGATGCACTGGTCCCTTCATGGGATGATCTTGCATACCTCTAATCATAGTGCTGTGATGCCCTGGTCCCTTCATGGGATGATGTCTGATGCACTGGTCCCTTCATGGGATGATGTCTGATGCTCTGGTCCCTTCATGGGATGATGTCTGATGCACTGGTCCCTTCATGGGATGATCTCTGCACTGGTCCCCTCATGGGCTGATCTTGCATACCTCTAATCATAGTGCTGTGATGCACTGGTCCCTTCATGGGATGATCTTTGATGCACTGGTCCCTTCATGGGATGATCTTTGATGCACTGGTCCCTTCATGGGATGATCTCTGCACTGGTCCCTTCATGGGAGGATCTCTGATGCACTGGTCCCTTCATGGGAGTATCTTGCATACCTCTAATCATAGTGCTGTGATGCCCTGGTCCCTTGATGGGATGATGTCTGATGCCCTCGTCCCTTCATGGGATGATGTCTGATGCCCTCGTCCCATCATGGGATGATGTCTGATGCCCTGGTCCCATCATGGGATGATGTCTGATGCACTGGTCCCTTCATGGGATGATGTCTGATGCACTGGTCCCTTCATGGGATGATCTCTGATGCACTGGTCCCTTCTTGGGATGATCTCTGATGCACTGGTCCCTTCATGGGATGATCTTGCATACTTCAATCACAGTGCTGTGATGCCCTGGTCCCTTCATGGGATGATCTCTGATGCACTCGTCCCTTCATGGGATGATCTTGCATACCTCTAATCACAGTGCTGTGATGCCCTGGTCCCTTCATGGGAGGATCTCTGATGCACTGGTCCCTTCATGGGAGGATCTCTGATGCACTGGTCCCTTCATGGGAGGATCTCTGATGCACTGGTCCCTTCATGGGCTGATCTCTGATGCCCTGGTCCCTTCATGGGCTGATCTTGCATACCTCTAATGTAAGTGCTGTGGTGTACTGGTCCCTTCATGGGATGATCTCTTATGCACTGGTCCCTTCATGGGAGTATCTTGCATACCTCTAATCATAGTGCTGTGATGCCCTGGTCCCTTCATGGGATGATCTCTGATGCCCTGGTCCCTTCATGGGATGATCTCTGATGCCCTGGTCCCTTCATGGGATGATCTCTGATGCCCTGGTCCCTTCATGGGATGATGTCTGATGCCCTGGTCCCTTCATGGGATGTCTGATGCACTGGTCCCTTCATGGGATGATTTCTGATGCACTTGTCCCTAAATGGGATAATTTTGCTTACCTCTAATCATAGTGCTGTGATGCCCTGGTCCCTTCATGGGATGTCTGATGCCCTGGTCCCTTCATGGGATGATGTCTGATGCCCTGGTCCCTTCATGGGATGATGTCTGATGCCCTGGTCCCCTCATGGGATGATGTCTGATGCCCTGGTCCCCTCATGGGATGATGTCTGATGCCCTGGTCCCCTCATGGGATGATGTCTGATGCCCTGGTCCCCTCATGGGATGATGTCTGATGCCCTGGTCCCCTCATGGGATGTCTGATGCCCTGGTCCCTTCATGGGATGATCTCTGATGCCCTGGTCCCTTCATGGGATGATCTCTGATGCCCTGGTCCCTTCATGGGATGATCTTGCATTCCTCTAATCATAGTGCTGTGATGCACTGGTCCCTTCATGGGATGATCTCTGATGCACTGGTCCCTTCATGGGATGATGTCTGATGCCCTCGCCCCTTCATGGGATGATGTCTGATGCCCTGGTCCCTTCATGGGATGATGTCTGATGCACTGGTCCCTTCATGGGATGTTCTCTGATGCACTGGTCCCTTCATGGGATGATGTCTGATGCACTGGTCCCTTCATGGGATGATCTTGCATACCTCTAATCATAGTGCTGTGATGCCCTGGTCCCTTCATGGGATGATCTCTGATGCACTGGTCCCTTCATGGGATGATCTCTGATGCCCTGGTCCCTTCATGAGATGATCTCTTATGCCCTGGTCCCTTCATGGGATGATCGGGATGATCTCTGATGCACTGGTCCCTTCACGGGATGATCTCTGATGCACTGGTCCCTTCACGGGATGATCTCTGATGCACTGGTCCCTTCACGGGATGATCTCTGATGCACTGGTCCCTTCACGGGATGATCTCGGATGCACTGGTCCCTTCACGGGATGATCTCGGATGCACTGGTCCCTTCACGGGATGATCTCGGATGCACTGGTCCCTTCATGGGATGATCTCTGATGCACTGGTCCCTTCATGGGATGATCTCTGATGCACTGGTCCCTTCATGGGATGATCTTGCATACCTCTAATCATAGTGCTGTGATGCCCTGGTCCCTTCATGGGATGATCTCTGATGCACTGGTCCCTTCATGGGATGATCTCTGATGCACTGGTCCCTTCATGGGATGATCTCTGATGCACTGGTCCCTTCACGGGATGATCTCTGATGCCCTGGTCCCTTCACGGGATGATCTCTGATGCCCTGGTCCCTTCACGGGATGATCTCTGATGCCCTGGTCCCTTCACGGGATGATCTCTGATGCCCTGGTCCCTTCACGGGATGATGTCTGATGCCCTGGTCCCTTCATGGGATGATCTTGCATACCTCTAATCATAGTGCTGTGATGCATTGGTCCCTTCATGGGATGATCTCTGATGCATTGGTCCCTTCATGGGATGATCTCTGATGCATTGGTCCCTTCATGGGATGATCTCTGATGCCCTGGTCCCTTCACGGGATGATCTCTGATGCCCTGGTCCCTTCACGGGATGATCTCTGATGCCCTGGTCCCTTCACGGGATGATGTCTGATGCCCTGGTCCCTTCACGGGATGATGTCTGATGCCCTGGTCCCTTCATGGGATGATGTCTGATGCCCTGGTCCCTTAATGGGATGATGTCTGCACTGGTCCCTTCATGGGATGATCTCTGATGCCCTGGTCCCTTCATGGGATGATCTTGCATACCTCTAATCATAGTGCTGTGATGCCCTGGTCCCTTCATGGGATGATCTTTGATGCCCTGGTCCCTTCATGGGATGATCTTTGATGCCCTGGTCCCTTCATGGGATGATCTTTGCACTGGTCCCTTCATGGGATGATCTCTGATGCACTGGTCCCTTCATGGGATGATCTTGCATACCTGTAATCATAGTGCTGTGATGCCCTGGTCCCTTCATGGGAACATTTCTGATACACTTGTCCCTAAATGGGATAATTTTGCTTACCTCTAATCATAGTGCTGTGATGCCCTGGTCCCTTCATGGGTTGATGTCTGATGCCCTGGTCCCTTCATGGGATGTCTGATGCCCTCGTCCCTTCATGGGATGATGTCTGATGCCCTGGTCCCTTCATGGGATGATGTCTGATGCACTGGTCCCTTCATGGGATGATCTTGCATACCTCTAATCATAGTGCTCTGATGCCCTGGTCCCTTCATGGGATGATCTCTGATGCCCTGGTCCCTTCATGTGATGATTTCTGATGCCCTGGTCCCTTCATGGGATGATCTTGCATACCTCTAATCATAGTGCTGTGATTATGGTCCCTTCATGGGATGACCTCTGATGCACTGGTCCCTTCATGGGATGATCTTGCATACCTCTAATGTACGTGCTGTGGTGTACTGGTCCCTTCATGGGATGATCTCTGATGCACTGGTCCCTTCATGGGATGATCTCTGCACTGGTCCCTTAATGGGATGATCTTTGATGCACTGGTCCCTTCATGGGATCTGATGCACTGGTCCCTTCATGGGATGTTCTCTGATGCACTGGTCCCTTCATGGGATGTTCTCTGATGCACTGGTCCCTTCATGGGATGTTCTCTGATGCACTGGTCCCTTCATGGGATGATGTCTGATGCACTGGTCCCTTCATGGGATGATCTTGCATACCTCTAATCATAGTGCTGTGATGCCCTGGTCCCTTCATGGGATGATCTCTGATGCACTGGTCCCTTCATGGGATGATGTCTGATGCACTGGTCCCTTCATGGGATGATCTTGCATACCTCTAATCATAGTGCTGTGATGCCCTGGTCCCTTCATGGGATGATATTTGATGCACTGGTCCGTTCATGGGATGATCTTGCATACCTCTAATCATAGTGCTGTGATGCCCTGGTCCCTTCATGGGATGATCTCTGATGCCCTGGTCCCTTCATGGGATGATCTCTGATGCCCTGGTCCCTTCATGGGATGATGTCTGATGCCCTGGTCCCTTCATGGGATGATGTCTGATGCCCTGGTCCCTTCATGGGATGATGTCTGATGCCCTGGTCCCTTCATGGGATGATGTCTGATGCCCTGGTCCCTTCATGGGATGATGTCTGATGCCCTGGTCCCTTCATGGGATGATGTCTGATGCCCTGGTCCCTTCATGGGATGATGTCTGATGCCCTGGTCCCTTCATGGGATGATGTCTGATGCCCTGGTCCCTTCATGGGATGATGTCTGATGCCCTGGTCCCTTCATGGGATGATGTCTGATGCCCTGGTCCCTTCATGGGATGATGTCTGATGCCCTGGTCCCTTCATGGGATGATGTCTGATGCCCTGGTCCCTTCATGGGATGATGTCTGATGCACTGGTCCCTTCATGGGATGATGTCTGATGCACTGGTCCCTTCATGGGATGATCTTTGATGTACTGGTCCCTTCATGGGATGATCTCTGCACTGGTCCCTTCATGGGATGATGTCTGATGCACTGGTCCCTTCATGGGATGATCTTGCATACCTCTAATCATAGTGCTGTGATGCCATGGTCCCTTCATGGGATGATCTCTGATGCAGTGGTCCCTTCATGGGATGATCTTGCATACCTCTAATCATAGTGCTGTGATGCCCTGGTCCCTTCATGGGATGATCTGATGCCCTGGTCCCTTCATGGGATGATCTGATGCCCTGGTCCCTTCATGGGATGATCTGATGCCCTGGTCCCTTCATGGGATGATCTGATGCCCTGGTCCCTTCATGGGATGATCTGATGCCCTGGTCCCTTCATGGGATGATCTGATGCCCTGGTCCCTTCATGGGATGATCTGATGCCCTGGTCCCTTCATGGGATGATCTGATGCCCTGGTCCCTTCATGGGATGATCTGATGCCCTGGTCCCTTCATGGGATGATCTGATGCCCTGGTCCCTTCATGGGATGATCTGATGCCCTGGTCCCTTCATGGGATGATCTGATGCCCTGGTCCCTTCATGGGATGATCTGATGCCCTGGTCCCTTCATGGGATGATCTGATGCCCTGGTCCCTTCATGGGATGATCTGATGCCCTGGTCCCTTCATGGGATGATCTCTGATGCACTGGTCCCTTCATGGGATGATCTCTGATGCACTGGTCCCTTCATGGGATGATCTTGCATACCTCTAATCATAGTGCTGTGATGCCCTGGTCCCTTCATGGGATGATCTGATGCCCTGGTCCCTTCATGGGATGATCTGATGCCCTGGATGATCTGATGCCCTGGTCCCTTCATGGGATGATCTGATGCCCTGGTCCCTTCATGGGATGATCTGATGCCCTGGTCCCTTCATGGGATGATCTGATGCCCTGGTCCCTTCATGGGATGATCTGATGCCCTGGTCCCTTCATGGGATGATCTCTGATGCCCTGGTCCCTTCATGGGATGGTCTCTGATGCCCTGGTCCCTTCATGGGATGATCTTGCATACCTCTAATCATAGTGCTGTGATGCCCTGGTCCCTTCATGGGATGATCTTTGATGCCCTGGTCCCTTCATGGGATGATCTTTGATGCCCTGGTCCCTTCATGGGATGATCTTTGATGCCCTGGGCCCTTCATGGGATGATCTCTGATGCACTGGTCCCTTCATGGGATGATCTCTGATGCACTGGTCCCTTCATGGGATGATCTCTGATGCACTGGTCCCTTCATGGGATGATCTCTGATGCACTGGTCCCTTCATGGGATGATCTCTGATGCACTGGTCCCTTCATGGGATGATCTTGCATACCTGTAATCATAGTGCTGTGATTATGGTCCCTTCATGGGATGATCTCTGATGCACAGGTCCCTTCATGGAGTGATCTCTGATGCACTGGTCCCTTCATGGGATGATCTCTGATGCACTGGTCCCTTCATGGGATGATCTCTGATGCACTGGTCCCTTCATGGGATGATCTCTGATGCACTGGTCCCTTCATGGGATGATCTCTGATGCACTGGTCCCTTCATGGGATGATCTCTGATGCACTGGTCCCTTCATGGGATGATCTCTGATGCACTGGTCCCTTCATGGGATGATCTCTGATTCACTGGTCCCTTCATGGGATGATCTTGCATACATCTAATCATAGTGCTCTGATGCCCTGGTCCCTTCATGGGATGATCTCTGATGCCCTGGTCCCTTCATGGGATGATCTCTGATGCACTGGTCCCTTCATGGGATGATCTCTAAAGCACTGGTCCCTTCATGGGATGATCTTGCATACCTCTAATCATAGTGCTTTGATGCCCTGGTCCCTTCACGGGATGATCTCTGATGCCCTGGTCCCTTCACGGGATGATCTCTGATGCCCTGGTCCCTTCACGGGATGATCTCTGATGCCCTGGTCCCTTCACGGGATGATCTCTGATGCCCTGGTCCCTTCACGGGATGATCTCTGATGCCCTGGTCCCTTCACGGGATGATCTCTGATGCCCTGGTCCCTTCACGGGATGATCTCTGATGCCCTGGTCCCTTCACGGGATGATCTCTGATGCCCTGGTCCCTTCACGGGATGATCTCTGATGCCCTGGTCCCTTCACGGGATGATCTCTGATGCCCTGGTCCCTTCACGGGATGATCTCTGATGCCCTGGTCCCTTCACGGGATGATCTCTGATGCCCTGGTCCCTTCACGGGATGATCTCTGATGCCCTGGTCCCTTCACGGGATGATCTCTGATGCCCTGGTCCCTTCACGGGATGATCTCTGATGCCCTGGTCCCTTCACGGGATGATCTCTGATGCCCTGGTCCCTTCACGGGATGATCTCTGATGCCCTGGTCCCTTCACGGGATGATCTCTGATGCCCTGGTCCCTTCACGGGATGATCTCTGATGCCCTGGTCCCTTCACGGGATGATCTCTGATGCCCTGGTCCCTTCACGGGATGATCTCTGATGCCCTGGTCCCTTCACGGGATGATCTCTGATGCCCTGGTCCCTTCACGGGATGATCTCTGATGCCCTGGTCCCTTCACGGGATGATCTCTGATGCCCTGGTCCCTTCATGGGATGATCTCTGATGCCCTGGTCCCTTCATGGGATGATCTTGGTGCACTGCTCCCTTCATGGGATGATCTTGCATACCTCTAATCATAGTGCTCTGATGCACTGGTCCCTTCATTGGAGGATCTCTGATGCACTGGTCCCTTTATGGGATTATCTTGCATACCTCTAATCATAGTGCTGTGATGCACTGGTCCCTTCACGGGATGATCTCTGATGCACTGGTCCCTTCACGGGATGATCTCTGATGCACTGGTCCCTTCACGGGATGATCTCTGATGCACTGGTCCCTTCACGGGATGATCTCTGATGCACTGGTCCCTTCACGGGATGATCTCTGATGCACTGGTCCCTTCACGGGATGATCTCTGATGCACTGGTCCCTTCACGGGATGATCTCTGATGCACTGGTCCCTTCACGGGATGATCTCTGATGCACTGGTCCCTTCACGGGATGATCTCTGATGCACTGGTCCCTTCACGGGATGATCTCTGATGCACTGGTCCCTTCACGGGATGATCTCTGATGCCCTGGTCCCTTCACGGGATGATGTCTGATGCCCTGGTCCCTTCATGGGATGATCTTGCATACCTCTAATCATAGTGCTGTGATGCCCTGGTCCCTTCATGGGATGATGTCTGATGCACTGGTCCCTTCATGGGATGTCTGATGCACTGGTCCCTTCATGGGATGATGTCTGATGCACTGGTCCCTTCATGGGATGATCTCTGCACTGGTCCCCTCATGGGCTGATATTGCATACCTCTAATCATAGTGCTGTGATGCCCTGGTCCCTTCATGGGATGATCTTTGATGCACTGGTCCCTTCATGGGATGATCTTTGATGCACTGGTCCCTTCATGGGATGATCTCTGCACTGGTCCCTTCATGGGAGTATCTTGCATACCTCTAATCATAGTGCTGTGATGCCCTGGTCCCTTCATGGGATGATGTCTGATGCCCTGGTCCCATCATGGGATGATGTCTGATGCCCTGGTCCCATCATGGGATGATGTCTGATGCCCTGGTCCCATCATGGGATGATGTCTGATGCACTGGTCCCTTCATGGGATGATGTCTGATGCCCTGGTCCCTTCATGGGATGATCTGATGCACTGGTCCCTTCTTGGGATGATCTGATGCACTGGTCCCTTCATGGGATGATCTTGCATACTTCAATCACAGTGCTGTGATGCCCTGGTCCCTTCATGGGAGGATCTCTGATGCACTGGTCCCTTCATGGGAGGATCTCTGATGCACTGGTCCCTTCATGGGAGGATCTCTGATGCACTGGTCCCTTCATGGGCTGATCTCTGATGCCCTGGTCCCTTCATGGGCTGATCTTGCATACCTCTAATGTAAGTGCTGTGGTGTACTGGTCCCTTCATGGGATCTCTTATGCACTGGTCCCTTCATGGGAGTATCTTGCATACCTCTAATCATAGTGCTGTGATGCCCTGGTCCCTTCATGGGATGATCTCTGATGCCCTGGTCCCTTCATGGGATGATGTCTGATGCCCTGGTCCCTTCATGGGATGATGTCTGATGCCCTGGTCCCTTCATGGGATGATGTCTGATGCACTGGTCCCTTCATGGGATGATCTTGCATACCTCTAATCACAGTGCTGTGATGCCCTGGTCCCTTCATGGGAGGATCTCTGATGCACTGGTCCCTTCATGGGAGGATCTCTGATGCACTGGTCCCTTCATGGGAGGATCTCTGATGCACTGGTCCCTTCATGAGCTGATCGCTGATGCCCTGGTCCCTTCATGGGATGATCTCTGATGCCCTGGTCCCTTCATGGGATGATCTCTGATGCCGTGGTCCCTTCATGGGATGATCTCTGATGCCCTGGTCCCTTCATGGGATGATCTCTGATGCCCTGGTCCCTTCATGGGATGATCTCTGATGCCCTGGTCCCTTCATGGGATGATCTCTGATGCCCTGGTCCCTTCATGGGATGATCTCTGATGCACTGGTCCCTTCATGGGATGATGTCTGATGCACTGGTCCCTTCATGGGATGCTCTTGCAAACCTCTAATCACAGTGCGGTGATGCCCTGGTCCCTTCATGGGATGATCTTGCATACCTCTAATCATAGTGCTGTGATGCCCTGGTCCCTTCATGGGATGATCTCTGATGCACTGGTCCCTTCATGGGATGATCTTGCATACCTCTAATCATAGTGCTGTGATGCACTGGTCCCTTCATGGGATGATCTCTGATGCACTGGTCCCTTCATGGGATGATGTCTGATGCACTGGTCCCTTCATGGGATGATCTTGCATAACTCTAATCATAGTGCTGTGATGCCATGGTCCCTTCATGGGATGATCTCTGATGCACTGGTCCCTTCATGGGATGATCTTGCATACCTCTAATCATAGTGCTGTGATGTCCTGGTACCTTCATGGGATGATCTGATGCCCTGGTCCCTTCATGGGATGATCTGATGCCCTGGTCCCTTCATGGGATGGTCTCTGATGCCCTGGTCCCTTCATGGGATGGTCTCTGATGCCCTGGTCCCTTCATGGGATGATCTCTGATGCACTCGTCCCTTCATGGGATGATCTTGCATACCTGTAATCATAGTGCTGTGATGCCCTGGTCCCTTCATGGGATGATTTCTGATGCACTTGTCCCTAAATGGGATAATTTTGCTTACCTCTAATCATAGTGCTGTGATGCCCTGGTCCCTTCATGGGATGATGTCTGATGCCCTGGTCCCTTCATGGGTTGATGTCTGATGCCCTGGTCCCTTCATGGGTTGATGTCTGATGCCCTGGTCCCTTCATGGGATGATGTCTGATGCCCTGGTCCCTTCATGGGATGATGTCTGATGCCCTGGTCCCTTCATGGGATGATGTCTGATGCCCTGGTCCCTTCATGGGATGATGTCTGATGCCCTGGTCCCCTCATGGGATGATGTCTGATGCCCTGGTCCCCTCATGGGATGATGTCTGATGCCCTGGTCCCTTCATGGGATGATGTCTGATGCCCTGGTCCCTTCATGGGATGGTCTCTGATGCCCTGGTCCCTTCATGGGATGATGTCTGATACCCTGGTCCCTTCATGGGATGGTCTCTGATGCCCTGGTCCCTTCATGGGATGATCTTGCATTCCTCTAATCATAGTGCTGTGATGCACTGGTCCCTTCATGGGATGATCTCTGATGCACTGGTCCCTTCATGGGATGATCTTGCATACCTCTAATGTACGTGCTGTGGTGTACTGGTCCCTTCATGGGATGATCTCTGATGCCCTCGTCCCTTCATGGGATGATCTCTGATGCCCTCGTCCCTTCATGGGATGATCTCTGATGCCCTCGTCCCTTCATGGGATGATGTCTGATGCCCTGGTCCCTTCATGGGATGATGTCTGATGCCCTGGTCCCTTCATGGGATGATGTCTGATGCCCTGGTCCCTTCATGGGATGTTCTCTGATGCACTGGTCCCTTCACGGGATGATCTCTGATGCCCTGGTCCCTTCACGGGATGATCTCTGATGCCCTGGTCCCTTCACGGGATGATCTCTGATGCCCTGGTCCCTTCACGGGATGATCTCTGATGCCCTGGTCCCTTCACGGGATGATCTCTGATGCCCTGGTCCCTTCACGGGATGATCTCTGATGCCCTGGTCCCTTCACGGGATGATCTCTGATGCCCTGGTCCCTTCATGGGATGATCTCTGATGCCCTCGTCCCTTCATGGGATGATCTCTGATGCCCTCGTCCCTTCATGGGATGATCTCTGATGCCCTGGTCCCTTCATGGGATGATCTTGGTGCACTGCTCCCTTCATGGGATGATCTTGCATACCTCTAATCATAGTGCTCTGATGCACTGGTCCCTTCATTGGAGGATCTCTGATGCACTGGTCCCTTCATGGGATGATCTCTGATGCACTGGTCCCTTCATGGGATTATCTTGCATACCTCTAATCATAGTGCTGTGATGCACTGGTCCCTTCACGGGATGATCTCTGATGCACTGGTCCCTTCACGGGATGATCTCTGATGCACTGGTCCCTTCACGGGATGATCTCTGATGCACTGGTCCCTTCACGGGATGATCTCTGATGCACTGGTCCCTTCACGGGATGATCTCTGATGCACTGGTCCCTTCACGGGATGATCTCTGATGCACTGGTCCCTTCACGGGATGATCTCTGATGCACTGGTCCCTTCACGGGATGATCTCTGATGCACTGGTCCCTTCACGGGATGATCTCTGATGCACTGGTCCCTTCACGGGATGATCTCTGATGCACTGGTCCCTTCACGGGATGATCTCTGATGCACTGGTCCCTTCACGGGATGATCTCTGATGCACTGGTCCCTTCACGGGATGATCTCTGATGCACTGGTCCCTTCACGGGATGATCTCTGATGCACTGGTCCCTTCACGGGATGATCTCTGATGCACTGGTCCCTTCACGGGATGATCTCTGATGCACTGGTCCCTTCACGGGATGATCTCTGATGCACTGGTCCCTTCACGGGATGATCTCTGATGCCCTGGTCCCTTCACGGGATGATCTCTGATGCCCTGGTCCCTTCACGGGATGATCTCTGATGCCCTGGTCCCTTCACGGGATGATCTCTGATGCCCTGGTCCCTTCACGGGATGATCTCTGATGCCCTGGTCCCTTCACGGGATGATCTTTGATGCCCTGGTCCCTTCACGGGATGATCTTTGATGCCCTGGTCCCTTCACGGGATGATCTTTGATGCCCTGGTCCCTTCACGGGATGATCTTTGATGCACTGGTCCCTTCACGGGATGATCTCTGATGCACTGGTCCCTTCATGGGATGATCTTGCATACCTCTAATCATAGTGCTGTGATGCCCTGGTCCCTTCATGGGATGATGTCTGATGCTCTGGTCCCTTCATGGGATGATGTCTGATGCACTGGTCCCTTCATGGGATGATCTCTGCACTGGTCCCCTCATGGGCTGATCTTGCATACCTCTAATCATAGTGCTGTGATGCACTGGTCCCTTCATGGGATGATCTTTGATGCACTGGTCCCTTCATGGGATGATCTTTGATGCACTGGTCCCTTCATGGGATGATCTCTGCACTGGTCCCTTCATGGGAGGATCTCTGATGCACTGGTCCCTTCATGGGAGTATCTTGCATACCTCTAATCATAGTGCTGTGATGCCCTGGTCCCTTCATGGGATGATGTCTGATGCCCTCGTCCCTTCATGGGATGATGTCTGATGCCCTCGTCCCTTCATGGGATGATGTCTGATGCCCTGGTCCCATCATGGGATGTTCTCTGATGCACTGGTCCCTTCATGGGATGATGTCTGATGCACTGGTCCCTTCATGGGATGATCTCTGATGCACTGGTCCCTTCTTGGGATGATCTCTGATGCACTGGTCCCTTCATGGGATGATCTTGCATACTTCAATCACAGTGCTGTGATGCCCTGGTCCCTTCATGGGATGATCTCTGATGCACTGGTCCCTTCATGGGATGATCTTGCATACCTCTAATCACAGTGCTGTGATGCCCTGGTCCCTTCATGGGAGGATCTCTGATGCACTGGTCCCTTCATGGGAGGATCTCTGATGCACTGGTCCCTTCATGGGAGGATCTCTGATGCACTGGTCCCTTCATGGGCTGATCTCTGATGCCCTGGTCCCTTCATGGGCTGATCTTGCATACCTCTAATGTAAGTGCTGTGGTGTACTGGTCCCTTCATGGGATGATCTCTTATGCACTGGTCCCTTCATGGGAGTATCTTGCATACCTCTAATCATAGTGCTGTGATGCCCTGGTCCCTTCATGGGATGATCTCTGATGCCCTGGTCCCTTCATGGGATGATCTCTGATGCCCTGGTCCCTTCATGGGATGATCTCTGATGCCCTGGTCCCTTCATGGGATGATGTCTGATGCCCTGGTCCCTTCATGGGATGATGTCTGATGCCCTGGTCCCTTCATGGGATGATGTCTGATGCACTGGTCCCTTCATGGGATGATCTTGCATACCTCTAATCACAGTGCTGTGATGCCCTGGTCCCTTCATGGGAGGATCTCTGATGCACTGGTCCCTTCATGGGAGGATCTCTGATGCACTGGTCCCTTCATGGGAGGATCTCTGATGCACTGGTCCCTTCATGGGAGGATCTCTGATGCACTGGTCCCTTCATGAGCTGATCTCTGATGCCCTGGTCCCTTCATGGGATGATCTGATGCCCTGGTCCCTTCATGGGATGATCTGATGCCCTGGTCCCTTCATGGGATGATCTCTGATGCCCTGGTCCCTTCATGGGATGATCTCTGATGCCCTGGTCCCTTCATGGGATGATCTCTGATGCCCTGGTCCCTTCATGGGATGATCTGATGCCCTGGTCCCTTCATGGGATGATCTCTGATGCCCTGGTCCCTTCATGGGATGATCTCTGATGCCCTGGTCCCTTCATGGGATGATCTCTGATGCCCTGGTCCCTTCATGGGATGATCTCTGATGCCCTGGTCCCTTCATGGGATGATCTCTGATGCCCTGGTCCCTTCATGGGATGATCTCTGATGCCCTGGTCCCTTCATGGGATGATCTCTGATGCCCTGGTCCCTTCATGGGATGATGTCTGATGCACTGGTCCCTTCATGGGATGCTCTTGCAAACCTCTAATCACAGTGCGGTGATGCCCTGGTCCCTTCATGGGATGATCTCTGATGCACTGGTCCCTTCATGGGATGATCTTGCATACCTCTAATCATAGTGCTGTGATGCCCTGGTCCCTTCATGGGATGATCTCTGATGCACTGGTCCCTTCATGGGATGATCTTGCATACCTCTAATCATAGTGCTGTGATGCACTGGTCCCTTCATGGGATGATCTCTGATGCACTGGTCCCTTCATGGGATGATGTCTGATGCACTGGTCCCTTCATGGGATGATCTTGCATACCTCTAATCATAGTGCTGTGATGCCCTGGTCCCTTCATGGGATGTTCTCTGATGCACTGGTCGCTTCATGGGATGATCTTGCATACCTCTAATCATAGTGCTGTGATGCCCTGGTCCCTTCATGGGATGATCTCTGATGCACTGGTCCCTTCATGGGATGATCTTGCATACCTCTAATCATAGTGCTGTGATGCCCTGGTCCCTTCATGGGATGGTCTCTGATGCCCTGGTCCCTTCATGGGATGGTCTCTGATGCCCTGGTCCCTTCATGGGATGGTCTCTGATGCCCTGGTCCCTTCATGGGATGGTCTCTGATGCCCTGGTCCCTTCATGGGATGATCTTGCATACCTCTAATCATAGTGCTGTGATGCCCTGGTCCCTTCATGGGATGATCTTTGATGCCCTGGTCCCTTCATGGGATGATCTTTGATGCACTGGTCCCTTCATGGGATGATCTCTGATGCACTGGTCCCTTCATGGGATGATCTCTGATGCACTGGTCCCTTCATGGGATGATCTTGCATACCTGTAATCATAGTGCTGTGATGCCCTGGTCCCTTCATGGGATGGTTTCTGATGCACTTGTCCCTAAATGGGATAATTTTGCTTACCTCTAATCATAGTGCTGTGATGCCCTGGTCCCTTCATGGGATGATGTCTGATGCCCTGGTCCCTTCATGGGGTGATGTCTGATGCCCTGGTACCTTCATGGGATGATGTCTGATGCCCTGGTCCCTTCATGGGATGATGTCTGATGCCCTGGTCCCTTCATGGGATGTCTGATGCCCTGGTCCCTTCATGGGATGATGTCTGATGCCCTGGTCCCTTCATGGGATGATGTCTGATGCCCTGGTCCCCTCATGGGATGATGTCTGATGCCCTGGTCCCCTCATGGGATGATGTCTGATGCCCTGGCCCCTTCATGGGATGATGTCTGATGCCCTGGTCCCTTCATGGGATGATGTCTGATGCCCTGGTCCCTTCATGGGATGATGTCTGATGCCCTGGTCCCTTCATGGGATGATGTCTGATGCCCTGGTCCCTTCATGGGATGTCTGATGCCCTGGTCCCTTCATGGGATGATGTCTGATGCCCTGGTCCCTTGTGGAGAGGTGTGGCTCACTGGTTAGAGGCGGCAGATCCGCAAGCAGAGAATCGGCCAGGGACCAGGGTTCAATTCCCGACGCGGCAGGGTTGTGGACCAGGGTCAAAACGGACTCGATAATTCTCGCCTCGGTACCTACTCTAACCAGGAACACACTCGGCAACTCTGGGCATTAGCTTGCCTCATCTCCACAACGGCCCCCCACATTCGCCGGGGATGCCTGGTTTCACCTTGGAGATACCCAGGAGGGACCATCTCACAGGGATAGCCAGGACGGGTTCCCCAGCGGTCTACAGCGCCACGACGCCTCAGGGCAGCAGTGCGCTCTACAAGACACATACATTTACATTTACATTTTACATTCATGGGATGATGTCTGATGCCCTGGTCCCTTCATGGGATGATCTCTGATGCCCTGGTCCCTTCATGGGATGGTCTCTGATGCCCTGGTCCCTTCATGGGATGATCTTGCATTCCTCTAATGTACGTGCTGTGGTGTACTGGTCCCTTCATGGGATGATCTCTGATGCACTGGTCCCTTCATGGGATGATCTTGCATACCTCTAATGTACGTGCTGTGGTGTACTGGTCCCTTCATGGGATGATCTCTGATGCACTGGTCCCTTCATGGGATGATCTCTGCACTGGTCCCTTCATGGGATGATCTTTGATGCACTGGTCCCTTCATGGGATCTGATGCCCTGGTCCCTTCATGGGATGATCTCTGATGCCCTGGTCCCTTCATGGGATGATCTCTGATGCCCTGGTCCCTTCATGGGATGATCTCTGATGCCCTGGTCCCTTCATGGGATGATCTCTGATGCCCTGGTCCCTTCATGGGATGATCTCTGATGCACTGGTCCCTTCATGGGATGATCTCTGATGCACTGGTCCCTTCATGGGATGATCTCTGATGCCCTGGTCCCTTCACGGGATGATGTCTGATGCCCTGGTCCCTTCATGGGATGATCTTGCATACCTCTAATCATAGTGCTGTGATGCCCTGGTCCCTTCATGGGATGATCTCTGATGCACTGGTCCCTTCATGGGATGATCTCTGATGCACTGGTCCCTTCATGGGATGATCTCTGATGCACTGGTCCCTTCATGGGATGATCTCTGATGCCCTGGTCCCTTCATGGGATGATGTCTGATGCACTGGTCCCTTCATGGGATGATCTTGCATACCTCTAATCATAGTGCTGTGATGCACTGGTCCCTTCATGGGATGATGTCTGATGCACTGGTCCCTTCATGGGAGGATGTCTGATGCACTGGTCCCTTCATGGGATGATCTTGCATACCTCTAATCATAGTGCTGTGATGCCCTGGTCCCTTCATGGGATGTTCTCTGATGCACTGGTCGCTTCATGGGATGATCTTGCATACCTCTAATCATAGTGCTGTGATGCCCTGGTCCCTTCATGGGATGGTCTCTGATGCCCTGGTCCCTTCATGGGATGGTCTCTGATGCCCTGGTCCCTTCATGGGATGGTCTCTGATGCCCTGGTCCCTTCATGGGATGGTCTCTGATGCCCTGGTCCCTTCATGGGATGATCTTGCATACCTCTAATCATAGTGCTGTGATGCCCTGGTCCCTTCATGGGATGATCTTTGATGCACTGGTCCCTTCATGGGATGATCTCTGATGCACTGGTACCTTCATGGGATGATCTCTGATGCACTGGTCCCTTCATGGGATGATCTTGCATACCTGTAATCATAGTGCTGTGATGCCCTGGTCCCTTCATGGGATGATTTCTGATGCACTTGTCCCTAAATGGGATAATTTTGCTTACCTCTAATCATAGTGCTGTGATGCCCTGGTCCCTTCATGGGATGATGTCTGATGCCCTGGTCCCTTCATGGGGTGATGTCTGATGCCCTGGTACCTTCATGGGATGATGTCTGATGCCCTGGTCCCTTCATGGGATGATGTCTGATGCCCTGGTCCCTTCATGGGATGATGTCTGATGCCCTGGTCCCTTCATGGGATGATGTCTGATGCCCTGGTCCCTTCATGGGATGATGTCTGATGCCCTGGTCCCTTCATGGGATGATGTCTGATGCCCTGGTCCCTTCATGGGATGATGTCTGATGCCCTGGTCCCTTCATGGGATGATGTCTGATGCCCTGGTCCCCTCATGGGATGATGCCTGATGCCCTGGTCCCTTCATGGGATGATGCCTGATGCCCTGGTCCCTTCATGGGATGATGTCTGATGCCCTGGTCCCTTCATGGGATGATGTCTGATGCCCTGGTCCCTTCATGGGATGATGTCTGATGCCCTGGTCCCTTCATGGGATGATGTCTGATGCCCTGGTCCCTTCATGGGATGATGTCTGATGCCCTGGTCCCTTCATGGGATGATGTCTGATGCCCTGGTCCCTTCATGGGATGATGTCTGATGCCCTGGTCCCTTCATGGGATGATGTCTGATGCCCTGGTCCCTTCATGGGATGATCTCTGATGCCCTGGTCCCTTCATGGGATGGTCTCTGATGCCCTGGTCCCTTCATGGGATGATCTTGCATTCCTCTAATCATAGTGCTGTGATGCACTGGTCCCTTCATGGGATGATCTCTGATGCACTGGTCCCTTCATGGGATGATCTTGCATACCTCTAATGTACGTGCTGTGGTGTACTGGTCCCTTCATGGGATGATCTCTGATGCACTGGTCCCTTCATGGGATGATCTCTGCACTGGTCCCTTCATGGGATGATCTTTGATGCACTGGTCCCTTCATGGGATCTGATGCCCTGGTCCCTTCATGGGATGATCTCTGATGCCCTGGTCCCTTCATGGGATGATCTCTGATGCCCTGGTCCCTTCATGGGATGATCTCTGATGCCCTGGTCCCTTCATGGGATGATCTCTGATGCCCTGGTCCCTTCATGGGATGATCTCTGATGCACTGGTCCCTTCATGGGATGATCTCTGATGCACTGGTCCCTTCATGGGATGATCTCTGATGCCCTGGTCCCTTCACGGGATGATGTCTGATGCCCTGGTCCCTTCATGGGATGATCTTGCATACCTCTAATCATAGTGCTGTGATGCCCTGGTCCCTTCATGGGATGATCTCTGATGCACTGGTCCCTTCATGGGATGATCTCTGATGCACTGGTCCCTTCATGGGATGATCTCTGATGCACTGGTCCCTTCACGGGATGATCTCTGATGCCCTGGTCCCTTCACGGGATGATCTCTGATGCCCTGGTCCCTTCATGGGATGATGTCTGATGCCCTGGTCCCTTCATGGGATGATCTTGCATACCTGTAATCATAGTGCTGTGATGCCCTGGTCCCTTCATGGGATGATTTCTGATGCACTTGTCCCTAAATGGGATAATTTTGCTTACCTCTAATCATAGTGCTGTGATGCCCTGGTCCCTTCATGGGTTGATGTCTGATGCCCTGGTCCCTTCATGGGATGTCTGATGCCCTCGTCCCTTCATGGGATGATGTCTGATGCCCTGGTCCCTTCATGGGATGATGTCTGATGCACTGGTCCCTTCATGGGATGATCTTGCATACCTCTAATCATAGTGCTGTGATGCCCTGGTCCCTTCATGGGATGATCTGATGCCCTGGTCCCTTCATGGGATGATCTGATGCCCTGGTCCCTTCATGGGATGATCTGATGCCCTGGTCCCTTCATGGGATGATCTGATGCCCTGGTCCCTTCATGTGATGATTTCTGATGCCCTGGTCCCTTCATGGGATGATCTTGCATACCTCTAATCATAGTGCTGTGATTATGGTCCCTTCATGGGATGACCTCTGATGCACTGGTCCCTTCATGGGATGATCTTGCATACCTCTAATGTACGTGCTGTGGTGTACTGGTCCCTTCATGGGATGATCTCTAATGCACTGGTCCCTTCATGGGATGATCTCTGCACTGGTCCCTTCATGGGATGATCTTTGATGCACTGGTGCCTTCATGGGATCTGATGCACTGGTCCCTTCATGGGATGATCTTGCATACTTCTAATCATAGTGCTCTGATGCACTGGTCCCTTCATGGGATGATCTCTGATGCACTGGTCCCTTCATGGGATGATCTTGCATACCTCTAATCATAGTGCTGTGATGCCCTGGTCCCTTCATGGGATGATGTCTGATGCCCTGGTCCCTTCATGGGATGATCTCTGATGCACTGGTCCCTTCATGGGATGATCTTGCATACCTCTAATCATAGTGCTGTGATGCCCTGGTCCCTTCATGGGATGATGTCTGATGCCCTGGTCCCTTCATGGGATGATGTCTGATGCCCTGGTCTGATGCCCTGGTCCCTTCATGGGATGATGTCTGATGCCCTGGTCCCTTCATGGGATGATGTCTGATGCCCTGGTCCCTTCATGGGATGATGTCTGATGCCCTGGTCCCTTCATGGGATGATGTCTGATGCCCTGGTCCCTTCATGGGATGATGTCTGATGCCCTGGTCCCTTCATGGGATGATGTCTGATGCCCTGGTCCCTTCATGGGATGATGTCTGATGCCCTGGTCCCTTCATGGGATGATCTCTGCACTGGTCCCCTCATGGGATGATCTTGCATACCTCTAATCATAGTGCTGTGATGCCCTGGTCCCTTCATGGGATGATCTGATGCCCTGGTCCCTTCATGGGATGATCTGATGCCCTGGTCCCTTCATGGGATGATCTGATGCCCTGGTCCCTTCATGGGATGATCTGATGCCCTGGTCCCTTCATGGGATGATCTGATGCCCTGGTCCCTTCATGGGATGATCTGATGCCCTGGTCCCTTCATGGGATGATCTGATGCCCTGGTCCCTTCATGGGATGATCTGATGCCCTGGTCCCTTCATGGGATGATCTGATGCCCTGGTCCCTTCATGGGATGATCTGATGCCCTGGTCCCTTCATGGGATGATCTGATGCCCTGGTCCCTTCATGGGATGATCTGATGCCCTGGTCCCTTCATGGGATGATCTGATGCCCTGGTCCCTTCATGGGATGATCTGATGCCCTGGTCCCTTCATGGGATGATCTGATGCCCTGGTCCCTTCATGGGATGATCTCTGATGCCCTGGTCCCTTCATGGGATGGTCTCTGATGCCCTGGTCCCTTCATGGGATGATCTTGCATACCTCTAATCATAGTGCTGTGATGCCCTGGTCCCTTCATGGGATGATCTTTGATGCCCTGGTCCCTTCATGGGATGATCTTTGATGCACTGGTCCCTTCATGGGATGATCTCTGATGCACTGGTCCCTTCATGGGATGATCTTGCATACCTCTAATGTACGTGCTGTGGTGTACTGGTCCCTTCATGGGATGATCTCTGATGCACTGGTCCCTTCATGGGATGATCTCTGCACTGGTCCCTTCATGGGATGATCTTTGATGCACTGGTCCCTTCATGGGATCTGATGCACTGGTCCCTTCATGGGATGATCTTGCATACCTCTAATCGTAGTGCTGTGATGCACTGGTCCCTTCATGGGATGTTCTCTGATGCACTGGTCCCTTCATGGGATGATGTCTGATGCACTGGTCTCTTCATGGGATGATCTTGCATACCTCTAATCATAGTGCTGTGATGCCCTGGTCCCTTCATGGGATGATCTCTGATGCACTGGTCCCTTCATGGGATGATCTTGCATACCTCTAATCATAGTGCTGTGATGCCCTGGTCCCTTCATGGGATGATCTCTGATGCCCTGGTCCCTTCATGGGATGATCTCTGATGCCCTGGTCCCTTCATGGGATGATCTCTGATGCCCTGGTCCCTTCATGGGATGATCTCTGATGCCCTGGTCCCTTCATGGGATGATCTCTGATGCCCTGGTCCCTTCATGGGATGATGTCTGATGCCCTGATCCCTTCATGGGATGATGTCTGATGCCCTGGTCCCTTCATGGGATGATGTCTGATGCCCTGGTCCCTTCATGGGATGATGTCTGATGCCCTGGTCCCTTCATGGGATGTCTGATGCCCTGGTCCCTTCATGGGATGATGTCTGATGCCCTGGTCCCTTCATGGGATGATGTCTGATGCCCTGGTCCCTTCATGGGATGATGTCTGATGCCCTGGTCCCTTCATGGGATGATGTCTGATGCCCTGGTCCCTTCATGGGATGATGTCTGATGCCCTGGTCCCTTCATGGGATGATGTCTGATGCACTGGTCCCTTCATGGGATGATGTCTGATGCACTGGTCCCTTCATGGGATGATGTCTGATGCACTGGTCCCTTCATGGGATGATGTCTGATGCACTGGTCCCTTCATGGGATGATGTCTGATGCACTGGTCCCTTCATGGGATGATGTCTGATGCACTGGTCCCTTCATGGGATGATGTCTGATGCACTGGTCCCTTCATGGGATGATCTCTGCACTGGTCCCCTCATGGGATGATCTTGCATACCTCTAATCATAGTGCTCTGATGCCGTGGTCCCTTCATGGGATGATCTCTGATGCCGTGGTCCCTTCATGGGATGATCTCTGATGCCCTGGTCCCTTCATGGGATGATCTCTGATGCACTGGTCCCTTCATGGGATGATCTTGCATACCTCTAATCATAGTGCTCTGATGCCCTGGTCCCTTCATGGGATGATGTCTGATGCACTGGTCCCTACATGGGATGATGTCTGATGCACTGGTCCCTTCATGGGATGATCTTGCATACCTCTAATCACAGTGCTCTGATGCCCTGGTCCCTTCCTGGGATGATGTCTGATGCACTGGTCCCTTCATGGGATGATCTCTGATGCACTGGTCCCTTCATGGGATGATCTCTGATGCACTGGTCCCTTCATGGGATGATCTCTGATGCACTGGTCCCTTCATGGGATGATCTCTGATGCACTGGTCCCTTCATGGGATGATCTCTGATGCACTGGTCCCTTCATGGGATGATCTCTGATGCACTGGTCCCTTCATGGGATGATCTCTGATTCACTGGTCCCTTCATGGGATGATCTTGCATACATCTAATCATAGTGCTGTGATGCACTGGTCCCTTCATGGGATGATCTCTGCACTGGTCCCTTCATGGGATGATCTTGCATACCTCTAATCATAGTGCTCTGATGCCCTGGTCCCTTCATGGGATGATGTCTGATGCACTGGTCCCTTCATGGGATGATGTCTGATGCACTGGTCCCTTCATGGGATGATGTCTGATGCACTGTTCCCTTCATGGGATGATGTCTGCACTGGTCCCTTCATGGGATGATCTCTGATGCCCTGGTCCCTTCATGGGATGATCTTGCATACCTCTAATCATAGTGCTGTGATGCCCTGGTCCCTTCATGGGATGATCTTTGATGCCCTGGTCCCTTCATGGGATGATCTTTGATGCCCTGGTCCCTTCATGGGATGATCTCTGATGCACTGGTCCCTTCATGGGATGATCTCTGATGCACTGGTCCCTTCATGGGATGATGTCTGATGCACTGGTCTCTTCATGGGATGATCTTGCATACCTCTAATCATAGTGCTGTGATGCCCTGGTCCCTTCATGGGATGATCTCTGATGCACTGGTCCCTTCATGGGATGATCTTGCATACCTCTAATCATAGTGCTGTGATGCCCTGGTCCCTTCATGGGATGATCTCTGATGCCCTGGTCCCTTCATGGGATGATCTCTGATGCCCTGGTCCCTTCATGGGATGATCTCTGATGCCCTGGTCCCTTCATGGGATGTCTGATGCCCTGGTCCCTTCATGGGATGATCTCTGATGCACTGGTCCCTTCATGGGATGATCTTGCATACCTGTAATCATAGTGCTGTGATGCCCTGGTCCCTTCATGGGATGATTTCTGATGCACTTGTCCCTAAATGGGATAATTTTGCTTACCTCTAATCATAGTGCTGTGATGCCCTGGTCCCTTCATGGGTTGATGTCTGATGCCCTGGTCCCTTCATGGGTTGATGTCTGATGCCCTGGTCCCTTCATGGGATGATGTCTGATGCCCTGGTCCCTTCATGGGATGATGTCTGATGCCCTGGTCCCTTCATGGGATGATGTCTGATGCCCTGGTCCCTTCATGGGATGATGTCTGATGCACTGGTCCCTTCATGGGATGATCTCTGATGCCCTGGTCCCTTCATGGGATGATCTCTGATGCCCTGGTCCCTTCATGGGATGATCTCTGATGCCCTGGTCCCTTCATGGGATGATCTCTGATGCACTGGTCCCTTCATGGGATGATCTCTGATGCACTGGTCCCTTCATGAGATGATCTCTGATGCCCTGGTCCCTTCATGGGATGATGTCTGATGCCCTGGTCCCTTCATGGGATGATGTCTGATGCCCTGGTCCCTTCATGGGATGATGTCTGATGCCCTGGTCCCTTCATGGGATGATGTCTGATGCCCTGGTCCCTTCCTGGGATGATGTCTGATGCCCTGGTCCCTTCATGGGATGATGTCTGATGCCCTGGTCCCTTCATGGGATGATGTCTGATGCCCTGGTCCCTTCATGGGATGATGTCTGATGCACTGGTCCCTTCATGGGATGATGTCTGATGCACTGGTCCCTTCATGGGATGATCTCTGCACTGGTCCCCTCATGGGATGATCTTGCATACCTCTAATCATAGTGCTGTGATGCCCTGGTCCCTTCATGGGATGATCTCTGATGCCGTGGTCCCTTCATGGGATGATCTCTGATGCCCTGGTCCCTTCATGGGATGATCTCTGATGCACTGGTCCCTTCATGGGATGATCTTGCATACCTCTAATCATAGTGCTCTGATGCCCTGGTCCCTTCATGGGATGATGTCTGATGCACTGGTCCCTACATGGGATGATGTCTGATGCACTGGTCCCTTCATGGGATGATCTTGCATACCTCTAATCACAGTGCGCTGATGCCCTGGTCCCTTCCTGGGATGATGTCTGATGCACTGGTCCCTTCATGGGATGATGTCTGATGCACTGGTCCCTTCATGGGATGATCTTGCATGCCTCTAATCACAGTGCTCTGATGCCCTGGTCCCTTCCTGGGATGATGTCTGATGCCCTGGTCCCTTCCTGGGATGATGTCTGATGCCCTGGTCCCTTCCTGGGATGATGTCTGATGCCCTGGTCCCTTCCTGGGATGATGTCTGATGCCCTGGTCCCTTCCTGGGATGATGTCTGATGCCCTGGTCCCTTCCTGGGATGATGTCTGATGCCCTGGTCCCTTCCTGGGATGATGTCTGATGCCCTGGTCCCTTCCTGGGATGATGTCTGATGCCCTGGTCCCTTCCTGGGATGATGTGATGCACTGGTCCCTTCCTGGGATGATCTCTGATGCACTGGTCCCTTCATGGGATGATCTCTGATGCACTGGTCCCTTCATGGGATGATCTCTGATGCACTGGTCCCTTCATGGGATGATCTCTGATGCACTGGTCCCTTCATGGGATGATCTCTGATGCACTGGTCCCTTCATGGGATGATCTCTGATGCACTGGTCCCTTCATGGGATGATCTTGCATACATCTAATCATAGTGCTGTGATGCACTGGTCCCTTCATGGGATGATCTCTGCACTGGTCCCTTCATGGGATGATCTTGCATACCTCTTATCATAGTGCTCTGATGCCCTGGTCCCTTCATGGGATGATCTCTGATGCACTGGTCCCTTCATGGGATGATCTCTAAAGCACTGGTCCCTTCATGGGATGATCTTGCATACCTCTAATCATAGTGCTTTGATGCCCTGGTCCCTTCACGGGATGATCTCTGATGCCCTGGTCCCTTCACGGGATGATCTCTGATGCCCTGGTCCCTTCACGGGATGATCTCTGATGCCCTGGTCCCTTCACGGGATGATCTCTGATGCCCTGGTCCCTTCACGGGATGATCTCTGATGCCCTGGTCCCTTCACGGGATGATCTCTGATGCCCTGGTCCCTTCACGGGATGATCTCTGATGCCCTGGTCCCTTCACGGGATGATCTCTGATGCCCTGGTCCCTTCACGGGATGATCTCTGATGCCCTGGTCCCTTCACGGGATGATCTCTGATGCCCTGGTCCCTTCACGGGATGATCTCTGATGCCCTGGTCCCTTCACGGGATGATCTCTGATGCCCTGGTCCCTTCACGGGATGATCTCTGATGCCCTGGTCCCTTCACGGGATGATCTCTGATGCCCTCGTCCCTTCATGGGATGATCTCTGATGCCCTGGTCCCTTCATGGGATGATCTTGGTGCACTGGTCCCTTCATGGGATGATCTTGGTGCACTGGTCCCTTCATGGGATGATCTTGCATACCTCTAATCATAGTGCTCTGATGCACTGGTCCCTTCATTGGAGGATCTCTGATGCACTGGTCCCTTCATGGGATGATCTCTGATGCACTGGTCCCTTCATGGGATTATCTTGCATACCTCTAATCATAGTGCTGTGATGCACTGGTCCCTTCACGGGATGATCTCTGATGCACTGGTCCCTTCATGGGATGATCTGATGCCCTGGTCCCTTCATGGGATGATCTGATGCCCTGGTCCCTTCATGGGATGATCTCTGATGCCCTGGTCCCTTCATGGGATGATCTCTGATGCCCTGGTCCCTTCATGGGATGATCTCTGATGCCCTGGTCCCTTCATGGGATGATCTTGCATACCTCTAATCATAGTGCTGTGATGCCCTGGTCCCTTCATGGGATGATCTTTGATGCCCTGGTCCCTTCATGGGATGATCTTTGATGCACTGGTCCCTTCATGGGATGATGTCTGATGCACTGGTCCCTTCATGGGATGATCTTGCATACCTCTAATGTACGTGCTGTGGTGTACTGGTCCCTTCATGGGATGATCTCTGATGCACTGGTCCCTTCATGGGATCTGATGCACTGGTCCCTTCATGGGAAGATCTTGCATACCTCTAATCATAGTGCTCTGATGCACTGGTCCCTTCATGGGATGTTCTCTGATGCACTGGTCCCTTCATGGGATGATGTCTGATGCACTGGTCTCTTCATGGGATGATCTTGCATACCTCTAATCATAGTGCTGTGATGCCCTGGTCCCTTCATGGGATGATCTCTGATGCACTGGTCCCTTCATGGGATGATCTTGCATACCTCTAATCATAGTGCTGTGATGCCCTGGTCCCTACATGGGATGATCTTTGATGCACTGGTCCCTTCATGGGATGATCTCTGATGCACTGGTCCCTTCATGGGATGATCTCTGATGCACTGGTCCTTTCATGGGATGATCTCTGATGCACTGGTCCCTTCATGAGATGATCTCTGATGCCCTGGTCCCTTCATGGGATGATGTCTGATGCCCTGGTCCCTTCATGGGATGATGTCTGATGCCCTGGTCCCTTCATGGGATGATGTCTGATGCCCTGGTCCCTTCATGGGATGATGTCTGATGCCCTGGTCCCTTCATGGGATGATGTCTGATGCCCTGGTCCCTTCATGGGATGATGTCTGATGCCCTGGTCCCTTCATGGGATGATGTCTGATGCCCTGGTCCCTTCATGGGATGATGTCTGATGCCCTGGTCCCTTCATGGGATGATGTCTGATGCCCTGGTCCCTTCATGGGATGATGTCTGATGCCCTGGTCCCTTCATGGGATGATGTCTGATGCCCTGGTCCCTTCATGGGATGATGTCTGATGCCCTGGTCCCTTCATGGGATGATGTCTGATGCCCTGGTCCCTTCATGGGATGATCTCTGCACTGGTCCCCTCATGGGATGATCTTGCATACCTCTAATCATAGTGCTGTGATGCCCTGGTCCCTTCATGGGATGATCTCTGATGCCGTGGTCCCTTCATGGGATGATCTCTGATGCCCTGGTCCCTTCATGGGATGATCTCTGATGCACTGGTCCCTTCATGGGATGATCTTGCATACCTCTAATCATAGTGCTCTGATGCCCTGGTCCCTTCATGGGATGATGTCTGATGCACTGGTCCCTACATGGGATGATGTCTGATGCACTGGTCCCTTCATGGGATGATCTTGCATACCTCTAATCACAGTGCGCTGATGCCCTGGTCCCTTCCTGGGATGATGTCTGATGCACTGGTCCCTTCATGGGATGATGTCTGATGCACTGGTCCCTTCATGGGATGATCTTGCATGCCTCTAATCACAGTGCTCTGATGCCCTGGTCCCTTCCTGGGATGATGTCTGATGCCCTGGTCCCTTCCTGGGATGATGTCTGATGCCCTGGTCCCTTCCTGGGATGATGTCTGATGCCCTGGTCCCTTCCTGGGATGATGTCTGATGCCCTGGTCCCTTCCTGGGATGATGTCTGATGCCCTGGTCCCTTCCTGGGATGATCTCTGATGCACTGGTCCCTCCCTGGGATGATCTCTGATGCACTGGTCCCTTCCTGGGATGATCTCTGATGCACTGGTCCCTTCATGGGATGATCTCTGATGCACTGGTCCCTTCATGGGATGATCTCTGATGCACTGGTCCCTTCATGGGATGATCTCTGATGCACTGGTCCCTTCATGGGATGATCTCTGATGCACTGGTCCCTTCATGGGATGATCTTGCATACATCTAATCATAGTGCTGTGATGCACTGGTCCCTTCATGGGATGATCTCTGCACTGGTCCCTTCATGGGATGATCTTGCATACCTCTTATCATAGTGCTCTGATGCCCTGGTCCCTTCATGGGATGATCTCTGATGCACTGGTCCCTTCATGGGATGATCTCTAAAGCACTGGTCCCTTCATGGGATGATCTTGCATACCTCTAATCATAGTGCTTTGATGCCCTGGTCCCTTCACGGGATGATCTCTGATGCCCTGGTCCCTTCACGGGATGATCTCTGATGCCCTGGTCCCTTCACGGGATGATCTCTGATGCCCTGGTCCCTTCACGGGATGATCTCTGATGCCCTGGTCCCTTCACGGGATGATCTCTGATGCCCTGGTCCCTTCACGGGATGATCTCTGATGCCCTGGTCCCTTCACGGGATGATCTCTGATGCCCTGGTCCCTTCACGGGATGATCTCTGATGCCCTGGTCCCTTCACGGGATGATCTCTGATGCCCTGGTCCCTTCACGGGATGATCTCTGATGCCCTGGTCCCCTCACGGGATGATCTCTGATGCCCTGGTCCCTTCACGGGATGATCTCTGATGCCCTGGTCCCTTCACGGGATGATCTCTGATGCCCTGGTCCCTTCACGGGATGATCTCTGATGCCCTGGTCCCTTCACGGGATGATCTCTGATGCCCTGGTCCCTTCACGGGATGATCTCTGATGCCCTGGTCCCTTCACGGGATGATCTCTGATGCCCTGGTCCCTTCACGGGATGATCTCTGATGCCCTCGTCCCTTCACGGGATGATCTCTGATGCCCTGGTCCCTTCATGGGATGATCTTGGTGCACTGGTCCCTTCATGGGATGATCTTGCATACCTCTAATCATAGTGCTCTGATGCACTGGTCCCTTCATGGGATGATCTCTGATGCACTGGTCCCTTCATGGGATTATCTTGCATACCTCTAATCATAGTGCTGTGATGCACTGGTCCCTTCACGGGATGAACTCTGATGCACTGGTCCCTTCATGGGATGATCTGATGCCCTGGTCCCTTCATGGGATGATCTGATGCCCTGGTCCCTGCATGGGATGATCTCTGATGCCCTGGTCCCTTCATGGGATGATCTCTGATGCCCTGGTCCCTTCATGGTATGATCTCTGATGCACTGGTCCCTTCATGGGATGATCTTGCATACCTCTAATCATAGTGCTGTGATGCCCTGGTCCCTTCATGGGATGATCTGATGCCCTGGTCCCTTCATGGGATGATCTGATGCCCTGGATGATCTGATGCCCTGGTCCCTTCATGGGATGATCTGATGCCCTGGTCCCTTCATGGGATGATCTGATGCCCTGGTCCCTTCATGGGATGATCTGATGCCCTGGTCCCTTCATGGGATGATCTCTGATGCCCTGGTCCCTTCATGGGATGATCTCTGATGCCCTGGTCCCTTCATGGGATGATCTCTGATGCCCTGGTCCCTTCATGGGATGGTCTCTGATGCCCTGGTCCCTTCATGGGATGATCTTGCATACCTCTAATCATAGTGCTGTGATGCCCTGGTCCCTTCATGGGATGATCTTTGATGCCCTGGTCCCTTCATGGGATGATCTTTGATGCACTGGTCCCTTCATGGGATGATGTCTGATGCACTGGTCCCTTCATGGGATGATCTTGCATACCTCTAATGTACGTGCTGTGGTGTACTGGTCCCTTCATGGGATGATCTCTGATGCACTGGTCCCTTCATGGGATCTGATGCACTGGTCCCTTCATGGGAAGATCTTGCATACCTCTAATCATAGTGCTCTGATGCACTGGTCCCTTCATGGGATGTTCTCTGATGCACTGGTCCCTTCATGGGATGATGTCTGATGCACTGGTCTCTTCATGGGATGATCTTGCATACCTCTAATCATAGTGCTGTGATGCCCTGGTCCCTTCATGGGATGATCTCTGATGCACTGGTCCCTTCATGGGATGATCTTGCATACCTCTAATCATAGTGCTGTGATGCCCTGGTCCCTACATGGGATGATCTTTGATGCACTGGTCCCTTCATGGGATGATCTCTGATGCACTGGTCCCTTCATGGGATGATCTCTGATGCACTGGTCCCTTCATGGGATGATCTCTGATGCACTGGTCCCTTCATGAGATGATCTCTGATGCCCTGGTCCCTTCATGGGATGATGTCTGATGCCCTGGTCCCTTCATGGGATGATGTCTGATGCCCTGGTCCCTTCATGGGATGATGTCTGATGCCCTGGTCCCTTCATGGGATGATGTCTGATGCCCTGGTCCCTTCATGGGATGATGTCTGATGCCCTGGTCCCTTCATGGGATGATGTCTGATGCCCTGGTCCCTTCATGGGATGATGTCTGATGCCCTGGTCCCTTCATGGGATGATGTCTGATGCCCTGGTCCCTTCATGGGATGATGTCTGATGCCCTGGTCCCTTCATGGGATGATGTCTGATGCCCTGGTCCCTTCATGGGATGATGTCTGATGCCCTGGTCCCTTCATGGGATGATGTCTGATGCCCTGGTCCCTTCATGGGATGATGTCTGATGCCCTGGTCCCTTCATGGGATGATGTCTGATGCCCTGGTCCCTTCATGGGATGATGTCTGATGCACTGGTCCCTTCATGGGATGATCTCTGCACTGGTCCCCTCATGGGATGATCTTGCATACCTCTAATCATAGTGCTGTGATGCCCTGGTCCCTTCATGGGATGATCTCTGATGCCGTGGTCCCTTCATGGGATGATCTCTGATGCCCTGGTCCCTTCATGGGATGATCTCTGATGCACTGGTCCCTTCATGGGATGATCTTGCATACCTCTAATCATAGTGCTCTGATGCCCTGGTCCCTTCATGGGATGATGTCTGATGCACTGGTCCCTTCATGGGATGATGTCTGATGCACTGGTCCCTTCATGGGATGATGTCTGATGCCCTGGTCCCTTCCTGGGATGATCTCTGATGCACTGGTCCCTTCCTGGGATGATCTCTGATGCACTGGTCCCTTCCTGGGATGATCTCTGATGCACTGGTCCCTTCATGGGATGATCTCTGATGCACTGGTCCCTTCATGGGATGATCTCTGATGCACTGGTCCCTTCATGGGATGATCTTGCATACATCTAATCATAGTGCTGTGATGCACTGGTCCCTTCATGGGATGATCTCTGCACTGGTCCCTTCATGGGATGATCTTGCATACCTCTTATCATAGTGCTCTGATGCCCTGGTCCCTTCATGGGATGATCTCTGATGCACTGGTCCCTTCATGGGATGATCTCTAAAGCACTGGTCCCTTCATGGGATGATCTTGCATACCTCTAATCATAGTGCTTTGATGCCCTGGTCCCTTCACGGGATGATCTCTGATGCCCTGGTCCCTTCACGGGATGATCTCTGATGCCCTGGTCCCTTCACGGGATGATCTCTGATGCCCTGGTCCCTTCACGGGATGATCTCTGATGCCCTGGTCCCTTCACGGGATGATCTCTGATGCCCTGGTCCCTTCACGGGATGATCTCTGATGCCCTGGTCCCTTCACGGGATGATCTCTGATGCCCTGGTCCCCTCACGGGATGATCTCTGATGCCCTGGTCCCTTCACGGGATGATCTCTGATGCCCTGGTCCCTTCACGGGATGATCTCTGATGCCCTGGTCCCTTCACGGGATGATCTCTGATGCCCTGGTCCCTTCACGGGATGATCTCTGATGCCCTGGTCCCTTCACGGGATGATCTCTGATGCCCTGGTCCCTTCACGGGATGATCTCTGATGCCCTGGTCCCTTCACGGGATGATCTCTGATGCCCTGGTCCCTTCACGGGATGATCTCTGATGCCCTGGTCCCTTCACGGGATGATCTCTGATGCCCTCGTCCCTTCACGGGATGATCTCTGATGCCCTCGTCCCTTCACGGGATGATCTCTGATGCCCTCGTCCCTTCACGGGATGATCTCTGATGCCCTCGTCCCTTCACGGGATGATCTCTGATGCCCTCGTCCCTTCATGGGATGATCTCTGATGCCCTGGTCCCTTCATGGGATGATCTTGGTGCACTGGTCCCTTCATGGGATGATCTTGCATACCTCTAATCATAGTGCTCTGATGCACTGGTCCCTTCATTGGAGGATCTCTGATGCACTGGTCCCTTCATGGGATGATCTCTGATGCACTGGTCCCTTCATGGGATTATCTTGCATACCTCTAATCATAGTGCTGTGATGCACTGGTCCCTTCACGGGATGATCTCTGATGCACTGGTCCCTTCACGGGATGATCTCTGATGCACTGGTCCCGTCACAGGATGATCTCTGATGCACTGGTCCCTTCACGGGATGATCTCTGATGCACTGGTCCCTTCACGGGATGATCTCTGATGCACTGGTCCCTTCACGGGATGATCTCTGATGCACTGGTCCCTTCACGGGATGATCTCTGATGCACTGGTCCCTTCACGGGATGATCTCTGATGCACTGGTCCCTTCACGGGATGATCTCTGATGCACTGGTCCCTTCACGGGATGATCTCTGATGCACTGGTCCCTTCACGGGATGATCTCTGATGCACTGGTCCCTTCACGGGATGATCTCTGATGCACTGGTCCCTTCACGGGATGATCTCTGATGCACTGGTCCCTTCACGGGATGATGTCTGATGCACTGGTCCCTTCATGGGATGATCTTGCATACCTCTAATCATAGTGCTGTGATGCCCTGGTCCCTTCATGGGATGATCTGATGCCCTGGTCCCTTCATGGGATGATTTGTGATGCCCTGGTCCCTTCATGGGATGATTTGTGATGCCCTGGTCCCTTCATGGGATGATTTGTGATGCCCTGGTCCCTTCATGGGATGATTTCTGATGCCCTGGTCCCTTCATGGGATGATTTCTGATGCCCTGGTCCCTTCATGGGATGATTTCTGATGCCCTGGTCCCTTCATGGGATGATTTCTGATGCCCTGGTCCCTTCATGGGATGATTTCTGATGCCCTGGTCCCTTCATGGGATGATTTCTGATGCCCTGGTCCCTTCATGGGATGATCTCTGATGCCCTGGTCCCTTCATGGGCTGATCTTGCATACCTCTAATGTAAGTGCTGTGGTGTACTGGTCCCTTCATGGGATGATCTCTGATGCACTGGTCCCTTCATGGGAGTATCTTGCATACCTCTAATCATAGTGCTGTGATGCCCTGGTCCCTTCATGGGATGATCTCTGATGCCCTGGTCCCTTCATGGGATGATCTCTGATGCCCTGGTCCCTTCATGGGATGATCTCTGATGCCCTGGTCCCTTCATGGGAATATCTCGAATGCCCTGGTCCCTTCATGGGATGATCTCTGATGCACTGATCCCTTCATGGAATGTCTGATGCACTGGTCCCTTCATGGGATGCTCTTGCATACCTCTAATCACAGTGCTGTGATGCCCTGGTCCCTTCATGGGATGATCTCTGATGCACTGGTCCCTTCATGGGATGATCTTGCATACCTCTAATCATAGTGCTGTGATGCCCTGGTCGCTTCATGGGATGATCTCTGATGCACTGGTCCCTTCATGGGATGATCTTGCATACCTCTAATCATAGTGCTGTGATGCCCTGGTCCCTTCATGGGATGATCTGATGCCCTGGTCCCTTCATGGGATGATCTGATGCCCTGGTCCCTTCATGGGATGATCTGATGCCCTGGTCCCTTCATGGGATGATCTGATGCCCTGGTCCCTTCATGGGATGATCTGATGCCCTGGTCCCTTCATGGGATGATCTGATGCCCTGGTCCCTTCATGGGATGATCTGATGCCCTGGTCCCTTCATGGGATGATCTGATGCCCTGGTCCCTTCATGGGATGATCTGATGCCCTGGTCCCTTCATGGGATGATCTCTGATCCCCTGGTCCCTTCATGGGATGATCTCTGATGCCCTGGTC
The DNA here is from genome assembly GCF_964204655.1 of Triturus cristatus. NCBI lineage: Eukaryota > Metazoa > Chordata > Amphibia > Caudata > Salamandridae > Triturus > Triturus cristatus. The sequence continues at coordinate 1,008,683,535 of NC_140592.1, forward strand.
CCTTCATGGGATGATCTCTGATGCCCTGGTCCCTTCATGGGATGATCTCTGATGCCCTGGTCCCTTCATGGGATGTTCTCTGATGCCCTGGTCCCTTCATGGGATGTTCTCTGATGCCCTGGTCCCTTCATGGGATGATCTTGCATACCTCTAATCATAGTGCTGTGATGCCCTGGTCCCTTCATGGGATGATCTCTGATGCCCTGGTCCCTTCATGGGATGATCTCTGATGCCCTGGTCCCTTCATGGGATGATCTTTGATGCACTGCTCCCTTCATGGGATGATCTCTGATGCACTGGTCCCTTCATGGGATGATCTTGCATACCTCTAATCACAGTTCTGTGATGCCCTGGTCCCTTCATGGGATGATCTGATGCCCTGGTCCCTTCATGGGATGATCTTGCATACCTCTAATCATAGTGCTCTGATGCCCTGGTCCCTTCATGGGATTCTCTCTGATGTACTGGTCCCTTCAATGGATGATGTCTTATGCACTGGTCCCTTCATGGGATGATCTTGCATACCTCTAATCAGTGCTGTGATGCCCTGGTCCCTTCATGGGAGGATCTCTGATGCACTGGTCCCTTCATGGGATGATCTCTGATGCACTGGTCCCTTCATGGGATGATCTCTGATGCACTGGTCCTTTCATGGGATCTCTGATGCACTGGTCCCTTCATGGGATGATCTTGCATACCTCTAATCATAGTGCTGTGATGCACTGGTCCCTTCATGGGATGATCTCTGATGCACTGATCCCTTCATGGGATGATCTTGCATACCTCTAATCATAGTGCTCTGATGCACTGGTCCCTTCATGGGATGATCTCTGATGCACTGGTCCCTTCATGGGATGATCTCTGATGCACTGGTCCCTTCATGGGATGATCTCTGATGCACTGGTCCCTTCATGGGATGATCTCTGATGCACTGGTCCCTTCATGGGATGATCTCTGATGCACTGGTCCCTTCATGGGATGATCTCTGATGCACTGGTCCCTTCATGGGATGATCTCTGATGCACTGGTCCCTTCATGGGATGATGTCTGATACACTGGTCCCTTCATGGGATGATCTTGCATACCTCTAATCACAGTGCTGTGATGCCGTGGTCCCTTCATGGGATGATCTCTGATGCACTGGTCCCTTCATGGGATGATCTCTGATGCACTGGTCCCTTCATGGGATGATCTCTGATGCACTGGTCCCTTCATGGGATGATCTCTGATGCACTGGTCCCTTCATGGGATGATCTCTGATGCACTGCTCCCTTCATGGGATGATCTCTGATGCACTGGTCCCTTCATGGGATGATCTTGCATACCTCTAATCATAGTGCTGTGATGCCTTGGTCCCTTCATAGGATGATCTCTGATGCCCTGGCCCCTTCATGGGATGATCTCTGATGCCCTGGCCCCTTCATGGGATGATCTCTGATGCACTGGTCCCTTCATGGGATGATGTCTGATGCCCTGGTCCCTTCATGGGATGATGTCTGATGCCCTGGTCCCTTCATGGGATGATCTCTGCACTGGTCCCTTCATGGGATGATCTTGCATACCTCTAATCATAGTGCTGTGATGCCCTGGTCCCTTCATGGGATGATCTCTGATGCCCTGGTCCCTTCATGGGATGATTTGTGATGCCCTGGTCCCTTCATGGGATGATTTCTGATGCCCTGGTCCCTTCATGGGATGATTTCTGATGCCCTGGTCCCTTCATGGGATGATCTCTGATGCCCTGGTCCCTTCATGGGCTGATCTTGCATACCTCTAATGTAAGTGCTGTGGTGTACTGGTCCCTTCACAGGATTATCTCTGATGCACTGGTCCCTTCATGGGATGATCTTGCATACCTCTAATCATAGTGCTGTGATGCCCTGGTCCCTTGATGGGATGATCTCTGATGCCCTGGTCCCTTCATGGGATGATTTCTGATGCCCTGGTCCCTTCATGGGATGATCTCTGATGCCCTGGTCCCTTCATGGGATGATCTCTGATGCCCTGGTCCCTTCATGGGATGATGTCTGATGCACTGGTCCCTTCATGGGATGATGTCTGATGCACTGGTCCCTTCATGGGATGATGTCTGATGCACTGGTCCCTTCATGGGATGATCTTGCATACCTCTAATCATAGTGCTGTGATGCCCTGGTCCCTTCATGGGATGATCTCTGATGCACTGGTCCCTTCATGGGATGATCTTGCATACCTCTAATCATAGTGCTGTGATGCCCTGGTCCCTTCATGGGATGATCTGATGCCCTGGTCCCTTCATGGGATGATCTGATGCTCTGATGCCCTGGTCCCTTCATGGGATGATCTGATGCCCTGGTCCCTTCATGGGATGATCTGATGCCCTGGTCCCTTCATGGGATGATCTGATGCCCTGGTCCCTTCATGGGATGATCTGATGCCCTGGTCCCTTCATGGGATGATCTCTGATGCCCTGGTCCCTTCATGGGATGATCTCTGATGCCCTGGTCCCTTCATGGGATGGTCTATGATGCACTGGTCCCTTCATGGGATGATCTTGCATACCTCTAATGTAAGTGCTGTGGTGCACTGGTCCCTTCATGGGATGATCTCTGATGCCCTGGTCCCTTCATGGGATGATCTCTGATGCCCTGGTCCCTTCATGGGATGATCTCTGATGCCCTGGTCCCTTCATGGGATGATCTCTGATGCCCTGGTCCCTTCATGGGATGATCTCTGATGCCCTGGTCCCTTCATGGGATGATCTCTGATGCCCTGGTCCCTTCATGGGATGATCTGAGGCCCTGGTCCCTTCATGGGATGATCTGAGGCCCTGGTCCCTTCATGGGATGATCTCTGATGCCCTGGTCCCTTCATGGGATGATCTGATGCCCTGGTCCCTTCATGGGATGATCTTGCATACCTCTAATCATAGTGCTGTGATGCCCTGGTCCCTTCATGGGATGATCTCTGATGCACTGGTCCCTTCATGGGATGATCTCTGATGCACTGCTCCCTTCATGGGATGATCTCTGATGCCCTGGTCCCTTCAATGGATGATCTCTGATGCACTGGTCCCTTCACGGGATGATCTCTGATGCACTGGTCCCTTCACGGGATGATCTCTGATGCACTGGTCCCTTCACGGGATGATCTCTGATGCACTGGTCCCTTCACGGGATGATCTCTGATGCACTGGTCCCTTCACGGGATGATCTCTGATGCACTGGTCCCTTCACGGGATGATCTCTGATGCACTGGTCCCTTCACGGGATGATCTCTGATGCGCTGGTCCCTTCACGGGATGATCTCTGATGCGCTGGTCCCTTCACGGGATGATCTCTGATGCACTGGTCCCTTCATGGGATGATCTTGCATACCTCTAATCATAGTGCTGTGATGCCCTGGTCCCTTCATGGGATGATCTCTGATGCACTGGTCCCTTCATGGGATGATCTTGCATACCTCTAATGTACATGCTGTGGTGTACTGGTCCCTTCATGGGATGATCTTGCATACCTCTAATCATAGTGCTGTGATGCCCTTCTCCCTTCATGGGATGATCTCTGATGCCCTGCCCCCTTCATGGGATGATCTCTGATGCCCTGCCCCCTTCATGGGATGATCTCTGATGCCCTGCTCCCTTCATGGGATGATCTGATGCCCTGGTCCCTTCATGGGATGATCTTGCATACCTCTACTCGTAGTGCTGTGATGCCCTGGTCCCTTCATGGGATGATCTCTGATGCCCTGGTCCCTTCATGGGATGATCTTGCATACCTCTACTCGTAGTGCTGTGATGCCCTGGTCCCTTCATGGGATGATCTCTGATGCCCTGGTACCTTCATGGAATGTTCTCTGATGCCCTGGTACCTTCATGGGATGTTCTCTGATGCCCTGGTCCCTTCATGGGATGATCTTGCATACCTCTAATCATAGTGCTGTGATGCCCTGGTCCCTTCATGGGATGATCTTGCATACCTCTACTCATAGTGCTGTGATGCCCTGGTCCCTTCATGGGATGATCTTTGATGCCCTGGTCCCTTCATGGGATGATCTTTGATGCACTGCTCCCTTCATGGGATGATCTCTGATGCACTGGTCCCTTCATGGGATGATCTTGCATACCTCTAATCATAGTGCTGTGATGCCCTGGTCCCTTCATGGGATGATCCCTGATGCACTGGTCCCTTCATGGGATGATCTTGCATACCTCTAATCATAGTGCTCTGATGCCCTGGTCCCTTCATGGGATGATGTCTGATGCACTGGTCCCTTCATGGGATGATCTTGCATACCTCTAATCAGTGCGGTGATGCCCTGGCCCCTTCATGGGATGATCTCTGATGCACTGGTCCCTTCATGGGATGATCTCTGATGCACTGGTCCCTTCATGGGATGATCTCTGATGCACTGGTCCCTTCATGGGATGATCTCTGATGCACTGGTCCCTTCATGGGATGATCTCTGATGCACTGGTCCCTTCATGGGATGATCTCTGATGCACTGGTCCCTTCATGGGATGATCTCTGATGCACTGGTCCCTTCATGGGATGATCTCTGATGCACTGGTCCCTTCATGGGATGATCTCTGATGCACTGGTCCCTTCATGGGATGATCTTGCATACCTCTAATCATAGTGCTCTGATGCCCTGGTCCCTTCATGGGATGATCTCTGATGCACTGGTCCCTTCATGGGATGATCTCTGATGCCTTGCCCCCTTCATGGGATGATCTATGATGCACTGCTCCCTTCATGGGATGATCGCTGATGCACTGGTCCCTTCATGGGATGATCTTGCATACCTCTAATCATAGTGCTCTGATGCACTGGTCCCTTCATGGGAGGATCTCTGATGCACTGGTCCCTTCATGGGATGATCTCTGATGCACTGGTCCCTTCATGGGATTATCTTGCATACCTCTAATCATAGTGCTGTGATGCACTGGTCCCTTCACGGGATGATCTCTGATGCACTGGTCCCTTCACAGGATGATGTCTGATGCACTGGTCCCTTCATGGGATGATCTTTGATGCACTGGTCCCTTCATGGGATGATCTTTGATGCACTGGTCCCTTCATGGGATGATCTTTGATGCACTGGTCCCTTCATGGGATGATCTTTGATGCACTGGTCCCTTCATGGGATGATCTTTGATGCACTGGTCCCTTCATGGGATGATCTTTGATGCACTGGTCCCTTCATGGGATGATCTTTGATGCACTGGTCCCTTCATGGGATGATCTTTGATGCACTGGTCCCTTCATGGGATGATCTTGCATACCTCTAATCCTAGTGCTCTGATGCCCTGGTCCCTTCATGGGATGATCTCTGATGCCCTGGTCCCTTCATGGGATGATCTCTGATGCCCTGGTCCCTTCATGGGATGATCTCTGATGCCCTGGTCCCTTCATGGGATGATCTCTGATGCCCTGGTCCCTTCATGGGATGATCTCTGATGCCCTGGTCCCTTCATGGGATGATCTCTGATGCCCTGGTCCCTTCATGGGATGATCTCTGATGCCCTGGTCCCTTCATGGGATGATCTCTGATGCCCTGGTCCCTTCATGGGATGATCTCTGATGCCCTGGTCCCTTCATGGGATGATCTCTGATGCCCTGGTCCCTTCATGGGATGATCTCTGATGCCCTGGTACCTTCATGGAATGTTCTCTGATGCCCTGGTACCTTCATGGGATGTTCTCTGATGCCCTGGTCCCTTCATGGGATGATCTTGCATACCTCTAATCATAGTGCTGTGATGCCCTGGTCCCTTCATGGGATGATCTTGCATACCTCTACTCATAGTGCTGTGATGCCCTGGTCCCTTCATGGGATGATCTTTGATGCCCTGGTCCCTTCATGGGATGATCTTTGATGCACTGCTCCCTTCATGGGATGATCTCTGATGCACTGGTCCCTTCATGGGATGATCTTGCATACCTCTAATCATAGTGCTGTGATGCCCTGGTCCCTTCATGGGATGATCCCTGATGCACTGGTCCCTTCATGGGATGATCTTGCATACCTCTAATCATAGTGCTCTGATGCCCTGGTCCCTTCATGGGATGATGTCTGATGCACTGGTCCCTTCATGGGATGATCTTGCATACCTCTAATCAGTGCGGTGATGCCCTGGCCCCTTCATGGGATGATCTCTGATGCACTGGTCCCTTCATGGGATGATCTCTGATGCACTGGTCCCTTCATGGGATGATCTCTGATGCACTGGTCCCTTCATGGGATGATCTCTGATGCACTGGTCCCTTCATGGGATGATCTCTGATGCACTGGTCCCTTCATGGGATGATCTCTGATGCACTGGTCCCTTCATGGGATGATCTCTGATGCACTGGTCCCTTCATGGGATGATCTCTGATGCACTGGTCCCTTCATGGGATGATCTTGCATACCTCTAATCATAGTGCTCTGATGCCCTGGTCCCTTCATGGGATGATCTCTGATGCACTGGTCCCTTCATGGGATGATCTCTGATGCCTTGCCCCCTTCATGGGATGATCTATGATGCACTGCTCCCTTCATGGGATGATCGCTGATGCACTGGTCCCTTCATGGGATGATCTTGCATACCTCTAATCATAGTGCTCTGATGCACTGGTCCCTTCATGGGAGGATCTCTGATGCACTGGTCCCTTCATGGGATGATCTCTGATGCACTGGTCCCTTCATGGGATTATCTTGCATACCTCTAATCATAGTGCTGTGATGCACTGGTCCCTTCACGGGATGATCTCTGATGCACTGGTCCCTTCACAGGATGATGTCTGATGCACTGGTCCCTTCATGGGATTATCTTTGATGCACTGGTCCCTTCATGGGATGATCTTTGATGCACTGGTCCCTTCATGGGATGATCTTTGATGCACTGGTCCCTTCATGGGATGATCTTTGATGCACTGGTCCCTTCATGGGATGATCTTTGATGCACTGGTCCCTTCATGGGATGATCTTTGATGCACTGGTCCCTTCATGGGATGATCTTTGATGCACTGGTCCCTTCATGGGATGATCTTTGATGCACTGGTCCCTTCATGGGATGATCTTGCATACCTCTAATCCTAGTGCTCTGATGCCCTGGTCCCTTCATGGGATGATCTCTGATGCCCTGGTCCCTTCATGGGATGATCTCTGATGCCCTGGTCCCTTCATGGGATGATCTCTGATGCCCTGGTCCCTTCATGGGATGATCTCTGATGCCCTGGTCCCTTCATGGGATGATCTCTGATGCCCTGGTCCCTTCATGGGATGATCTCTGATGCCCTGGTCCCTTCATGGGATGATCTCTGATGCCCTGGTCCCTTCATGGGATGATCTCTGATGCCCTGGTCCCTTCATGGGATGATCTCTGATGCCCTGGTCCCTTCATGGGATGATCTCTGATGCCCTGGTCCCTTCATGGGATGATCTCTGATGCCCTGGTCCCTTCATGGGATGATTTCTGATGCCCTGGTCCTTTCATGGGCTGATCTCTGATGCCCTGGTCCCTTCATGGGCTGATCTTGCATACCTCTAATGTAAGTGCTGTGGTGTACTGGTCCCTTCACAGGATTATCTCTGATGCACTGGTCCCTTCATGGGAGTATCTTGCTTACCTCTAATCATAGTGCTGTGATGCCCTGGTCCCTTGATGGGATGATCTCTGATGCCCTGGTCCCTTCATGGGATGATCTCTGATGCCCTGGTCCCTTCATGGGATGATCTCTGATGCCCTGGTCCCTTCATGGGATGATGTCTGATGCACTGGTCCCTTCATGGGATGATGTCTGATGCACTGGTCCCTTCATGGGATGATGTCTGATGCACTGGTCCCTTCATGGGATGATGTCTGATGCACTGGTCCCTTCATGGGATGCTCTTGCATACCTCTAATCATAGAGCTGTGATGCCCTGGTCCCTTCATGGGATGATCTCTGATGCACTGGTCCCTTCATGGGATGATCTTGCATACCTCTAATCATAGTGCTGTGATGCCCTGGTCCCTTCATGGGATGATCTGATGCCCTGGTCCCTTCATGGGATGATCTGATGCCCTGGTCCCTTCATGGGATGATCTGATGCCCTGGTCCCTTCATGGGATGATCTGATGCCCTGGTCCCTTCATGGGATGATCTGATGCCCTGGTCCCTTCATGGGATGATCTGATGCCCTGGTCCCTTCATGGGATGATCTGATGCCCTGGTCCCTTCATGGGATGATCTGATGCCCTGGTCCCTTCATGGGATGATCTGATGCCCTGGTCCCTTCATGGGATGATCTGATGCCCTGGTCCCTTCATGGGATGATCTGATGCCCTGGTCCCTTCATGGGATGATCTGATGCCCTGGTCCCTTCATGGGATGATCTGATGCCCTGGTCCCTTCATGGGATGATCTGATGCCCTGGTCCCTTCATGGGATGATCTGATGCCCTGGTCCCTTCATGGGATGATCTGATGCCCTGGTCCCCTCATGGGATGATCTCTGATGCCCTGGTCCCTTCATGGGATGATCTCTGATGCCCTGGTCCCTTCATGGGTTGGTCTATGATGCACTGGTCCCTTCATGGGATGATCTCTGATGCCCTGGTCCCTTCATGGGATGATCTGAGGCCCTGGTCCCTTCATGGGATGATCTGAGGCCCTGGTCCCTTCATGGGATGATCTCTGATGCCCTGGTCCCTTCATGGGATGATCTCTGATGCCCTGGTCCCTTCATGGGATGATCTGATGCCCTGGTCCCTTCATGGGATGATCTTGCATACCTCTAATCATAGTGCTGTGATGCCCTGGTCCCTTCATGGGATGATCTCTGATGCACTGCTCCCTTCATGGGATGATCTCTGATGCCCTGGTTCCTTCATGGGATGATCTCTGATGCACTGGTCCCTTCATGGGATGATCTTGCATACCTCTAATCATAGTGCTCTGATGCCCTGGTCCCTTCATGGGATTCTCTGATGTACTGGTCCCTTCAATGGATGATCTCTGATGCACTGGTCCCTTCACGGGATGATCTCTGATGCACTGGTCCCTTCACGGGATGATCTCTGATGCACTGGTCCCTTCACGGGATGATCTCTGATGCACTGGTCCCTTCACGGGATGATCTCTGATGCACTGGTCCCTTCACGGGATGATCTCTGATGCACTGGTCCCTTCACGGGATCTCTGATGCACTGGTCCCTTCACGGGATGATCTCTGATGCACTGGTCCCTTCATGGGATGATCTCTGATGCACTGGTCCCTTCATGGGATGATCTTGCATACCTCTAATCATAGTGCTCTGATGCCCTGGTCCCTTCATGGGATTCTCTCTGATGCCCTGGTCCCTTCATGGGATTCTCTCTGATGTACTGGTCCCTTCAATGGATGATCTCTGATGCACTGGTCCCTTCACGGGATGATCTCTGATGCACTGGTCCCTTCACGGGATGATCTCTGATGCACTGGTCCCTTCACGGGATGATCTCTGATGCACTGGTCCCTTCACGGGATGATCTCTGATGCACTGGTCCCTTCATGGGATGATCTTGCATACCTCTAATCATAGTGCTGTGATGCCCTGCTCCCTTCATGGGATGATCTCTGATGCCCTGCTCCCTTCATGGGATGATCTCTGATGCACTGGTCCCTTCATGGGATGATCTTGCATACCTCTAATCATAGTGCTCTGATGCCCTGGTCCCTTCATGGGATTCTCTCTGATGTACTGGTCCCTTCAATGGATGATCTCTGATGCACTGGTCCCTTCACGGGATGATCTCTGATGCACTGGTCCCTTCACGGGATGATCTCTGATGCACTGGTCCCTTCACGGGATGATCTCTGATGCACTGGTCCCTTCACGGGATGATCTCTGATGCACTGGTCCCTTCATGGGATGATCTTGCATACCTCTAATCATAGTGCTGTGATGCCCTGCTCCCTTCATGGGATGATCTCTGATGCCCTGCTCCCTTCATGGGATGATCTCTGATGCCCTGCTCCCTTCATGGGATGATCTGATGCCCTGCTCCCTTCATGGGATGATCTGATGCCCTGCTCCCTTCATGGGATGTTCTCTGATGCCCTGGTCCCTTCATGGGATGATCTCTAATGCCCTGGTCCCTTCATCGGATGATCTCTGATGCCCTGGTCCCTTCATCGGATGATCTCTGATGCCCTGGTCCCTTCATGGGATGATCTCTGATGCCCTGGTCCCTTCATGGGATGATCTCTGATGCCCTGGTCCCTTCATGGGATGATCTCTGATGCCCTGGTCCCTTCATGGGATGATCTCTGATGCCCTGGTCCCTTCATGGGATGATCTCCGATGCACTGGTCCCTTCATGGGATGATCTTGCATACCTATAATCATAGTGCCGTGATGCACTGGTCCCTTCACGGGATGATCTCTGATGCACTGGTCCCTTCACGGGATGATCTCTGATGCACTGGTCCCTTGATGGGATGATCTCTGATGCACTGGTCCCTTGATGGGATGATCTCTGATGCACTGGTCCCTTGATGGGATGATCTCTGATGCCCTGGTCCCTTCATGGGATGATCTCTGATGCACTGGTCCCTTCATGGGATGATCTTGCATACCTATAATCATAGTGCTGTGATGCACTGGTCCCTTCACGGGATGATCTCTGATGCCCTGGTCCCTTCATGGGATGATCTTTGATGCACTGCTCCCTTCATGGGATGATCTCTGATGCACTGGTCCCTTCATGGGATGATCTTGCATACCTCTAATCATAGTGCTGTGATGCCCTGGTCCCTTCATGGGATGATCTTGCATACCTCTAATCATAGTGCTGTGGTGTACTGGTCACTTCATGGGATGATCTCTGATGCACTGGTCCCTTCATGGGATGAACTCTGATGCACTGGTCCATTCATGGGAGTATCTTGCATACCTCTAATCATAGTGCTCTGATGCCCTGGTCCCTTGATGGGATGATCTCTGATGCCCTGGTCCCTTCATGGGATGATCTTGCATACCTCTAATCATAGTGCTGTGATGCCCTGGTCCCTTCATGGGAGGATCTCTGATGCACTGGTCCCTTCATGGGATGATCTCTGATGCACTGGTCCCTTCATGGGATGATCTCTGATGCACTAGTCCCTTCATGGGATGATCTTGCATACCTCTAATCATAGTGCTGTGATGCCCTGGTCCCTTCATGGGATGATCTCTGATGCCCTGGTCCCTTCATGGGATGATCTCTGATGCCCTGGTCCCTTCATGGGATGATCTCTGATGCCCTGGTCCCTTCATGGGATGATCTCTGATGCCCTGGTCCCTTCATGGGATGATCTCTGATGCCCTGGTCCCTTCATGGGATGATCTCTGATGCACTGGTCCCTTCATGGGATGATCTTGCATACCTCTAATCATAGTGCTGTGATGCCCTGGTCCCTTCATGGGATGATCTCTGATGCACTGGTCCCTTCATGGGATGATCTTGCATACCTCTAATGTACGTGCTGTGGTGTACTGGTCCCTTCATGGGATTATCTTGCATACCTCTAATCATAGTGCTGTGATGCACTGGTCCCTTCACGGGATGTCTGATGCACTGGTCCCTTCACGGGATGTCTGATGCACTGGTCCCTTCACGGGATGTCTGATGCACTGGTCCCTTCACGGGATGTCTGATGCACTGGTCCCTTCACGGGATGTCTGATGCACTGGTCCCTTCACGGGATGTCTGATGCACTGGTCCCTTCACGGGATGTCTGATGCACTGGTCCCTTCACGGGATGTCTGATGCACTGGTCCCTTCATGGGATGATCTCTGATGCCCTGCTCCCTTCATGGGATGATCTCTGATGCACTGGTCCCTTCATGGGATGATCTCTGATGCCCTGGTCCCTTCATGGGATGATCTCTGATGCACTGTTCCCTTCATGGGGTGATGTCTCATACACTGGTCCCTTCATGGGTTGATCTTGCATACCTCTAATCATAGTGCTGTGATGCCCTGGTCCCTTCATGGGATGATGTCTGATGCACTGGTCCCTTCATGGGATGATGTCTGATGCACTGGTCCCTTCATGGGATGATGTCTGATGCACTGGTCCCTTCATGGGATGATGTCTGATGCACTGGTCCCTTCATGGGATGCTCTTGCATACCTCTAATCACAGTGCTGTGATGCCCTGGTCCCTTCATGGGATGATCTCTGATGCACTGGTCCCTTCATGGGATGATCTTGCATACCTCTAATCATAGTGCTGTGATGCCCTGGTCCCTTCATGGGATGATCTCTGATGCACTGGTCCCTTCATGGGATGATCTTGCATACCTCTAATCATAGTGCTGTGATGCACTGGTCCCTTCATGGGATGATCTTGCATACCTCTAATCATAGTGCTCTGATGCCCTGGTCCCTTCATGGGATGATCTCTGATGCACTGTTCCCTTCATGGGGTGATGTCTCATACACTGGTCCCTTCATGGGATGATCTGATGCCCTGCTCCCTTCATGGGATGATCTCTGATGCCCTGCTCCCTTCATGGGATGATCTCTGATGCCCTGCTCCCTTCATGGGATGATCTCTGATGCCCTGGTCCCTTCATGGGATGATCTCTGATGCCCTGGTCCCTTCATGGGATGATCTTGCATACCTCTACTCGTAGTGCTCTGATGCCCTGGTCCCTTCATGGGATGATCTCTGATAACCTGGTCCCTTCATGGGATGATCTTGCATACCTCTACTCGTAGTGCTGTGATGCCCTGGTCCCTTCACGGGATGATCTCTGATGCACTGGTCCCTTCACAGGATGATCTCTGATGCACTGGTCCCTTCACGGGATGTTCTCTGATGCCCTGGTACCTTCATGGGATGTTCTCTGATGCCCTGGTCCCTTCATGGGATGATCTTGCATACCTCTAATCATAGTGCTGTGATGCCCTGGTCCCTTCATGGGATGATCTTGCATACCTCTACTCATAGTGCTGTGATGCCCTGGTCCCTTCATGGGATGATCTTTGATGCCCTGGTCCCTTCATGGGATGATCTTTGATGCACTGCTCCCTTCATGGGATGATCTCTGATGCACTGGTCCCTTCATGGGATGATCTTGCATACCTCTAATCATAGTGCTGTGATGCCCTGGTCCCTTCATGGGATGATCTCTGGTCCCTACATGGGATGATCTCTGATGCACTGGTCCCTTCATGGGATGATCTCTGATGCACTGGTCCCTTCATGGGATGATCTCTGATGCACTGGTCCCTTCATGGGATGATGTCTGATGCACTGGTCCCTTCATGGGATGATGTCTGATGCACTGGTCCCTTCATGGGATGATGTCTGATGCACTGGTCCCTTCATGGGATGCTCTTGCATACCTCTAATCACAGTGCTGTGATGCCCTGGTCCCTTCATGGGATGATGTCTGATGCACTGGTCCCTTCATGGGATGATGTCTGATGCACTGGTCCCTTCATGGGATGATGTCTGATGCACTGGTCCCTTCATGGGATGCTCTTGCATACCTCTAATCACAGTGCTGTGATGCCCTGGTCCCTTCATGGGATGATCTCTGATGCACTGGTCCCTTCATGGGATGATCTTGCATACCTCTAATCATAGTGCTGTGATGCACTGGTCCCTTCGTGGGATGATCTTGCATACCTCTAATCATAGTGCTCTGATGCCCTGGTCCCTTCATGGGATGATCTCTGATGCACTGTTCCCTTCATGGGGTGATGTCTCATACACTGGTCCCTTCATGGGTTGATCTTGCATACCTCTAATCACAGTGCTGTGATGCCCTGGTCCCTTCATGGGAGGATCTCTGATGCACTGGTCCCTTCATGGGAGGATCTCTGATGCACTGGTCCCTTCATGGGAGGATCTCTGATGCACTGGTCCCTTCATGGGAGGATCTCTGATGCACTGGTCCCTTCATGGGATGATCTCTGATGCACTGGTCCCTTCATGGGATGATCTCTGATGCACTGGTCCCTTCATGGGATGATCTCTGATGCCTTGGTCCCTTCATGGGATGATCTCTGATGCACTGCTCCCTTCATGGGATGATCTCTGATGCACTGCTCCCTTCATGGGATGATCTCTGATGCACTGCTCCCTTCATGGGATGATCTCTGATGCACTGGTCCCTTCATGGGATGATCTTGCATACCTCTAATCATAGTGCTTTGATGCACTGGTCCCTTCATGGGAGGATCTCTGATGCACTGGTCCCTTCACGGGATGATCTCTGATGCACTGGTCCCTTCACGTGATGATCTCTGATGCACTGGTCCCTTCACGGGATGATCTCTGATGCACTGGTCCCTTCACGGGATGATCTCTGATGCACTGGTCCCTTCACGGGATGATCTCTGATGCACTGGTCCCTTCACGGGATGATCTCTGATGCACTGGTCCCTTCACGGGATGATCTCTGATGCACTGGTCCCTTCACGGGATGATCTCTGATGCACTGGTCCCTTCACGGGATGATCTCTGATGCACTGGTCCCTTCATGGGATGATCTCTGATGCACTGGTCCCTTCATGGGATGATGTCTGATGCACTGGTCCCTTCATGGGATGCTCTTGCATACCTCTAATCACAGTGCTGTGATGCCCTGGTCCCTTCATGGGATGATCTCTGATGCACTGGTCCCTTCATGGGATGATCTTGCATGCCTCTAATCATAGTGCTGTGATGCCCTGGTCCCTTCATGGGATGATCTCTGATGCACTGGTCCCTTCATGGGATGATCTTGCATACCTCTAATCATAGTGCTGTGATGCCCTGGTCCCTTCATGGGATGATCTGATGCCCTGGTCCCTTCATGGGATGATCTGATGCCCTGGTCCCTTTATGGGATGATCTGATGCCCTGGTCCCTTTATGGGATGATCTCTGATGCCCTGGTCCCTTCATGGGATGATCTCTGATGCCCTGGTCCCTTCATGGGATGATCTCTGATGCCCTGGTCCCTTCATGGGATGATCTCTGATGCCCTGGTCCCTTCATGGGATGGTCTATGATGCCCTGGTCCCTTCATGGGATGGTCTATGATGCACTGGTCCCTTCATGGGATGATCTTGCATACCTCTAATGTAAGTGCTGTGGTGCACTGGTCCCTTCATGGGATGATCTCTGAGGCCCTGGTCCCTTCATGGGATGATCTCTGAGGCCCTGGTCCCTTCATGGGATGATCTCTGATGCCCTGGTCCCTTCATGGGATGATCTCTGATGCCCTGGTCCCTTCATGGGATGATCTCTGATGCCCTGGTCCCTTCATGGGATGATCTGATGCCCTGGTCCCTTCAAGGGATGATCTGATGCCCTGGTCCCTTCATGGGATGATCTGATGCCCTGGTCCCTTCATGGGATGATCTGATGCCCTGGTCCCTTCATGGGATGTTCTCTGATGCCCTGGTCCCTTCATGGGATGTTCTCTGATGCCCTGGTCCCTTCATGGGATGATCTTGCATACCTCTAATCATAGTGCTGTGATGCCCTGGTCCCTTCATGGGATGATCTCTGATGCACTGGTCCCTTCATGGGATGATCTTGCATACCTCTAATCAGTGCTGTGATGCCCTGGTCCCTTCATGGGATGATCTCTGATGCACTGGTCCCTTCATGGGATGATCTTGCATACCTCTAATCATAGTGCTCTGATGCCCTGGTCCCTTCATGGGATTCTCTCTGATGTACTGGTCCCTTCAATGGATGATCTCTGATGCACTGGTCCCTTCACGGGATGATCTCTGATGCACTGGTCCCTTCACGGGATGATCTCTGATGCACTGGTCCCTTCACGGGATGATCTCTGATGCACTGGTCCCTTCACGGGATGATCTCTGATGCACTGGTCCCTTCATGGGATGATCTTGCATACCTCTAATCATAGTGCTCTGATGCCCTGGTCCCTTCATGGGATTCTCTCTGATGTACTGGTCCCTTCATGGGATGATCTCTGATGCACTGGTCCCTTCACGGGATGATCTCTGATGCACTGGTCCCTTCACGGGATGATCTCTGATGCACTGGTCCCTTCACGGGATGATCTCTGGTGCACTGGTCCCTTCACGGGATGATCTCTGATGCACTGGTCCCTTCACGGGATGATCTCTGATGCACTGGTCCCTTCACGGGATGATCTCTGATGCACTGGTCCCTTCACGGGATGATCTTGCATACCTCTAATCATAGTGCTGTGATGCCCTGCTCCCTTCATGGGATGATCTCTGATGCCCTGGTCCCTTCATGGGATGATCTCTGATGCCCTGGTCCCTTCATGGGATGATCTCTGATGCCCTGGTCCCTTCATGGGATGATCTCTGATGCCCTGGTCCCTTCATGGGATGATCTCTGATGCCCTGGTCCCTTCATGGGATGATCTCTGATGCCCTGGTCCCTTCATGGGATGATCTCTGATGCCCTGGTCCCTTCATGGGATGATCTCCGATGCCCTGGTCCCTTCATGGGATGATCTCTGATGCCCTGGTCCCTTCATGGGATGATCTCTGATGCCCTGGTCCCTTCATGGGATGATCTCTGATGCACTGGTCCCTTCATGGGATGATCTCTGATGCACTGGTCCCTTCACGGGATGATCTCTGATGCACTGGTCCCTTCACGGGATGATCTTGCATACCTCTAATCATAGTGCTGTGATGCACTGGTCCCTTCATGGGATGATCTTTGATGCACTGGTCCCTTCATGGGATGATCTTTGATGCACTGGTCCCTTCATGGGATGATCTTTGATGCACTGGTCCCTTCATGGGATGATCTTTGATGCACTGGTCCCTTCATGGGATGATCTTTGATGCACTGGTCCCTTCATGGGATGATCTCTGCACTGGTCCCTTCATGGGATGATCTTGCATACCTCTAATCCTAGTGCTCTGATGCCCTGGTCCCTTCATGGGATGATCTCTGATGCCCTGGTCCCTTCATGGGATGATCTCTGATGCCCTGGTCCCTTCATGGGATGATCTCTGATGCCCTGGTCCCTTCATGGGATTATTTCTGATGCCCTGGTCCCTTCATGGGATGATGTCTGATGCACTGGTCCCTTCATAGGATGATGTCTGATGCACTGGTCCCTTCATGGGATGCTCTTGCATACCTCTAATCACAGTGCTGTGATGCCCTGGTCCCTTCATGGGATGATCTCTGATGCACTGGTCCCTTCATGGGATGATCTTGCATACCTCTAATCATAGTGCTGTGATGCCCTGGTCCCTTCATGGGATGATCTCTGATGCACTGGTCCCTTCATGGGATGATCTCTGATGCCCTGGTCCCTTCATGGGATGATCTCTGATGCCCTGGTCCCTTCATGGGATGATCTCTGATGCCCTGGTCCCTTCATGGGATGGTCTCTGATGCCCTGGTCCCTTCATGGGATGGTCTCTGATGCCCTGGTCCCTTCATGGGATGGTCTCTGATGCCCTGGTCCCTTCATGGGATGGTCTATGATGCACTGGTCCCTTCATGGGATGATCTTGCATACCTCTAATGTAAGTGCTGTGGTGCACTGGTCCCTTCATGGGATGATCTCTGATGCACTGGTCCCTTCATGGGATGATCTCTGATGCCCTGGTCCCTTCATGGGATGATCTCTGATGCCCTGGTCCCTTCGTGTGCTGATCTCTGAGGCCCTGGTCCCTTCATGGGATGATCTCTGAGGCCCTGGTCCCTTCATGGGATGATCTCTGAGGCCCTGGTCCCTTCATGGGATGATCTCTGAGGCCCTGGTCCCTTCATGGGATGATCTCTGAGGCCCTGGTCCCTTCATGGGATGATCTCTGAGGCCCTGGTCCCTTCATGGGATGATCTCTGAGGCCCTGGTCCCTTCATGGGATGATCTCTGAGGCCCTGGTCCCTTCATGGGATGATCTCTGAGGCCCTGGTCCCTTCATGGGATGATCTCTGAGGCCCTGGTCCCTTCATGGGATGATCTCTGATGCCCTGGTCCCTTCATGGGATGATCTGATGCCCTGGTCCCTTCATGGGATGATCTGATGCCCTGGTCCCTTCATGGGATGTTCTCTGATGCCCTGGTCCCTTCATGGGATGATCTTGCATACCTCTAATCATAGTGCTGTGATGCCCTGGTCCCTTCATGGGATGATCTCTGATGCCCTGGTCCCTTCATGGGATGATCTCTGATGCCCTGGTCCCTTCATGGGATGATCTGATGCCCTGGTCCCTTCATGGGATGATCTGATGCCCTGGTCCCTTCATGGGATGTTCTCTGATGCCCTGGTCCCTTCATGGGATGATCTTGCATACCTCTAATCATAGTGCTGTGATGCCCTGGTCCCTTCATGGGATGATCTCTGATGCACTGGTCCCTTCATGGGATGATCTTGCATACCTCTAATCACAGTGCTGTGATGCCCTGGTCCCTTCATGGGATGATCTGATGCCCTGGTCCCTTCATGGGATGAACTGATGCCCTGGTCCCTTCATGGGATGATCTGATGCCCTGGTCCCTTCATGGGATGATCTGATGCCCTGGTCCCTTCATGGGATGATCTGATGCCCTGGTCCCTTCATGGGATGATCTTGCATACCTCTAATCATAGTGCTCTGATGCCCTGGTCCCTTCATGGAATGATCTCTGATGTACTGGTCCCTTCAATGGATGATCTCTGATGCACTGGTCCCTTCACGGGATGATCTCTGATGCACTGGTCCCTTCACGGGATGATCTCTGATGCACTGGTCCCTTCACGGGATGATCTCTGATGCACTGGTCCCTTCACGGGATGATCTCTGATGCACTGGTCCCTTCACGGGATGATCTCTGATGCACTGGTCCCTTCATGGGATGATCTTGCATACCTCTAATCATAGTGCTCTGATGCCCTGGTCCCTTGATGGGATGATCTCTGATGCCCTGGTCCCTTGATGGGATGATCTCTGATGCCCTGGTCCCTTGATGGGATGATCTCTGATGCCCTGGTCCCTTGATGGGATGATCTCTGATGCCCTGGTCCGTTCATGGGATGATCTCCGATGCACTGGTCCCTTCATGGGATGATCTTGCATACCTATAATCATAGTGCTGTGGTGTACTGGTCCCTTCATGGGATGATCTCTGATGCACTGGTCCCTTCACGGGATGATCTCTGATGCACTGGTCCCTTCACGGGATGATCTCTGATGCACTGGTCCCTTCACGGGATGATCTTGCATACCTCTAATCATAGTGCTGTGATGCCCTGCTCCCTTCATGGGATGATCTCTGATGCCCTGCTCCCTTCATGGGATGATCTCTGATGCCCTGCTCCCTTCATGGGATGATCTCTGATGCCCTGCTCCCTTCATGGGATGATCTCTGATGCCCTGCTCCCTTCATGGGATGATCTCTGATGCCCTGCTCCCTTCATGGGATGATCTCTGATGCCCTGCTCCCTTCATGGGATGATCTCTGATGCCCTGCTCCCTTCATGGGATGATCTCTGATGCCCTGCTCCCTTCATGGGATGATCTCTGATGCCCTGCTCCCTTCATGGGATGATCTCTGATGCCCTGCTCCCTTCATGGGATGATCTCTGATGCCCTGGTCCCTTCATGGGATGATATCTGATGCCCTGGTCCCTTCATGGGATGATCTCCGATGCACTGGTCCCTTCATGGGATGATCTTGCATACCTATAATCATAGTGCTGTGATGCCCTGGTCCCTTCATGGGATTATCTCTGATGCCCTGGTCCCTTCATGGGATGATCTCTGATGCCCTGGTCCCTTCATGGGATGATCTCTGATGCCCTGGTCCCTTCATGGGATGATCTCTGATGCCCTGGTCCCTTCATGGGATGATCTCTGATGCCCTGGTCCCTTCATGGGATGATCTCTGATGCCCTGGTCCCTTCATGGGATGATCTCTGATGCCCTGGTCCCTTCATGGGATGATCTCTGATGCCCTGGTCCCTTCATGGGATGATCTCTGATGCCCTGGTCCCTTCATGGGATGATCTCCGATGCACTGGTCCCTTCATGGGATGATCTTGCATACCTATAATCATAGTGCTGTGATGCACTGGTCCCTTCACGGGATGATCTCTGATGCACTGGTCCCTTCACGGGATGATCTCTCATGCACTGGTCCCTTCATGGGATGATCTCTCATGCCCTGGTCCCTTCATGGGATGATCTCTGATGCCCTGATCCCTTCATGGGATGATCTTGCATACCTCTAATCATAGTGCTGTGGTGTACTGGTCCCTTCATGGGATGATCTCTGATGCACTGGTCCCTTCTTGGGATGAACTCTGATGCACTGGTCCATTCATGGGAGTATCTTGCATACCTCTAATCATAGTGCTCTGATGCCCTGGTCCCTTGATGGGATGATCTCTGATGCCCTGGTCCCTTCATGGGATGATCTCTGATGCACTGGTCCCTTCATGGGATGATCTTGCATACCTCTACTCATAGTGCTGTGATGCCCTGGTCCCTTCATGGGATGATCTCTGATGCCCTGGTCCCTTCATGGGATGATCTCTGATGCACTGGTCCCTTCATGGGATGATCTTGCATACCTCTAATCATAGTGCTGTGATGCCCTGGTCCCTTCATGGGTTGATCTCTGATGCCCTGGTCCCTTCATGGGTTGATCTCTGATGCCCTGGTCCCTTCATGGGTTGATCTCTGATGCACTGGTCCCTTCATGGGATCTCTGATGCACTGGTCCCTTCACGGGATGATCTCTGATGCACTGGTCCCTTCACGGGATTATCTCTGATGCACTGGTCCCTTCACGGGATGATCTCTGATGCACTGGTCCCTTCACGGGATGATCTCTGATGCCCTGGTCCCTTCATGGGATGATCCCTGATGCCCTGGTCCCTTCATGGGATGATCTCTGATGCCCTGGTCCCTTCATGGGATGATCTCTGATGCCCTGGTCCCTTCATGGGATGATCTCTGATGCCCTGGTCCCTTCATGGGATGATCTCTGATGCCCTGGTCCCTTCATGGGATGATCTTGCATACCTATAATCATAGTGCTGTGATGCACTGGTCCCTTCATGGGATGATCTCTGATGCCCTGCTCCCTTCATGGGATGATCTCTGATGCCCTGGTCCCTTCATGGGATGATCTCTGATGCCCTGGTCCCTTCATGGGATGATCTCTGATGCCCTGGTCCCTTCATGGGATGATCTCTGATGCCCTGGTCGTTTCATGGGATGATCTCTGATGCCCTGGTCCCTTCATGGGATGATCTCTGATGCCCTGGTCCCTTCATGGGATGATCTCTGATGCCCTGGTCCCTTCATGGGATGATCTCTGATGCCCTGGTCCCTTCATGGGATGATCTCTGATGCCCTGGTCCCTTCATGGGATGATCTCTGATGCCCTGGTCCCTTCATGGGATGATCTCTGATGCCCTGGTCCCTTCATGGGATGATCTTGCATACCTATAATCATAGTGCTGTGATGCCCTGGTCCCTTCATGGGTTGATCTCTGATGCCCTGGTCCCTTCATGGGTTGATCTCTGATGCCCTGGTCCCTTCATGGGTTGATCTCTGATGCACTGGTCCCTTCATGGGATGATCTCTGATGCCCTGTTCCCTTCATGGGATGATCTCTGATGCCCTGGTCCCTTCATGGGATGATCTCCGATGCACTGGTCCCTTCATGGGATGATCTTGCATACCTATAATCATAGTGCTGTGATGCACTGGTCCCTTGATGGGATGATCTCTGATGCACTGGTCCCTTGATGGGATGATCTCTGATGCACTGGTCCCTTGATGGGATGATCTCTGATGCACTGGTCCCTTGATGGGATGATCTCTGATGCCCTGGTCCCTTGATGGGATGATCTCTGATGCACTGGTCCCTTGATGGGATGATCTCTGATGCCCTGGTCCCTTGATGGGATGATCTCTGATGCCCTGGTCCCTTCATGGGATGATCTCTGATGCCCTGGTCCCTTCATGGGATGATCTCTGATGCCCTGGTCCCTTCATGGGATGATCTCTGATGCACTGGTCCCTTCACGGGATGATCTCTGATGCACTGGTCCCTTCACGGGATGATCTCTGATGCACTGGTCCCTTCACGGGATGATCTCTGATGCACTGGTCCCTTCACGGGATGATCTCTGATGCACTGGTCCCTTCACGGGATGATCTCTGATGCACTGGTCCCTTCACGGGATGATCTCTGATGCACTGGTCCCTTCACGGGATGATCTCTGATGCACTGGTCCCTTGATGGGATGATCTCTGATGCCCTGGTCCCTTCATGTGATGATCTTGCATACCTCTAATCATAGTGCTGTGGTGTACTGGTCCCTTCATGGGATGATCTCTGATGCACTGGTCCCTTCATGGGATGATCTCTGATGCACTGGTCCCTTCATGGGATGATCTTGCATACCTCTAATCATAGTGCTCTGATGCCCTGGTCCCTTCATGGGATGATCTTGCATACCTCTAATCACAGTGCTGTGATGCCCTGGTCCCTTCATGGGATGATCTCTGATGCACTGGTCCCTTCATGGGATGATCTTGCATACCTCTAATCATAGTGCTCTGATGCCCTGGTCCCTTCATGGGATGATCTTGCATACCTGTAATCATAGTGCTGTGATGCCATGGTCCCTTCATGGGATGATCTCTGATGCCCTGGTCCCTTCATGGGATGATCTCTGATGACCTGGTCCCTTCATGGGATGGTCTTTGATGCACTGGTCCCTTCATGGGATGATCTTGCATACCTCTAATGTAAGTGCTGTGGTGTACTGGTCCCTTCATGGGATGATCTCTGATGCACTGGTCCCTTCATGGGATGATCTCTGATGCACTGGTCCCTTCATGGGATTATCTTGCATACCTCTAATCACAGTGCTGTGATGCCCTGGTCCCTTTATGGGATGATCTCTGATGCACTGGTCCCTTCATGGGATGATCTTGCATACCTCTAATCACAGTGCTGTGATGCCCTGGTCCCTTCATGGGATGATCTCTGATGCACTGGTCCCTTCATGGGGTGATGTCTGATACACTGGTCCCTTCATGGAATGATCTTGCATACCTCTAATCAGTGTTGTGATGCCCTGGTCCCTTCATGGGATGATCTCGGATGCACTGGTCCCTTCACGGGATGATCTCTGATGCCCTGGTGCCTTCACGGGATGATCTCCGATGCCCTGGTCCCTTCATGGGATGATCTCTGATGCACTGGTCCCTTCATGGGATGATCTCTACACTGGTCCCTTCATGGGATGATCTTGCATACCTCTAATCATAGTGCTGTGATGCCCTGGTCTCTTCACGGGATGATCTCTGATGCCCTGGTCTCTTCACGGGATGATCTCTGATGCCCTGGTCTCTTCACGGGATGATCTCTGATGCCCTGGTCTCTTCACGGGATGATCTCTGATGCCCTGGTCCCTTCATGGGATGATCTCTGATGCACTGGTCTCTTCACGGGATAATCTCTGATGCTCTGGTCCCTTCATGGGATGATCTCTGATGCCCTGGTCCCTTCATGGGATGATCTCTGATGCCCTGGTCCCTTCATGGGATGATCTCTGATGCCCTGGTCCCTTCATGGGATGATCTGATGCACTGGTCCCTTCATGGGATGATCTCTGATGCACTGGTCCCTTCATGGGATGATCTTGCATACCTCTAATCATAGTGCTGTGATGCACTTGTCCCTTCACGGGATGATCTGATGCCCTGGTCTCTTCATGGGATAATCTTGCATACCTCTAATCATAGTGCTGTGATGCCCTGGTCCCTTCATGGGATGATCTCTGATGCCCTGGTCCCTTCATGGGATGATCTCTGATGCCCTGGTCCCTTCATGGGATGATCTCTGATGCACTGCTCCCTTCATGGGATGATTTTTGATGCACTGGTCCCTTCATGGGATGATCTTGCATACCTCTAATCATAGTGCTGTGATGCCCTGGTCCCTTCATGTGATGATCTCTGATGCACTGGTCCCTTCACGGGATGATCTCTGATGCCCTGGTGCCTTCACGGGATGATCTCTGATGCCCTGGTGCCTTCACGGGATGATCTCCGATGCCCTGGTCCCTTCATGGGATGATCTCCGATGCCCTGGTCCCTTCATGGGATGATCTCCGATGCCCTGGTCCCTTCATGGGATGATCTTGCATACCGCTACTCATAGTGCTGTGAGGCCCTGGTCCCTTCATGGGATGATCTCTGATGCCCTGGTCCCTTCATGGGATGACCTCTGATGCCCTGGTCCCTTCATGAGATGATCTGATGCACTGGTCCCTTCATGGGATGATCTTGCATACCGCTACTCATAGTGCTGTGAGGCCCTGGTCCCTTCATGGGATGATCTCTGATGCACTGGTCCCTTCACGGGATGATCTCTGATGCACTGGTCCCTTCACGGGATGATCTCTGATGCACTGGTCCCTTCACGGGATGATCTCTGATGCACTGGTCCCTTCACGGGATGATCTCTGATGCACTGGTCCCTTCACGGGATGATCTCTGATGCACTGGTCCCTTCACAGGATGATCTCTGATGCACTGGTCCCTTGATGGGATGATCTCTGATGCCCTGGTCCCTTCATGTGATGATCTTGCATACCTCTAATCATAGTGCTGTGGTGTACTGGTCCCTTCATGGGATGATCTCTGATGCACTGGTCCCTTCATGGGATGATCTCTGATCTGGTCCCTTCATGGGATGATCTTGCATACCTCTAATCATAGTGCTCTGATGCCCTGGTCCCTTCATGGGATGATCTTGCATACCTCTAATCACAGTGCTGTGATGCCCTGGTCCCTTCATGGGATGATCTCTGATGCACTGGTCCCTTCATGGGATGATCTTGCATACCTCTAATCATAGTGCTCTGATGCCCTGGTCCCTTCATGGGATGATCTTGCATACCTGTAATCATAGTGCTGTGATGCCCTGGTCCCTTCATGGGATGATCTCTGATGCCCTGGTCCCTTCATGGGATGATCTCTGATGACCTGGTCCCTTCATGGGATGGTCTTTGATGCACTGGTCCCTTCATGGGATGATCTTGCATACCTCTAATGTAAGTGCTGTGGTGTACTGGTCCCTTCATGGGATGATCTCTGATGCACTGGTCCCTTCATGGGATGATCTCTGATGCACTGGTCCCTTCATGGGATTATCTTGCATACCTCTAATCACAGTGCTGTGATGCCCTGGTCCCTTTTATGGGATGATCTCTGATGCACTGGTCCCTTCATGGGATGATCTTGCATACCTCTAATCACAGTGCTGTGATGCCCTGGTCCCTTCACTGGATGATCTCTGATGCACTGGTCCCTTCATGGGGTGATGTCTGATACACTGGTCCCTTCATGGAATGATCTTGCATACCTCTAATCAGTGTTGTGATGCCCTGGTCCCTTCATGGGATGATCTCGGATGCACTGGTCCCTTCACGGGATGATCTCTGATGCCCTGGTGCCTTCACGGGATGATCTCCGATGCCCTGGTCCCTTCATGGGATGATCTCTGATGCACTGGTCCCTTCATGGGATGATCTCTGCACTGGTCTCTTCACGGGATGATCTCTGATGCCCTGGTCTCTTCACGGGATGATCTCTGATGCCCTGGTCTCTTCACGGGATGATCTCTGATGCCCTGGTCTCTTCACGGGATGATCTCTGATGCCCTGGTCTCTTCACGGGATGATCTCTGATGCCCTGGTCCCTTCACGGGATAATCTCTGATGCTCTGGTCCCTTCATGGGATGATCTCTGATGCCCTGGTCCCTTCATGGGATGATCTCTGATGCCCTGGTCCCTTCATGGGATGATCTCTGATGCCCTGGTCCCTTCATGGGATGATCTCTGATGCCCTGGTCCCTTCATGGGATGATCTGATGCACTGGTCCCTTCATGGGATGATCTCTGATGCACTGGTCCCTTCATGGGATGATCTTGCATACCTCTAATCATAGTGCTGTGATGCACTTGTCCCTTCACGGGATGATCTGATGCCCTGGTCCCTTCATGGGATGATCTCTGATGCCCTGGTCCCTTCATGGGATGATCTCTGATGCCCTGGTCCCTTCATGGGATGATCTCTGATGCACTGCTCCCTTCATGGGATGATTTTTGATGCACTGGTCCCTTCATGGGATGATCTTGCATACCTCTAATCATAGTGCTGTGATGCCCTGGTCCCTTCATGTGATGATCTCTGATGCACTGGTCCCTTCATGGGATGATCTCTGATGCCCTGGTGCCTTCAGGGGATGATCTCTGATGCCCTGGTGCCTTCACGGGATGATCTCCGATGCCCTGGTCCCTTCATGGGATGATCTCCGATGCCCTGGTCCCTTCATGGGATGATCTCCGATGCCCTGGTCCCTTCATGGGATGATCTCCGATGCCCTGGTCCCTTCATGGGATGATCTTGCATACCGCTACTCATAGTGCTGTGAGGCCCTGGTCCCTTCATGGGATGACCTCTGATGCCCTGGTCCCTTCATGGGATGACCTCTGATGCCCTGGTCCCTTCATGAGATGATCTGATGCACTGGTCCCTTCATGGGATGATCTTGCATACCGCTACTCATAGTGCTGTGAGGCCCTGGTCCCTTCATGGGATGATCTCTGATGCCCTGGTCCCTTCATGGGATGATCTCTGATGCCCTGGTCCCTTCATGGGATGATCTCTGATGCCCTGGTCCCTTCATGGGATGATCTTTGATGCCCTGGTCCCTTCATGGGATGATCTTTGATGCCCTGGTCCCTTCATGGGATGATCTTTGATGCCCTGGTCCCTTCATGGGATGATCTCTGATGCCCTGGTCCCTTCATGGGATGATCTCTGATGCCCTGGTCCCTTCATGGGATGATCTCGGATGCCCTGGTCCCTTCATGGGATGATCTCGGATGCCCTGGTCCCTTCATGGGATGATCTCGGATGCCCTGGTCCCTTCATGGGATGATCTCTGATGCCCTGGTCCCTTCATGGGATGATCTCTGATGCCCTGGTCCCTTCATGGGATGATCTCTGATGCCCTGGTCCCTTCATGGGATGATCTCTGATGCCCTGGTCCCTTCATGGGATGATCTTGCATACCTATAATCATAGTGCTGTGATGCACTGGTCCCTTCATGGGATGATCTCTGATGCCCTCGTCCCTTCATGGGATGATCTCTGATGCCCTCGTCCCTTCATGGGATGATCTCTGATGCCCTCGTCCCTTCATGGGATGATCTCTGATGCCCTCGTCCCTTCATGGGATGATCTCTGATGCCCTCGTCCCTTCATGGGATGATCTCTGATGCCCTCGTCCCTTCATGGGATGATCTCTGATGCCCTCGTCCCTTCATGGGATGATCTTGCATACCGCTACTCATAGTGCTGTGATGCCCTGGTCCCTTCATGGGATGATCTCTGATGCCCTGGTCCCTTCATGGGATGATCTCTGATGCCCTGGTCCCTTTATGGGATGATCGCTGATGCCCTGGTCCCTTCATGGGATGATCGCTGATGCCCTGGTCCCTTCATGGGATGATCGCTGATGCCCTGGTCCCTTCATGGGATGATCGCTGATGCCCTGGTCCCTTCATGGGATGATCGCTGATGCCCTGGTCCCTTCATGGGATGATCGCTGATGCCCTGGTCCCTTCATGGGATGATCGCTGATGCCCTGGTCCCTTCATGGGATGATCGCTGATGCCCTGGTCCCTTCATGGGATGATCGCTGATGCCCTGGTCCCTTCATGGGATGATCTCTGATGCCCTGGTCCCTTCATGGGATGATCTCTGATGCCCTGGTCCCTTCATGGGAGGATCTCTGATGCCCTGGTCCCTTCATGGGAGGATCTCTGATGCCCTGGTCCCTTCATGGGAGGATCTCTGATGCCCTGGTCCCTTCATGGGAGGATCTCTGATGCCCTGGTCCCTTCATGGGAGGATCTCCGATGCCCTGGTCCCTTCATGGGATGATCTCCGATGCCCTGGTCCCTTCATGGGATGATCTGATGCCCTGGTCCCTTCATGGGATGATCTCTGATGCCCTGGTCCCTTCATGGGATGATCTCTGATGCCCTGGTCCCTTCATGGGATGATCTCTGATGCCCTGGTCCCTTCATGGGATGATCTCTGATGCCCTGGTCCCTTCATGGGATGATCTCTGATGCCCTGGTCCCTTCATGGGATGATCTCTGATGCCCTGGTCCCTTCATGGGATGATCTCTGATGCCCTGGTCCCTTCATGGGATGATCTCTGATGCCCTGGTCCCTTCATGGGATGATCTCTGATGCCCTGGTCCCTTCATGGGATGATCTCTGATGCCCTGGTCCCTTCATGGGATGATCTCTGATGCCCTGGTCCCTTCATGGGATGATCTCCGATGCACTGGTCCCTTCATGGGATGATCTTGCATACCTTTAATCATAGTGCTGTGATGCACTGGTCCCTTCACGGGATGATCTCTGATGCACTGGTGCCTTCACGGGATGATCTCTGATGCACTGGTGCCTTCACGGGATGATCTCTGATGCACTGGTGCCTTCACGGGATGATCTCTGATGCACTGGTGCCTTCACGGGATGATCTCTGATGCACTGGTGCCTTCACGGGATGATCTCTGATGCACTGGTGCCTTCACGGGATGATCTCTGATGCACTGGTGCCTTCACGGGATGATCTCTGATGCACTGGTGCCTTCACGGGATGATCTCTGATGCACTGGTGCCTTCACGGGATGATCTCTGATGCACTGGTGCCTTCACGGGATGATCTCTGATGCACTGGTCCCTTCACGGGATGATCTCTGATGCACTGGTCCCTTCACGGGATGATCTCTGATGCACTGGTCCCTTAATGGGATGATCTTGCATACCTCTAATCATAGTGCTGTGGTGTACTGGTCCCTTCATGGGATGATCTCTGATGCACTGGTCCCTTCATGGGATGATCTCTGATGCACTGGTCCATTCATGGGAGTATCTTGCATACCTCTAATCATAGTGCTCTGATGCCCTGGTCCCTTGATGGGATGATCTCTGATGCCCTGGTCCCTTCATGGGATGATCTTGCATACCTCTAATCATAGTGCTGTGATGCCCTGGTCCCTTCATGGGATGATCTCTGATGCACTGGTCCCTTCATGGGATGATCTCTGATGCACTGGTCCCTTCATGGGATGATCTCTGATGCACTGGTCCCTTCATGGGATGATCTCTGATGCACTGGTCCCTTCATGGGATGATCTCTGATGCACTGGTCCCTTCATGGGATGATCTTGCATACCTCTAATCATAGTGCTGTGATGCCCTGGTCCCTTCATGGGATGATCTCTGATGCCCTGGTCCCTTCATGGGATGATCTCTGATGCCCTGGTCCCTTCATGGGATGATCTCTGATGCCCTGGTCCCTTCATGGGATGATCTCTGATGCCCTGGTCCCTTCATGGGATGATCTCTGATGCCCTGGTCCCTTCATGGGATGATCTCTGATGCCCTGGTCCCTTCATGGGATGATGTCTGATGCCCTGGTCCCTTCATGGGATGATGTCTGATGCCCTGGTCCCTTCATGGGATGGTCTTTGATGCACTGGTCCCTTCATGGGATGATCTTGCATACCTCTAATGTAAGTGCTGTGGTGTACTGGTCCCTTCATGGGATGATCTCTGATGCACTGGTCCCTTCATGGGATGATCTCTGATGCACTGGTCCCTTCATGGGATGATCTCCGATGCCCTGGTCCCTTCATGGGATGATCTCTGATGCCCTGGTCCCTTCATGGGATGATCTCTGATGCCCTGGTCCCTTCATGGGATGATCTCTGATGCCCTGGTCCCTTCATGGGATGATCTCTGATGCCCTGGTCCCTTCATGGGATGATCTCTGATGCACTGGTCCCTTCATGGGATGATGTTGCATACCTCTAATCATAGTGCTGTGATGCCCTGGTCCCTTCATGGGATGATCTCTGATGCCCTGGTCCCTTCATGGGATGATCTCTGATGCCCTGGTCCCTTCATGGGATGATCTCTGATGCCCTGGTCCCTTCATGGGATGATCTCTGATGCCCTGGTCCCTTCATGGGATGATCTCTGATGCCCTGGTCCCTTCATGGGATGATCTCTGATGCCCTGGTCCCTTCATGGGATGATCTCTGATGCCCTGGTCCCTTCATGGGATGATCTCTGATGCCCTGGTCCCTTCATGGGATGATCTCCGAAGCCCTGGTCCCTTCATGGGATGATCTCCGAAGCCCTGGTCCCTTCATGGGATGATCTCCGATGCCCTGGTCCCTTCATGGGATGATCTCCGATGCCCTGGTCCCTTCATGGGATGATCTCCGATGCCCTGGTCCCTTCATGGGATGATCTCCGATGCCCTGGTCCCTTCATGGGATGATCTCCGATGCCCTGGTCCCTTCATGGGATGATCTCCGATGCCCTGGTCCCTTCATGGGATGATGTCTGATGCCCTGGTCCCTTCATGGGATGATCTTGCATACCTCTAATCATAGTGCTTTGATGCCCTGGTCCCTTCATGGGATGATCTCTGATGCCCTGGTCCCTTCATGGGATGATCTCTGATGCCCTGGTCCCTTCATGGGATGATCTCTGATGCCCTGGTCCCTTCGCGGGATGATCTCTGATGCCCTGGTCCCTTCATGGGATGATCTTTGATGCCCTGGTCCCTTCATGGGATGATCTTTGATGCCCTGGTTCCTTCATGGGATGATCTTGCATACCTCTAATCATAGTGCTGTGATGCCATGGTCCCTTCATGGGATGATCTCTGATGCCATGGTCCCTTCATGGGATGATCTCTGATGCCCTGGTCCCTTCATGGGATGATCTCTGATGCACTTGTCCCTTCATGGGATAATCTTTGCACTGGTCCATTCATGGGATGATCTTGCATACCGCTACTCGTAGTGCTGTGATGCCCTGGTCCCTTCATGGGATGATCTCTGATGCCCTGGTCCCTTCATGGGATGATCTCTGATGCCCTGGTCCCTTCATGGGATGATCTCTGATGCCCTGGTCCCTTCATGGGATGATGTCTGATGCACTGGTCCCTTCATGGGATGATCTTGCATACCTCTAATCATAGTGCTCTGATGCCCCGGTCCCTTCATGGGATGATGTCTGATGCCCCGGTCCCTTCATGGGATGATGTCTGATGCCCCGGTCCCTTCATGGGATGATGTCTGATGCCCCGGTCCCTTCATGGGATGATGTCTGATGCCCCGGTCCCTTCATGGGATGATGTCTGATGCCCCGGTCCCTTCATGGGATGATCTTTGATGCCCTGGTCCCTTCATGGGATGATCTTTGATGCCCTGGTCCCTTCATGGGATGATCTCTGATGCCCTGGTCCCTTCATGGGATGATCTTTGATGCCCTGGTCCCTTCATGGGATGATCTCTGATGCCCTGGTCCCTTCATGGGATGATGTCTGATGCACTGGTCCCTTCATGGGATGATCTTGCATACCTCTAATCATAGTGCTCTGATGCCCCGGTCCCTTCATGGGATGATGTCTGATGCCCCGGTCCCTTCATGGGATGATGTCTGATGCCCCGGTCCCTTCATGGGATGATGTCTGATGCCCCGGTCCCTTCATGGGATGATGTCTGATGCCCCGGTCCCTTCATGGGATGATGTCTGATGCCCCGGTCCCTTCATGGGATGATGTCTGATGCCCCGGTCCCTTCATGGGATGATCTTTGATGCCCTGGTCCCTTCATGGGATGATCTTTGATGCCCTGGTCCCTTCATGGGATGATCTCTGATGCCCTGGTCCCTTCATGGGATGATCTCAGATGCACTGGTCCCTTCATGGGATGATCTTGCATAGCTCTAATCATAGTGCTTTGATGCCCTGGTCCCTTCATGGGATGATATCTGATGCACTGGTCCCTTCATGGGATGATATCTGATGCACTGGTCCCTTCATGGGATGATCCTGCATACCTCTAATCATAGTGCTGTGATGCCCTGGTCCCTTCATGGGATGATCTCTGATGCCCTGGTCCCTTCATGGGATGATCTCTGATGCCCTGGTCCCTTCATGGGATGATCTCTGATGCCCTGGTCCCTTCATGGGATGATCTCTGATGCCCTGGTCCCTTCATGGGATGATCTCTGATGCCCTGGTCCCTTCATGGGATGATCTCTGATGCCCTGGTCCCTTCATGGGATGATCTCTGATGCCCTGGTCCCTTCATGGGATGATCTCTGATGCCCTGGTCCCTTCATGGGATGATCTCTGATGCCCTGGTCCCTTCATGGGATGATCTCTGATGCCCTGGTCCCTTCATGAGATGATCTCTGATGCACTTGTCCCTTCATGGGATGATCTTTCATACCTCTAACCATAGTGCTGTGATGCCCTGGTCTCTTGATGGGATGATCTCTGATGCCCTGGTCCCTTCATGGGATGATCTCTGATGCCCTGGTCCCTTCATGGGATGATCTCTGATGCCCTGGTCCCTTCATGGGATGATCTCTGATGCCCTGGTCCCTTCATGGGATGATCTCTGATGCCCTGGTCCCTTCATGGGATGATGTCTGATGCACTGGTCCCTTCATGGGATGATCTTGCATACCTCTAATCATAGTGCTCTGATGCCCCGGTCCCTTCATGGGATGATGTCTGATGCCCCGGTCCCTTCATGGGATGATGTCTGATGCCCCGGTCCCTTCATGGGATGATGTCTGATGCCCCGGTCCCTTCATGGGATGATGTCTGATGCCCCGGTCCCTTCATGGGATGATGTCTGATGCACTGGTCTTATGGGATGATGTCTGATGCCCTGGTCCCTTCATGGGATGATCTCTGATGCCCTGGTCCCTTCATGGGATGATCTCTGATGCCCTGGTCCCTTCATGGGATGATCTCTGATGCCCTGGTCCCTTCATGGGATGATCTCTGATGCCCTGGTCCCTTCATGAGATGATCTCTGATGCACTGGTCCCTTCATGGGATGATCTTGCATACCTCTAATCATAGTGCTGTGATGCCCTGGTCCCTTCATGGGATGATGTCTGATGCCCTGGTCCCTTCATGGGATGATGTCTGATGCCCTGGTCCCTTCATGGGATGATGTCTGATGCCCTGGTCCCTTCATGGGATGATGTCTGATGCCCTGGTCCCTTCATGGGATGATGTCTGATGCCCTGGTCCCTTCATGGGATGATGTCTGATGCCCTGGTCCCTTCATGGGATGATGTCTGATGCCCTGGTCCCTTCATGGGATGATGTCTGATGCCCTGGTCCCTTCATGGGATGATGTCTGATGCCCTGGTCCCTTCATGGGATGATGTCTGATGCCCTGGTCCCTTCATGGGATGATGTCTGATGCCCTGGTCCCTTCATGGGATGATCTCTGATGCACTGGTCCCTTCATGGGATGATCTCTGATGCTCTGGTCCCTTCATGGGAAGATCTTGCATACCTCTAATCATAGTGCTCTGATGCCCTCTTCCCTTCATGGGATGATCTCTGACGCACTGGTCCCTTCATGGGATGATCTTGCATACCTCTAATCATAGTGCTGTGATGCACTGGTCCCTTTAATGGGATGATGTCTGATGCACTGGTCCCTTCATGGGATGATCTTGCATACCTCTAATCATAGTGCTGTGATGCCCTGGTCCCTTCATGGGATGATCTTTGATGCACTGGTCCCTTCATGGGATGATCTCGGATGCACTGGTCCCTTCATGGGATGATCTGATGCACTGGTCCCTTCATGGGATGATCTTGCATACCTCTAATCATAGTGATGCCCTGGTCCCTTCATGGGATGATCCCTGATGCCCTGGTCCCTTCATGGGATGATCCCTGATGCCCTGGTCCCTTCATGGGATGATCCCTGATGCCCTGGTCCCTTCATGGGATGATCCCTGATGCCCTGGTCCCTTCATGGGATGATCCCTGATGCCCTGGTCCCTTCATGGGATGATCCCTGATGCCCTGGTCCCTTCATGGGATGATCTGATGCCCTGGTCCCTTCATGGGATGATCCCTGATGCCCTGGTCCCTTCATGGGATGATCTGATGCCCTGGTCCCTTCATGGGATGATCTGATGCCCTGGTCCCTTCATGGGATGATCTGATGCCCTGGTCCCTTCATGGGATGATCTCTGATGCCCTGGTCCCTTCGTGGGATGATCTCTGATGCCCTGGTCCCTTCGTGGGATGATCTCTGATGCCCTGGTCCCTTCGTGGGATGATCTCTGATGCCCTGGTCCCTTCGTGGGATGATCTCTGATGCCCTGGTCCCTTCGTGGGATGATCTGATGCCCTGGTCCCTTCATGGGATGATCTCTGATGCACTGGTCCCTTCATGGGATGATGTCTGATGCACTGGTCCCTTCATGGGATGATCTTGCATACCTCTAATCATAGTGCTGTGATGCACTGGTCCCTTCATGGGATGATCTTTGATGCACTGGTCCCACCATGGGATGATCTTTGATGCACTGGTCCCTTCATGGGATGATCTTTGATGCACTGGTCCCTTCATGGGATGATCTTGCATACCTCTAATCATAGTGCTGTGATGCCCTGGTCCCTCCATGGGATGATCTCTGATGCACTGGTCCCTTCATGGGTTGATCTTGCATACCTCTAATGTATGTGCTGTGGTGTACTGGTCCCTTCATGGGATGATCTCTGATGCACTGGTCCCTTCATGGGATGATCTTGCATACCTCTAATCATAGTGCTGTGATGCCCTGGTCTGTTCATGGGATGTTCTCTGACGCACTGGTCCCTTCATTGGATGATGTCTGCACTGGTCCCTTCATGGGATGATCTTGCATACCTCTAATCATAGTGCTGTGATGCACTGGTCCCTTCATGGGATGATCTCTGATGCACTGGTCCCTTTAATGGGATGATGTCTGATGCACTGGTCCCTTCATGGGATGATCTTGCATACCTCTAATCATAGTGCTGTGATGCCCTGGTCCCTTCATGGGATGATCTCTGATGCCCTGGTCCCTTCATGGGATGATCTCTGATGCCCTGGTCCCTTCATGGGATGATCTCTGATGCCCTGGTCCCTTCATGGGATGATCTCTGATGCCCTGGTCCCTTCATGGGATGATCTCTGATGCCCTGGTCCCTTCATGGGATGATCTCTGATGCCCTGGTCCCTTCATGGGATGATCTCTGATGCCCTGGTCCCTTCATGGGATGATCTCTGATGCCCTGGTCCCTTCATGGGATGATCTCTGATGCCCTGGTCCCTTCATGAGATGATCTCTGATGCACTTGTCCCTTCATGGGATGATCTTTCATACCTCTAACCATAGTGCTGTGATGCCCTGGTCTCTTGATGGGATGATCTCTGATGCCCTGGTCCCTTCATGGGATGATCTCTGATGCCCTGGTCCCTTCATGGGATGATCTCTGATGCCCTGGTCCCTTCATGGGATGATCTCTGATGCCCTGGTCCCTTCATGGGATGATCTCTGATGCCCTGGTCCCTTCATGGGATGATGTCTGATGCACTGGTCCCTTCATGGGATGATCTTGCATACCTCTAATCCTAGTGCTCTGATGCCCCGGTCCCTTCATGGGATGATGTCTGATGCCCCGGTCCCTTCATGGGATGATGTCTGATGCCCCGGTCCCTTCATGGGATGATGTCTGATGCCCCGGTCCCTTCATGGGATGATGTCTGATGCCCCGGTCCCTTCATGGGATGATGTCTGATGCCCCGGTCCCTTCATGGGATGATGTCTGATGCCCCGGTCCCTTCATGGGATGATGTCTGATGCCCCGGTCCCTTCATGGGATGATGTCTGATGCACTGGTCTTATGGGATGATGTCTGATGCCCTGGTCCCTTCATGGGATGATCTCTGATGCCCTGGTCCCTTCATGGGATGATCTCTGATGCCCTGGTCCCTTCATGGGATGATCTCTGATGCCCTGGTCCCTTCATGGGATGATCTCTGATGCCCTGGTCCCTTCATGGGATGATCTCTGATGCCCTGGTCCCTTCATGAGATGATCTCTGATGCACTGGTCCCTTCATGGGATGATCTTGCATACCTCTAATCATAGTGCTGTGATGCCCTGGTCCCTTCATGGGATGATGTCTGATGCCCTGGTCCCTTCATGGGATGATGTCTGATGCCCTGGTCCCTTCATGGGATGATGTCTGATGCCCTGGTCCCTTCATGGGATGATGTCTGATGCCCTGGTCCCTTCATGGGATGATGTCTGATGCCCTGGTCCCTTCATGGGATGATGTCTGATGCCCTGGTCCCTTCATGGGATGATGTCTGATGCCCTGGTCCCTTCATGGGATGATGTCTGATGCCCTGGTCCCTTCATGGGATGATGTCTGATGCCCTGGTCCCTTCATGGGATGATCTCTGATGCACTGGTCCCTTCATGGGATGATCTCTGATGCACTGGTCCCTTCATGGGATGATCTCTGATGCTCTGGTCCCTTCATGGGAAGATCTTGCATACCTCTAATCATAGTGCTCTGATGCCCTCTTCCCTTCATGGGATGATCTCTGACGCACTGGTCCCTTCATGGGATGATCTTGCATACCTCTAATCATAGTGCTGTGATGCACTGGTCCCTTTAATGGGATGATGTCTGATGCACTGGTCCCTTCATGGGATGATCTTGCATACCTCTAATCATAGTGCTGTGATGCCCTGGTCCCTTCATGGGATGATCTTTGATGCACTGGTCCCTTCATGGGATGATCTCGGATGCACTGGTCCCTTCATGGGATGATCTGATGCACTGGTCCCTTCATGGGATGATCTTGCATACCTCTAATCATAGTGATGCCCTGGTCCCTTCATGGGATGATCCCTGATGCCCTGGTCCCTTCATGGGATGATCCCTGATGCCCTGGTCCCTTCATGGGATGATCCCTGATGCCCTGGTCCCTTCATGGGATGATCCCTGATGCCCTGGTCCCTTCATGGGATGATCTGATGCCCTGGTCCCTTCATGGGATGATCCCTGATGCCCTGGTCCCTTCATGGGATGATCTGATGCCCTGGTCCCTTCATGGGATGATCTGATGCCCTGGTCCCTTCATGGGATGATCTGATGCCCTGGTCCCTTCATGGGATGATCTCTGATGCCCTGGTCCCTTCGTGGGATGATCTCTGATGCCCTGGTCCCTTCGTGGGATGATCTCTGATGCCCTGGTCCCTTCGTGGGATGATCTCTGATGCCCTGGTCCCTTCGTGGGATGATCTGATGCCCTGGTCCCTTCATGGGATGATCTCTGATGCACTGGTCCCTTCATGGGATGATGTCTGATGCACTGGTCCCTTCATGGGATGATCTTGCATACCTCTAATCATAGTGCTGTGATGCACTGGTCCCTTCATGGGATGATCTTTGATGCACTGGTCCCTTCATGGGATGATCTTTGATGCACTGGTCCCTTCATGGGATGATCTTTGATGCACTGGTCCCTTCATGGGATGATCTTGCATACCTCTAATCCTAGTGCTGTGATGCCCTGGTCCCTCCATGGGATGATCTCTGATGCACTGGTCCCTTCATGGGTTGATCTTGCATACCTCTAATGTATGTGCTGTGGTGTACTGGTCCCTTCATGGGATGATCTCTGATGCACTGGTCCCTTCATGGGATGATCTTGCATACCTCTAATCATAGTGCTGTGATGCACTGGTCCCTTCATGGGATGATCTCTGATGCACTGGTCCCTTTAATGGGATGATGTCTGATGCACTGGTCCCTTCATGGGATGATCTTGCATACCTCTAATCATAGTGCTGTGATGCCCTGGTCCCTTCATGGGATGATCTCTGATGCACTGGTCCCTTCATGGGATGATCTCTGATGCACTGGTCCCTTCATGGGATGATCTCTGATGCACTGGTCCCTTCATGGGATGATCTTGCATACCTCTAATCATAGTGCTGTGATGCCCTGGTCCCTTCATGGGATGATCTCTGATGCCCTGGTCCCTTCATGGGATGATCTCTGATGCCCTGGTCCCTTCATGGTATGATCTCTGATGCCCTGGTCCCTTCATGGGATGATCTCTGACGCCCTGGTCCCTTCATGGGATGATCTCTGATGCCCTGGTCCCTTCATGGGATGATCTCTGATGCCCTGGTCCCTTCATGGGATGATCTCTGATGCCCTGGTCCCTTCATGGGATGATATCTGATGCCCTGGTCCCTTCATGGGATGATCTCTGATGCCCTGGTCCCTTCATGGGATGATCTTGCATACCTCTAATCGTAGTGCTGTGATGCACTGGTCCCTTCATGGGATGATCTTTGATGCACTGGTCCCTTCATGGGATGATCTTTGATGCACTGGTCCCTTCATGGGATGATCTTTGATGCACTGGTCCCTTCATGGGATGATCTCTGCACTGGTCCCTTCATGGGATGATCTTGCATACCTCTAATCATAGTGCTGTGATGCCCTGGTCCCTTCATGGGATGATCTCTGATGCACTGGTCCCTTCATGGGATGATCTCTGATGCACTGGTCCCTTCATGGGATGATCTCGGATGCACTGGTCCCTTCATGGGATGATCTTGCATACCTCTAATCATAGTGCTGTGATGCCCTGGTCCCTTCATGGGATGATCTTGCATACCTCTACTCATAGTGCTGTGATGCCCTGGTCCCTTCATGGGATGATCTCTGATGCCCTGGTCCCTTCATGGGATGATCTCTGATGCCCTGGTCCCTTCATGGTATGATCTTTGATGCACTGCTCCCTTCATGGGCTGATCTGATGCACTGGTCCCTTCATGGGATGATCTTGCATACCTCTAATCATAGTGCTGTGATGCCCTGGTCTGTTCATGGGATGTTCTCTGATGCACTGGTCCCTTCATGGGATGATGTCTGATGCACTGGTCCCTTCATGGGATGATCTTGCATACCTCTAATCATAGTGCTGTGATGCCCTGGTCCCTTCATGGGATGATCTGATGCACTGGTCCCTTCATGGGATCATCCCTGATGCACTGGTCCCTTCATGGGATCATCCCTGATGCACTGGTCCCTTCATGGGATGATCTCTGATGCACTGGTCCCTTCATGGAATGATCTTGCATACCTCTAATCATAGTGCTGTGATGCCCTGGTCCCTTCATGGGATGATCTCTGATGCACTGGTCCCTTCATGGGATGATCTTGCATACCTCTAATCATAGTGCTGTGATGCCCTGGTCCCTTCATGGGATGATCTCTGATGCCCTGGTCCCTTCATGGGATGATCTCTGATGCCCTGGTCCCTTCATGGGATGATCTCTGATGCCCTGGTCCCTTCATGGGATGATCTCTGATGCCCTGGTCCCTTCATGGGATGATCTCTGATGCCCTGGTCCCTTCATGGGATGATCTCTGATGCCCTGGTCCCTTCATGGGATGATCTGATGCCCTGGTCCCTTCATGGGATGATCTCTGATGCCCTGGTCCCTTCATGGGATGATCTCTGATGCCCTGGTCCCTTCATGGGATGATCTCTGATGCCCTGGTCCCTTCATGGGATGATCTCTGATGCACTGGTCCCTTCATGGGATGATCTCTGATGCACTGGTCCCTTCATGGGATGATCTTGCATACCTCTACTCATAGTGCTGTGATGCCCTGCTCCCTTCATGGGATGATCTTGCATACCTCTACTCATAGTGCTGTGATGCCCTGGTCCCTTCATGGGATGATCTTTGATGCCCTGGTCCCTTCATGGGATGATCTTTGATGCCCTGGTCCCTTCATGGGATGATCTTTGATGCCCTGGTCCCTTCATGGGATGATCTGATGCACTGGTCCCTTCATGGGATGATCTTGCATACCTCTAATCATAGTGCTCTGATGCCCTGGTCCCTTCATGGGATGATCTCTAATGCCCTGGTCCCTTCATGGGAGGATCTCTGATGCACTTGGTCCCTTCATGGGAGGATCTCTGATGCACTGGTCCCTTCATGGGAGGATCTCTGATGCACTGGTCCCTTCATGGGATGATCTCTGATGCACTGGTCCCTTCATGGGATGATCTTGCATACCTCTAATCATAGTGCTGTGATGCCCTGGTCCCTTCACGGGATGACCTCTGATGCCCTGGTCCCTTCACGGGATGACCTCTGATGCCCTGGTCCCTTCACGGGATGACCTCTGATGCCCTGGTCCCTTCACGGGATGACCTCTGATGCCCTGGTCCCTTCACGGGATGACCTCTGATGCCCTGGTCCCTTCATGGGATGATCTCTGATGCCCTGGTCCCTTCATGGGATGATCTCTGATGCCCTGGTCCCTTCATGGGATGATCTCTGATGCCCTGGTCCCTTCATGGGATGATCTCTGATGCCCTGGTCCCTTCATGGGATGATCTCTGATGCCCTGGTCCCTTCATGGGATGATCTCTGATGCCCTGGTCCCTTCATGGGATGATCTTGCATACCTCTACTCATAGTGCTGTGATGCCCTGGTCCCTTCATGGGATGATCTTTGATGCACTGCTCCCTTCTTGGGATGATCTCTGATGCACTGGTCCCTTCATGGGATGATCTTGCATACCTCTAATCATAGTGATGTGATGCCCTGGTCCCTTCATGTGATGATCTATGATGCACTGGTCCCTTCATGGGATGATCTCTGATGCCCTGGTCCCTTCATGGGATGATCTCTGATGCCCTGGTCCCTTCATGGGATGATCTCTGATGCCCTGGTCCCTTCATGGGATGATCTCTGATGCCCTGGTCCCTTCATGGGATGATCTCTGATGCCCTGGTCCCTTCATGGGATGATCTCTGATGCCCTGGTCCCTTCATGGGATGATCTCTGATGCCCTGGTCCCTTCATGGGATGATCTCTGATGCACTGGTCCCTTCATGGGATGATCTCTGCACTGGTCCCTTCATGGGATGATGTCTGATGCACTGGTCCCTTCATGGGATGATGTCTGATGCACTGGTCTCTTCATGGGATGATCTTGCATACCTCTAATCATAGTGCTGTGATGCACTGGTCCCTTCGTGGGATGACCTCTGATGCACTGGTCCCTTCATGGGATGATCTTGCATACCTCTAATCATAGTGCTGTGATGCCCTGGTCCCTTCATGGGATGATCTCTGATGCCCTGGTCCCTTCATGGGATGATCTCTGATGCCCTGGTCCCTTCATGGGATGATCTCTGATGCCCTGGTCCCTTCATGGGAGGATCTCTGATGCCCTGGTCCCTTCATGGGATGATCTCTGATGCCCTGGTCCCTTCATGGGATGATCTCTGATGCCCTGGTCCCTTCATGGGATGATCTCTGATGCCCTGGTCCCTTCATGGGATGATGTCTGATGCACTGGTCCCTTCATGGGATGATGTCTGATGCACTGGTCCCTTCATGGGATGATGTCTGATGCACTGGTCCCTTCATGGGATGATGTCTGATGCACTGGTCCCTTCATGGGATGATGTCTGATGCACTGGTCCCTTCATGGGATGATGTCTGATGCACTGGTCCCTTCATGGGATGATCTCTGATGCACTGGTCCCTTCATGGGATGATCTCTGATTCACTGGTCCCTTCATGGGATGATCTTGCATACCTCTAATCATAGTGCTGTGATGCCCTGGTCCCTTCATGGGATGATCTCTGATGCACTGGTCCCTTCATGGGATGATCTCTAAAGCACTGGTCCCTTCATGGGATGATCTTGCATACCTCTAATCATAGTGCTTTGATGCACTGGTCCCTTCACGGGATGATCTCTGATGCCCTGGTCCCTTCACGGGATGATCTCTGATGCCCTGGTCCCTTCACGGGATGATCTCTGATGCCCTGGTCCCTTCACGGGATGATCTCTGATGCCATGGTCCCTTCACGGGATGATCTCTGATGCCCTGGTCCCTTCACGGGATGATCTCTGATGCCCTGGTCCCTTCACGGGATGATCTCTGATGCCCTGGTCCCTTCACGGGATGATCTCTGATGCCCTGGTTCCTTCACCGGATGATCTCTGATGCCCTCATCCTTTCACGGGATGATCTCTGATGCCCTGGTCCCTTCATGGGATGATCTCTGATGCCCTGGTCCCTTCATGGGATGATCGCTGATGCCCTGGTCCCTTCATGGGATGATCTTGTATACCTCTAATCATAGTGCTGTGATGCCCTGGTGCCTTCATGGGATGATCTCTGATGCCTTGGTCCCTTCATGGGATGATCTCTGATGCACTGCTCCCTTCATGGGATGATCTCTGATGCACTGGTCCCTTCATGGGATGATCTTGCATACCTCTAATCATAGTGCTCCGATGCACTGGTCCCTTCATGGGAGGATCTCTGATGCACTGGTCCCTTCATGGGATGATCTTTGATGCCCTGGTCGCTTCATGGGATGATCTCTGATGCCCTGGTCCCTTCATGGGATGATCTTGCATACCTCTAATCATAGTGCTGTGATGCCCTGGTCCCTTCATGGGATAATCTCTGATGCCCTGGTCCCTTCATGGGATGATATCTGATGCACTGGTCCCTTCATGGGATGATATCTGATGCACTGGTCCCTTCATGGGATGATATCTGATGCACTGGTCCCTTCATGGGATGATCCTGCATACCTCTAATCATAGTGCTGTGATGCCCTGGTCCCTTCATGGGATGATCTCTGATGCCATGGTCCCTTCATGGGATGATCTCTGATGCCCTGGTCCCTTCATGGGATGATCTCTGATGCCCTGGTCCCTTCATGGGATGATCTCTGATGCCCTGGTCCCTTCATGGGATGATCTCTGATGCCCTGGTCCCTTCATGGGATGATCTCTGATGCCCTGGTCCCTTCATGGGATGATCTCTGATGCCCTGGTCCCTTCATGGGATGATCTCTGATGCCCTGGTCCCTTCATGGGATGATCTCTGATGCCCTGGTCCCTTCATGGGATGATCTCTGATGCCCTGGTCCCTTCATGGGATGATCTCTGATGCCCTGGTCCCTTCATGGGATGATCTCTGATGCCCTGGTCCCTTCATGGGATGATCTCTGATGCCCTGGTCCCTTCATGAGATGATCTCTGATGCACTTGTCCCTTCATGGGATGATCTTTCATACCTCTAACCATAGTGCTGTGATGCCCTGGTCTCTTGATGGGATGATCTCTGATGCCCTGGTCCCTTCATGGGATGATCTCTGATGCCCTGGTCCCTTCATGGGATGATCTCTGATGCCCTGGTCCCTTCATGGGATGATCTCTGATGCCCTGGTCCCTTCATGGGATGATGTCTGATGCACTGGTCCCTTCATGGGATGATCTTGCATACCTCTAATCATAGTGCTCTGATGCCCCGGTCCCTTCATGGGATGATGTCTGATGCCCCGGTCCCTTCATGGGATGATGTCTGATGCCCCGGTCCCTTCATGGGATGATGTCTGATGCCCCGGTCCCTTCATGGGATGATGTCTGATGCCCCGGTCCCTTCATGGGATGATGTCTGATGCCCCGGTCCCTTCATGGGATGATGTCTGATGCCCCGGTCCCTTCATGGGATGATGTCTGATGCCCCGGTCCCTTCATGGGATGATGTCTGATGCCCCGGTCCCTTCATGGGATGATGTCTGATGCCCCGGTCCCTTCATGGGATGATGTCTGATGCCCCGGTCCCTTCATGGGATGATGTCTGATGCACTGGTCTTATGGGATGATCTCTGATGCCCTGGTCCCTTCATGGGATGATCTCTGATGCCCTGGTCCCTTCATGGGATGATCTCTGATGCCCTGGTCCCTTCATGGGATGATCTCTGATGCCCTGGTCCCTTCATGGGATGATCTCTGATGCCCTGGTCCCTTCATGGGATGATCTCTGATGCCCTGGTCCCTTCATGAGATGATCTCTGATGCACTGGTCCCTTCATGGGATGATCTTGCATACCTCTAATCATAGTGCTGTGATGCCCTGGTCCCTTCATGGGATGATGTCTGATGCCCTGGTCCCTTCATGGGATGATGTCTGATGCCCTGGTCCCTTCATGGGATGATGTCTGATGCCCTGGTCCCTTCATGGGATGATGTCTGATGCCCTGGTCCCTTCATGGGATGATGTCTGATGCCCTGGTCCCTTCATGGGATGATGTCTGATGCCCTGGTCCCTTCATGGGATGATGTCTGATGCCCTGGTCCCTTCATGGGATGATCTCTGATGCACTGGTCCCTTCATGGGATGATCTCTGATGCTCTGGTCCCTTCATGGGAAGATCTTGCATACCTCTAATCATAGTGCTCTGATGCCCTCTTCCCTTCATGGGATGATTTCTGATGCACTGATCCCTTCATGGGATGATCTTGCATACCTCTAATCATAGTGCTCTGATGCCCTGGTCCCTTCATGGGATGATGTCTAATGCCCCGGTCCCTTCATGGGATGATGTCTGATGCCCCGGTCCCTTCATGGGATGATGTCTGATGCCCCGGTCCCTTCATGGGATGATGTCTGATGCCCCGGTCCCTTCATGGGATGATGTCTGATGCCCCGGTCCCTTCATGGGATGATGTCTGATGCCCCGGTCCCTTCATGGGATGATGTCTGATGCCCCGGTCCCTTCATGGGATGATGTCTGATGCCCCGGTCCCTTCATGGGATGATGTCTGATGCCCTGGTCCCTTCATGGGATGATCTTGCATACCTCTAATCATAGTGCTGTGATGCCCTGGTCCCTTCATGGGATGATCTCTGATGCACTGGTCCCTTCATGGGATAATATCTGATGCCCTGGTCC
The DNA here is from genome assembly GCF_964204655.1 of Triturus cristatus. Lineage (NCBI taxonomy): Eukaryota > Metazoa > Chordata > Amphibia > Caudata > Salamandridae > Triturus > Triturus cristatus. Next base: position 1,008,728,220 of record NC_140592.1, read on the forward strand.
CTTCATGGGATGATCTCTGATGCCCTGGTCCCTTCATGGGATGATCTCTGATGCCCTGGTCCCTTCATGGGATGATCTCTGATGCCCTGGTCCCTTCATGGGATGATCTCTGATGCCCTGGTCCCTTCATGGGATGATCTCTGATGCCCTGGTCCCTTCATGGGATGATCTCTGATGCCCTGGTCCCTTCATGGGATGATCTCTGATGCCCTGGTCCCTTCATGGGATGATCTCTGATGCCCTGGTCCCTTCATGGGATGATCTCTGATGCCCTGCTCCCTTCATGGGATGATCTCTGATGCCCTGGTCCCTTCATGGGATGATCTCTGATGCCCTGGTCCCTTCATGGGATGATCTCTGACGCCCTGGTCCCTTCATGGGATGATCTCTGACGCCCTGGTCCCTTCATGGGATGATCTTGCATACCTCTAATCATAGTGCTGTGATGCACTGGTCCCTTTAATGGGATGATGTCTGATGCACTGGTCCCTTCATGGGATGATCTTGCATACCTCTAATCATAGTGCTGTGATGCCCTGGTCCCTTCATGGGATGATCTTTGATGCACTGGTCCCTTCATGGGATGATCTTTGATGCACTGGTCCCTTCATGGGATGATCTCGGATGCACTGGTCCCTTCATGGGATGATCTGATGCACTGGTCCCTTCATGGGATGATCTTGCATACCTCTAATCATAGTGATGCCCTGGTCCCTTCATGGGATGATCCCTGATGCCCTGGTCCCTTCATGGGATGATCTGATGCCCTGGTCCCTTCATGGGATGATCTGATGCCCTGGTCCCTTCATGGGATGATCTGATGCCCTGGTCCCTTCATGGGATGATCTGATGCCCTGGTCCCTTCATGGGATGATCTCTGATGCCCTGGTCCCTTCATGGGATGATCTCTGATGCCCTGGTCCCTTCATGGGATGATCTCTGATGCCCTGGTCCCTTCGTGGGATGATCTCTGATGCCCTGGTCCCTTCGTGGGATGATCTGATGCCCTGGTCCCTTCATGGGATGATCTCTGATGCCCTGGTCCCTTCATGGGATGATGTCTGATGCACTGGTCCCTTCATGGGATGATCTTGCATACCTCTAATCATAGTGCTGTGATGCACTGGTCCCTTCATGGGATGATCTTTGATGCACTGGTCCCTTCATGGGATGATCTTTGATGCACTGGTCCCTTCATGGGTTGATCTTGCATACCTCTAATGTATGTGCTGTGGTGTACTGGTCCCTTCATGGGATGATCTCTGATGCACTGGTCCCTTCATGGGATGATCTTGCATACCTCTAATCATAGTGCTGTGATGCCCTGGTCTGTTCATGGGATGTTCTCTGACGCACTGGTCCCTTCATTGGATGATGTCTGATGCACTGGTCCCTTCATGGGATGATCTTGCATACCTCTAATCATAGTGCTGTGATGCACTGGTCCCTTCATGGGATGATCTCTGATGCACTGGTCCCTTTAATGGGATGATGTCTGATGCACTGGTCCCTTCATGGGATGATCTTGCATACCTCTAATCATAGTGCTGTGATGCCCTGGTCTGTTCATGGGATGTTCTCTGACGCACTGGTCCCTTCATTGGATGATGTCTGATGCACTGGTCCCTTCATGGGATGATCTTGCATACCTCTAATCATAGTGCTGTGATGCACTGGTCCCTTCATGGGATGATCTCTGATGCACTGGTCCCTTCATGGGATGATCTCTGATGCACTGGTCCCTTCATGGGATGATCTCTGATGCACTGGTCCCTTCATGGGATGATCTTGCATACCTCTAATCATAGTGCTGTGATGCCCTGGTCCCTTCATGGGATGATCTCTGATGCCCTGGTCCCTTCATGGGATGATCTCTGATGCCCTGGTCCCTTCATGGGATGATCTCTGATGCCCTGGTCCCTTCATGGGATGATCTCTGATGCCCTGGTCCCTTCATGGGATGATCTCTGATGCCCTGGTCCCTTCATGGGATGATCTCTGATGCCCTGGTCCCTTCATGGGATGATCTCTGATGCCCTGGTCCCTTCATGGGATGATCTCTGATGCCCTGGTCCCTTCATGGGATGATCTCTGATGCCCTGGTCCCTTCATGGGATGATCTCTGATGCCCTGGTCCCTTCATGGGATGATCTTGCATACCTCTAATCGTAGTGCTGTGATGCACTGGTCCCTTCATGGGATGATCTTTGATGCACTGGTCCCTTCATGGGATGATCTTTGATGCACTGGTCCCTTCATGGGATGATCTTTGATGCACTGGTCCCTTCATGGGATGATCTTGCATACCTCTAATCATAGTGCTGTGATGCCCTGGTCCCTTCATGGGATGATCTCTGATGCACTGGTCCCTTCATGGGATGATCTCGGATGCACTGGTCCCTTCATGGGATGATCTTGCATACCTCTAATCATAGTGCTGTGATGCCCTGGTCCCTTCATGGGATGATCTTGCATACCTCTACTCATAGTGCTGTGATGCCCTGGTCCCTTCATGGGATGATCTCTGATGCCCTGGTCCCTTCATGGGATGATCTCTGATGCCCTGGTCCCTTCATGGTATGATCTTTGATGCACTGCTCCCTTCATGGGATGATCTGATGCACTGGTCCCTTCATGGGATGATCTTGCATACCTCTAATCATAGTGCTGTGATGCCCTGGTCTGTTCATGGGATGTTCTCTGATGCACTGGTCCCTTCATGGGATGATGTCTGATGCACTGGTCCCTTCATGGGATGATCTTGCATACCTCTAATCATAGTGCTGTGATGCCCTGGTCCCTTCATGGGATGATCTGATGCACTGGTCCCTTCATGGGATCATCCCTGATGCACTGGTCCCTTCATGGGATCATCCCTGATGCACTGGTCCCTTCATGGGATGATCTCTGATGCACTGGTCCCTTCATGGAATGATCTTGCATACCTCTAATCATAGTGCTGTGATGCCCTGGTCCCTTCATGGGATGATCTCTGATGCACTGGTCCCTTCATGGGATGATCTTGCATACCTCTAATCATAGTGCTGTGATGCCCTGGTCCCTTCATGGGATGATCTCTGATGCCCTGGTCCCTTCATGGGATGATCTCTGATGCCCTGGTCCCTTCATGGGATGATCTCTGATGCCCTGGTCCCTTCATGGGATGATCTCTGATGCCCTGGTCCCTTCATGGGATGATCTCTGATGCCCTGGTCCCTTCATGGGATGATCTCTGATGCCCTGGTCCCTTCATGGGATGATCTCTGATGCCCTGGTCCCTTCATGGGATGATCTCTGATGCCCTGGTCCCTTCATGGTATGATCTCTGATGCCCTGGTCCCTTCATGGGATGATCTGATGCCCTGGTCCCTTCATGGGATGATCTCTGATGCCCTGGTCCCTTCATGGGATGATCTCTGATGCCCTGGTCCCTTCATGGGATGATCTCTGATGCCCTGGTCCCTTCATGGGATGATCTCTGATGCCCTGGTCCCTTCATGGGATGATCTCTGATGCCCTGGTCCCTTCATGGGATGATCTCTGATGCACTGGTCCCTTCATGGGATGTCTGATGCACTGGTCTCTTAATGGGATGATCTTGCATACCTCTAATCATAGTGCTGTGATGCACTGGTCCCTTCATGGGATGATCTCTGATGCCTTGGTCCCTTCATTGGATGATCTCTGATGCACTGGTCCCTTCATGGGATGATCTCTGATGCACTGGTCCCTTCATGGGATGATCTTGCATACCTCTACTCATAGTGCTGTGATGCCCTGCTCCCTTCATGGGATGATCTTGCATACCTCTACTCATAGTGCTGTGATGCCCTGGTCCCTTCATGGGATGATCTTGCATACCTCTACTCATAGTGCTGTGATGCCCTGGTCCCTTCATGGGATGATCTTTGATGCCCTGGTCCCTTCATGGGATGATCTTTGATGCCCTGGTCCCTTCATGGGATGATCTGATGCACTGGTCCCTTCATGGGATGATCTTGCATACCTCTAATCATAGTGCTCTGATGCCCTGGTCCCTTCATGGGATGATCTCTAATGCCCTGGTCCCTTCATGGGAGGATCTCTGATGCACTTGGTCCCTTCATGGGAGGATCTCTGATGCACTGGTCCCTTCATGGGAGGATCTCTGATGCACTGGTCCCTTCATGGGATGATCTCTGATGCACTGGTCCCTTCATGGGATGATCTTGCATACCTCTAATCATAGTGCTGTGATGCCCTGGTCCCTTCACGGGATGACCTCTGATGCCCTGGTCCCTTCACGGGATGACCTCTGATGCCCTGGTCCCTTCACGGGATGACCTCTGATGCCCTGGTCCCTTCATGGGATGATCTCTGATGCCCTGGTCCCTTCATGGGATGATCTCTGATGCCCTGGTCCCTTCATGGGATGATCTCTGATGCCCTGGTCCCTTCATGGGATGATCTCTGATGCCCTGGTCCCTTCATGGGATGATCTCTGATGCCCTGGTCCCTTCATGGGATGATCTCTGATGCCCTGGTCCCTTCATGGGATGATCTCTGATGCCCTGGTCCCTTCATGGGATGATCTTGCATACCTCTACTCATAGTGCTGTGATGCCCTGGTCCCTTCATGGGATGATCTTTGATGCACTGCTCCCTTCTTGGGATGATCTCTGATGCACTGGTCCCTTCATGGGATGATCTTGCATACCTCTAATCATAGTGATGTGATGCCCTGGTCCCTTCATGTGGTGATCTATGATGCACTGGTCCCTTCATGGGATGATCTTGCATACCTCTAATCATAGTGCTGTGATGCCTTGGTCCCTTCATGGGATGATCTTTCATACCTCTAATCATAGTGCTGTGATGCCCTGGTCCCTTCATGGGATGATCTCTGATGCCCTGGTCCCTTCATGGGATGATCTCTGATGCCCTGGTCCCTTCACGGGATGATCTCTGCACTGGTCCCTTCACGGGATGATGTCTGATGCACTGGTCCCTTCATGGGATGATGTCTGATGCACTGGTCTCTTCATGGGATGATCTTGCATACCTCTAATCATAGTGCTGTGATGCACTGGTCCCTTCGTGGGATGACCTCTGATGCACTGGTCCCTTCATGGGATGATCTTGCATACCTCTAATCATAGTGCTGTGATGCCCTGGTCCCTTCATGGGATGATCTCTGATGCCCTGGTCCCTTCATGGGATGATCTCTGATGCCCTGGTCCCTTCATGGGATGATCTCTGATGCCCTGGTCCCTTCATGGGATGATCTCTGATGCCCTGGTCCCTTCGTGGGATGACCTCTGATGCACTGGTCCCTTCATGGGATGATCTTGCATACCTCTAATCACAGTGCTGTGATGCCCTGGTCCCTTCATGGGATGATCTTGCATACCTCTAATCACAGTGCTGTGATGCCCTGGTCCCTTCATGGGATGATCTCTGATGCACTGGTCCCTTCATGGGATGATGTCTGATGCACTGGTCCCTTCATGGGATGATGTCTGATGCACTGGTCCCTTCATGGGATGATGTCTGATGCACTGGTCCCTTCATGGGATGATCTTGCATACCTCTAATCATAGTGCTGTGATGCCCTGGTCCCTTCATGGGATGATCTCTGATGCACTGGTCCCTTCATGGGATGATCTCTAAAGCACTGGTCCCTTCATGGGATGATCTTGCATACCTCTAATCATAGTGCTTTGATGCACTGGTCCCTTCACGGGATGATCTCTGATGCCCTGGTCCCTTCACGGGATGATCTCTGATGCCCTGGTCCCTTCACGGGATGATCTCTGATGCCCTGGTCCCTTCACGGGATGATCTCTGATGCCCTGGTCCCTTCACGGGATGATCTCTGATGCCCTGGTCCCTTCACGGGATGATCTCTGATGCCCTGGTCCCTTCACGGGATGATCTCTGATGCCCTGGTCCCTTCACGGGATGATCTCTGATGCCCTGGTCCCTTCACGGGATGATCTCTGATGCCCTGGTCCCTTCACGGGATGATCTCTGATGCCCTGGTCCCTTCACGGGATGATCTCTGATGCCCTGGTCCCTTCACGGGATGATCTCTGATGCCCTGGTCCCTTCACGGGATGATCTCTGATGCCCTGGTTCCTTCACGGGATGATCTCTGATGCCCTGGTCCCTTCATGGGATGATCGCTGATGCCCTGGTCCCTTCATGGGATGATCTTGTATACCTCTAATCATAGTGCTGTGATGCCCTGGTCCCTTCATGGGATGATCTCTGATGCCTTGGTCCCTTCATGGGATGATATTTGATGCACTGCTCCCTTCATGGGATGATCTCTGATGCACTGGTCCCTTCATGGGATGATCTTGCATACCTCTAATCATAGTGCTCCGATGCACTGGTCCCTTCATGGGAGGATCTCTGATGCACTGGTCCCTTCATGGGATGATCTCTGATGCACTGGTTCCTTCATGGGATTATCTTTCATACCTCTAATCATAGTGCTGTGATGCACTGGTCCCTTCACGGGATGATGTCTGATGCACTGGTCCCTTCACGGGATGATGTCTGATGCACTGGTCCCTTCATGGGATGATCTTTGATGCACTGGTCCCTTCATGGGATGATCTCTGCACTGGTCCCTTCATGGGATGATCTTGCGTACCTCTAATCATAGTGCTGTGATCCCCTGGTCGCTTCATGGGATGATCTCTGATGCACTGGTCCCTTTATGGGATGATCTTGCATACCTCTAATCATAGTGCTGTGATGCCCTGGTCCCTTCATGGGATGATCTGATGCCCTGGTCCATTCATGGGATGATCTGATGCCCTGGTCCCTTCATGGGATGATCTGATGCCCTGGTCCCTTCATGGGATGATCTGATGCCCTGGTCCCTTCATGGGATGATCTGATGCCCTGGTCCCTTCATGGGATGATCTGATGCCCTGGTCCCTTCATGGGATGATCTCTGATGCCCTGGTCCCTTCATGGGATGATCTCTGATGCCCTGGTCCCTTCATGGGATGGTCTATGATGCACTGGTCCCTTCATGGGATGATCTTGCATACCTCTAATGTAAGTGCTGTGGTGTACTGGTCCCTTCATGGGATGATCTCTGATGCACTGGTCCCTTCATGGGATGATCTCTGATGCACTGGTCCCTTCATGGGATGATCTCTGATGCACTGGTCCCTTCATGGGATGGTCTCTGATGCCCTGGTCCCTTCATGGGATGGTCTCTGATGCCCTGGTCCCTTCATGGGATGGTCTCTGATGCCCTGGTCCCTTCATGGGATGGTCTCTGATGCCCTGGTCCCTTCATGGGATTGTCTCTGATGCCCTGGTCCCTTCATGGGATGGTCTCTGATGCCCTGGTCCCTTCATGGGATGGTCTCTGATGCCCTGGTCCCTTCATGGGATGGTCTCTGATGCCCTGGTCCCTTCATGGGATGGTCTCTGATGCCCTGGTCCCTTCATGGGATCATCTGATGCCCTGGTCCCTTCATGGGATGTTCTCTGATGCCCTGGTCCCTTCATGGGATGTTCTCTGATGCCCTGGTCCCTTCATGGGATGTTCTCTGATGCCCTGGTCCCTTCATGGGATGATCTTGCATACCTCTAATCACAGTGCTGTGATGCCCTGGTCCCTTCATGGGATGATCTTGCATACCTCTAATCACAGTGCTGTGATGCCCTGGTCCCTTCATGGGATGATCTCTGATGCACTTGTCCCTTCATGGGATGATCTTGCATACCTCTAATTATAGTGCTCTGATGCCCTGGTCCCTTCATGGGATTCTCTCTGATGTACTGGTCCCTTCAATGGATGATGTCGTATGCACTGGTCCCTTCATGGGATGATCTTGCATACCTCTAATCAGTGCTGTGATGCCCTGGTCCGTTCATGGGATGATCTCTGATGCACTGGTCCGTTCATGGGATGATCTCTGATGCACTGGTCCCTTCATGGGATGATCTCTGATGCACTGGTCCGTTCATGGGATGATCTTGCATACCTCTAATCATAGTGCTGTGATGCACTGGTCCCTTCATGGGATGATCTCTGATGCACTAGTCCCTTCATGGGATGATCTTGCATACCTCTAATCATAGTGCTCTGATGCACTGGTCCCTTCATGGGATGATCTCTGATGCACTGGTCCCTTCATGGGATGATCTCTGATGCCCTGGTCCCTTCATGGGATGATCTCTGATGCCCTGGCCCCTTCATGGGATGATCTCTGATGCCCTGGCCCCTTCATGGGATGATCTCTGATGCCCTGGCCCCTTCATGGGATGATCTCTGATGCCCTGGCCCCTTCATGGGATGATCTCTGATGCCCTGGCCCCTTCATGGGATGATCTCTGATGCCCTGGCCCCTTCATGGGATGATCTCTGATGCCCTGGCCCCTTCATGGGATGATCTCTGATGCCCTGGCCCCTTCATGGGATGATCTCTGATGCCCTGGCCCCTTCATGGGATGATCTCTGATGCCCTGGCCCCTTCATGGGATGATCTCTGATGCCCTGGCCCCTTCATGGGATGATCTCTGATGCCCTGGCCCCTTCATGGGATGATCTCTGATGCCCTGGCCCCTTCATGGGATGATCGCTGATGCCCTGGCCCCTTCATGGGATGATCTCTGATGCCCTGGCCCCTTCATGGGATGATCTCTGATGCCCTGGCCCCTTCATGGGATGATCTCTGATGCCCTGGCCCCTTCATGGGATGATCTCTGATGCCCTGGCCCCTTCATGGGATGATCTCTGATGCCCTGGCCCCTTCATGGGATGATCTCTGATACACTGGTCCCTTCATGGGATGATCTTGCATACCTCTAATCACAGTGCTGTGATGCCGTGGTCCCTTCATGGGATGATCTCTGATGCACTGGTCCCTTCATGGGATGATCTCTGATGCCCTGGTCCCTTCATGGGATGATCTCTGATGCACTGGTCCCTTCATGGGATGATCTTGCATACCTCTAATCATAGTGCTGTGATGCACTGGTCCCTTCACGGGATGATCTCTGATGACCTGGTCTCTTCATGGGATGATCTTGCATACCTCTAATCATAGTGCTGTGATGCCCTGGTCCCTTCATGGGATGATCTTGCATACCTCTACTCATAGTGCTGTGATGCCCTGGTCCCTTCATGGGATGATCTCTGATGCCCTGGTCCCTTCATGGGATGATCTTTGATGCACTGCTCCCTTCATGGGATGACCTCTGATGCCCTGGTCCCTTCATGGGATGACCTCTGATGCCCTGGTCCCTTCATGGGATGACCTCTGATGCCCTGGTCCCTTCATGGGATGATCTCTGATGCACTGGTCCCTTCATGGGATGATGTCTGATGCACTGGTCCCTTCATGGGATGATCTTTCATACCTCTAATCATAGTGCTGTGATGCCCTGGTCCCTTCATGGGATGATCTCTGATGCACTGGTCCCTTCATGGGATGATCTCTGATGCCCTGGTCCCTTCATGGGATGATCTTGCATACCTCTAATCATAGTGCTGTGATGCCCTGGTCCCTTCATGGGATGATCTTGCATACCTCTAATCATAGTGCTGTGATGCCCTGGTCCCTTCATGGGATGATCTCTGATGCCCTGGTCCCTTCATGGGATGATCTTTGATGCACTGCTCCCTTCACGGGATGATCTGATGCACTGGTCCCTTCATGGGATGATCTTGCATACCTCTAATCATAGTGCTGTGATGCCCTGGTCCCTTCATGGGATGATCTCTGATGCACTGGTCCCTTCATTGGATGATCTTGCATACCTCTAATCATAGTGCTGTGATGCACTGGTCCCTTCACGGGATGATCTCTGATGCCCTGGTCCCTTCACGGGATGATCTGATGCCCTGGTCCCTTCACGGGATGATCTGATGCCCTGGTCCCTTCACGGGATGATCTGATGCCCTGGTCCCTTCACGGGATGATCTCTGATGCCCTGGTCCCTTCACGGGATGATCTCTGATGCCCTGGTCCCTTCACGGGATGATCTCTGATGCCCTGGTCCCTTCATGGGATGATCTCTGATGCCCTGGTCCCTTCATGGGATGATCTCTGATGCCCTGGTCCCTTCATGGGATGATCTCTGATGCCCTGGTCCCTTCATGGGATGATCTCTGATGCCCTGGTCCCTTCATGGGATGATCTCTGATGCCCTGGTCCCTTCATGGGATGATCTTGCATACCTCTACTCATAGTGCTGTGATGCCCTGGTCCCTTCATGGGATGATCTCTGATGCCCTGGTCCCTTCATGGGATGATCTTTGATGCACTGCTCCCTTCTTGGGATGATCTCTGATGCACTGGTCCCTTCATGGGATGATCTTGCATACCTCTAATCATAGTGATGTGATGCCCTGGTCCCTTCATGTGGTGATCTATGATGCACTGGTCCCTTCATGGGATGATCTTGCATACCTCTAATCATAGTGCTGTGATGCCCTGGTCCCTTCATGGGATGATCTCTGATACCCTGGTCCCTTCATGGGATGATCTCTGATGCCCTGGTCCCTTCATGGGATGATCTCTGATGCCCTGGTCCCTTCATGGGATGATCTCTGATGCCCTGGTCCCTTCATGGGAGGATCTCTGATGCCCTGGTCCCTTCATGGGATGACCTCTGATGCCCTGGTCCCTTCATGGGATGACCTCTGATGCCCTGGTCCCTTCATGGGATGATCTCTGATGCACTGGTCCCTTCATGGGATGATGTCTGATGCACTGGTCCCTTCATGGGATGATCTTGCATACCTCTAATCATAGTGCTGTGATGCCCTGGTCCCTTCATGGGATGATCTCTGATGCCCTGGTCCCTTCATGGGATGATCTCTGATGCCCTGGTCCCTTCATGGGATGATCTCTGATGCCCTGGTCCCTTCATGGGATGATCTCTGATGCCCTGGTCCCTTCATGGGATGATCTCTGATGCCCTGGTCCCTTCATGGGATGATCTCTGATGCCCTGGTCCCTTCATGGGATGATCTCTGATGCCCTGGTCCCTTCATGGGATGATCTCTGATGCCCTGGTCCCTTCATGGGATGATCTCTGATGCCCTGGTCCCTTCATGGGATGATCTTGCATACCTCTAATCATAGTGCTGTGATGCCCTGGTCCCTTCATGGGATGATCTCTGATGCACTGGTCCCTTCATGGGATGATCTCTAAAGCACTGGTCCCTTCATGGGATGATCTTGCATACCTCTAATCATAGTGCTTTGATGCACTGGTCCCTTCACGGGATGATCTCTGATGCCCTGGTCCCTTCACGGGATGATCTCTGATGCCCTGGTCCCTTCACGGGATGATCTCTGATGCACTGGTCCCTTCACGGGATGATCTCTGATGCCCTGGTCCCTTCACGGGATGATCTCTGATGCCCTGGTCCCTTCACGGGATGATCTCTGATGCCCTGGTCCCTTCTCGGGATGATCTCTGATGCCCTGGTCCCTTCACGGGATGATCTCTGATGCCCTGGTCCCTTCACGGGATGATCTCTGATGCCCTGGCCCCTTCACGGGATGATCTCTGATGCCCTGGCCCCTTCACGGGATGATCTCTGATGCCCTGGCCCCTTCACGGGATGATCTCTGATGCCCTGGCCCCTTCACGGGATGATCTCTGATGCCCTGGCCCCTTCACGGGATGATCTCTGATGCCCTGGCCCCTTCACGGGATGATCTCTGATGCCCTGGTCCCTTCATGGGATGATCTCTGATGCCCTGGTCCCTTCATGGGATGATCTCTGATGCCCTGGTCCCTTCATGGGATGATCGCTGATGCCCTGGTCCCTTCATGGGATGATCTTGTATACCTCTAATCATAGTGCTGTGATGCCCTGGTCCCTTCATGGGATGATCGCTGATGCCCTGGTCCCTTCATGGGATGATCTTGTATACCTCTAATCATAGTGCTGTGATGCCCTGGTCCCTTCATGGGATGATCTCTGATGCCTTGGTCCCTTCATGGGATGATCTCTGATGCCCTGGTCCCTTCATGGGATGATATTTGATGCACTGCTCCCTTCATGGGATGATCTCTGATGCACTGGTCCCTTCATGGGATGATCTTGCATACCTCTAATCATAGTGCTCTGATGCACTGGTCCCTTCATGGGAGGATCTCTGATGCACTGGTCCCTTCACGGGATGTTCTTTGATGCACTGGTCCCTTCATGGGATGATCTCTGCACTGGTCCCTTCATGGGATGATCTTGCATACCTCTAATCATAGTGCTGTGATGCCCTGGCCCCTTCATGGGATGATCTCTGATGCCCTGGCCCCTTCATGGGATGATCTCTGATGCCCTGGTCCCTTCATGGGATGATCTCTGATGCCCTGGTCCCTTCATGGGATGATCTCTGATGCCCTGGTCCCTTCATGGGATGATTTCTGATGCCCTGGTCCCTTCATGGGATGATCTCTGATGCCCTGGTCCCTTCATGGGATGATCTCTGATGCCCTGGTCCCTTCATGGGCTGATCTCTGATGCCCTGGTCCCTTCATGGGCTGATCTTGCATACCTCTAATCATAGTGCTGTGATGCCCTGGTCCCTTCATGGGATGATCTCTGATGCACTGGTCCCTTCATGGGATGATCTTGCATACCTCTAATCATAGTGCTGTGATGCCCTGGTCCCTTCATGGGATGATCTGATGCCCTGGTCCCTTCATGGGATGAACTGATGCCCTGGTCCCTTCATGGGATGAACTGATGCCCTGGTCCCTTCATGGGATGATCTGATGCCCTGGTCCCTTCATGGGATGATCTCTGATGCCCTGGTCCCTTCATGGGATGGTCTATGATGCACTGGTCCCTTCATGGGATGATCTTGCATACCTCTAATGTAAGTGCTGTGGTGTACTGGTCCCTTCATGGGATGATCTCTGATGCACTGGTCCCTTCATGGGATGGTCTCTGATGCCCTGGTCCCTTCATGGGATGGTCTCTGATGCCCTGGTCCCTTCATGGGATGGTCTCTGATGCCCTGGTCCCTTCATGGGATGATCTCTGATGCCCTGGTCCCTTCATGGGATGGTCTCTGATGCCCTGGTCCCTTCATGGGATGGTCTCTGATGCCCTGGTCCCTTCATGGGATGGTCTCTGATACCCTGGTCCCTTCATGGGATGATCTCTGATGCACTGGTCCCTTCATGGGATGATCTCTGATGCACTGGTCCCTTCATGGGATGATCTCTGATGCACTGGTCCCTTCATGGGATGATCTTGCATACCTCTAATCATAGTGCTGTGATGCACTGGTCCCTTCATGGGATGATCTCTGATGCACGAGTCCCTTCATGGGATGATCTAACATACCTCTAATCATAGTGCTCTGATGCACTGGTCCCTTCATGGGATGATCTCTGATGCACTGGTCCCTTCATGGGATGATCTCTGATGCACTGGTCCCTTCATGGGATGATCTCTGATGCCCTGGTCCCTTCATGGGATGATCTCTGATGCCCTGGTCCCTTCATGGGATGATCTCTGATGCCCTGGTCCCTTCATGGGATGATCTCTGATGCCCTGGTCCCTTCATGGGATGATCTGATGCCCTGGCCCCTTCATGGGATGATCTGATGCCCTGGCCCCTTCATGGGATGATCTGATGCCCTGGCCCCTTCATGGGATGATCTGATGCCCTGGCCCCTTCATGGGATGATCTGATGCCCTGGCCCCTTCATGGGATGATCTGATGCCCTGGCCCCTTCATGGGATGATCTCTGATGCCCTGGCCCCTTCATGGGATGATCTCTGATGCCCTGGCCCCTTCATGGGATGATCTCTGATGCCCTGGCCCCTTCATGGGATGATCTCTGATGCCCTGGCCCCTTCATGGGATGATCTCTGATGCCCTGGCCCCTTCATGGGATGATCTCTGATGCCCTGGTCCCTTCATGGGATAATCTCTGATGCACTGGTCCCTTCATGGGATGATCTCTGATGCACTGGTCCCTTCATGGGATGATCTCTGATGCCCTGGTCCCTTCATGGGATGATCTCTGATGCACTGGTCCCTTCATGGGATGATCTTGCATACCTCTAATCATAGTGCTGTGATGCACTGGTCCCTTCACGGGATGATCTCTGATGACCTGGTCTCTTCATGGGATGATCTTGCATACCTCTAATCATAGTGCTGTGATGCCCTGGTCCCTTCATGGGATGATCTTGCATACCTCTACTCGTAGTGCTGTGATGCCCTGGTCCCTTCATGGGATGATCTCTGATGCCCTGGTCCCTTCATGGGATGATCTTTGATGCACTGCTCCCTTCATGGGATGATCTCTGATGCCCTGGTCCCTTCATGGGATGATCTTTGATGCACTGCTCCCTTCATGGGATGATCTCTGATGCCCTGGTCCCTTCATGGGATGATCTGATGCACTGGTCCCTTCATGGGATGATCTTGCATACCTCTAATCATAGTGCTGTGATGCCCTGTTCCCTTCATGGGATGATCTCTGATGCCCTGGCCCCTTCATGGGATGATCTCTGATGCCCTGGCCCCTTCATGGGATGATCTCTGATGCCCTGGCCCCTTCATGGGATGATCTCTGATGCCCTGGTCCCTTCATGGGATGATCTCTGATGCCCTGGTCCCTTCATGGGATGATCTCTGATGCACTGGTCCCTTCATGGGATGATCTTGCCTACCTCTAATCATAGTGCTGTGATGCACTGGTCCCTTCACGGGATGATCTCTGATGAACTGGTCCCTTCATGGGATGATCTTGCATACCTATAATCATAGTGCTGTGATACCCTGGTCCCTTCATGGGATGATCTCTGATGCCCTGCTCCCTTCATGGGATGATCTCTGATGCCCTGCTCCCTTCATGGGATGATCTCTGATGCCCTGCTCCCTTCATGGGATGATCTCTGAAGCACTGGTCCCTTCACGGGATGATCTCTGAAGCACTGGTCCCTTCACGGGATGATCTCTGATGCACTGGTCCCTTCACGGGATGATCTCTGATGCACTGGTCCCTTTAATGGGATGATGTCTGATGCACTGGTCCCTTCATGGGATGATCTTGCATACCTCTAATCATAGTGCTATGATGCACTGGTCCCTTCACGGGATGATCTCTGATGACCTGGTCTCTTCATGGGATGATCTTGCAAACCTCTAATCATAGTGCTGTGATGCCCTGGTCCCTTCATGGGATGATCTTGCATACCTCTAATCATAGTGCTGTGATGCCCTGGTCCCTTCATGGGATGATCTCTGATGCACTGGTCCCTTCATGGGATGATCTCTGCACTGGTCCCTTCATAAGATGATCTCGCATACCTCTAATCATAGTGCTGTGATGCCCTGGTCCCTTCATGGGATGATCTCTGATGCCCTGGTCCCTTCATGGGATGATCTCTGATGCCCTGGTCCCTTCATGGGATGATCTCTGATGCCCTGGTCCCTTCATGGGATGATCTCTGATGCCCTGGTCCCTTCATGGGATGATCTCTGAAGCCCTGGTCTTATGGGATGATCTCTGAAGCCCTGGTCCCTTCATGGGATGATCTCTGATGCCCTGGTCCCTTCATGGGATGATCTCTGATGCCCTGGTCCCTTCATGGGATGATCTCTGATGCCCTGGTCCCTTCATGGGATGATCTCTGATGCCCTGGTCCCTTCATGGGATGATCTCTGATGCCCTGGTCCCTTCATGGGATGATCTCTGATGCCCTGGTCCCTTCATGGGATGATCTCTGATGCCCTGGTCCCTTCATGGGATGATCTCTGATGCCCTGGTCCCTTCATGGGATGATCTTGCATACCTCTAATCATAGTGCTGTGATGCCCTGGTCCCTTCATGGGATGATCTCTGATGCACTGGTCCCTTCATGGGATGATCTTGCATACCTCTAATCATAGTGCTATGATGCCCTGGTCCCTTCGTGGGATGATCTCTGGTCCCTACATGGGATGATCTCTGATGCACTGGTCCCTTCATGGGATGATCTTGCATACCTCTACTCATAGTGCTGTGATGCACTGGTCCCTTCATGGGATGATCTCTGATGCACTGGTCCCTTCATGGGATGATCTCTGATGCACTGGTCACTTCATGGGATGATCTTGCATACCTCTACTCATAGTGCTGTGATGCCCTGGTCCCTTCATGGGATGTCTGATGCACTGGTCCCTTCATGGGCTGATCTTGCATACATCTAATGTAAGTGGTGTGGTGTACTGGTCCCTTCATGGGATGATCTCTGATGCACTGGTCCCTTCATGGGATGATCTCTGATGCACTGGTCCCTTCATGGGATGATCTCTGATGCCCTGGTCCCTTCATGGGATGATCTCTGATGCCCTGGTCCCTTCATGGGATGATCTTGCATACATCTAATGTAAGTGCTGTGGTGTACTGGTCCCTTCATGGGATGATCTCTGATGCACTGGTCCCTTCATGGGATGATCTTGCATACCTCTAATCATAGTGCTGTGATGCACTGGTCCCTTCATGGGATGATCTCTGATGCACTGGTCCCTTCATGGGATGATCTCTGATGCACTGGTCCCTTCATGGGATGATCTTGGATACCTCTAATCATAGTGCTGTGATGTCCTGGTCCCTTCATGGGATGATCTCTGATGCACTGGTCCCTTCA